>NW_025936659.1:142573-531974 GCF_000764305.2 Hyalella azteca | reverse complement strand
CACCATCACGCGTCTTTAAACTTTTTCTTGACCAGTTTCATGCAAATTATAAGGTAGAAATGCAAATTTTCTGATGTATATATTTCTATAAATTGGTCATTTTATTAAAGTTCAAAACGGCCTAACGCAAAGTTTTTTGCATACACATGCTTGGGATTAGCTTTATTGAACGCATTTTGTTCGTAGCTTTCAAACGAGTTCAAATACTGCAATTAACTTGAATATAAATATACCGTTTTTAAAAATAAATATTCCTATAAATATAAATAATTAAATATATATAATTATATATAAATACCGTTTTTAAACAAAAATTTTTACAAATCAGATATTTGCCCATATTTAAACGGAAACTCCATAACTTTAATAAACCCTTGAGTTCTAAGTATTATTACCCACAGAAAAATATCCACTACCCAACAACACCCAATAATAATTGTTGATTATCTAAATATAGCGCAAAGCTAAGTAGGGAAAATGACTAGAATTTTTTATTTCATTCTAACCAACATTTTTTTCATAATATTATCTTTTAAAACTAAATAAATAAAAACTTAATGAACTAATGAATACTTAAAGCCACTCATTCACAATTCCATGCACTGTCTTTTTAGCGCATTTTCTCATTTATCTAAGAAAGGCCCTATTATGCTCGTCATGTCCGTCCGTCTGTCTGTCCGTCTGTCCGTCCGTCCGTGACCATGTTTTCGTCTACGAGAAAATGCGCTCTCTGTCACTCACTGCAGTGAGTACTGAGTTATAGTTTTGATATTTCACACGTTCGTGATTTAAATAGTAATACGTGCTCAAATTCGCACTGAGCGTAGAATTTCTCCTAAAATACTGAACATATTTGAACGAAACTTCGTATGTGAATACTTAACCTCCCAACGGTGATGTTTAGCTCGTAACAATTTTTTCGATTTCGCCTTCGTTTGCAAGTCATACGGATGTGCGGAGAAACGACCGGCATTTCTCAGGCCGAATTTTAAACTTGCATTGACCATGAGCCGTATACGTAAAGCCGTATAACTCGCAAACGAAGGCAAAATTGAAAAAAATGTCACCAGTTAAACATCACCGCTGGGAGGTTAGGTATTCATATACGAATTTTCGTTGAAATCAGTACCGTATTTTAGAAGGAATTTCGTGCTCACTGCGAATTTAAGAACGTATTGCCGTTTAAATCACGAATGTGGCAAAAGTGAAAAAAAAAAAACTCGCAAACGAAGGCAAAATAAAAAAAATTGTCACGAGCTAAACATCACCGTTGGGAGGTTAGGTTTCTATATTCAAAGTTTATTTCAAATCTGTACAGTAATTTAGAAAAATGTCATGCTCACTGAAAATTTCCATGCTCACTGAATTTGTGGAGTCCGGCCGTAAATTTGTCAGAGACGTTGTTGTTCGCCTATGAGGTCACTGCTTTCAGTGACATCACGGACATTAACTATTCACCGAACTGCGATCAAACCAATCCGTCATGTGAATGACGGGTTTCCCACATTCACCATTCCAACAAAAAAAAAAGAATTGATTTTATTAATTAAAAACAGGGAATGGTTTCATGTCAATGATCAGGGCCCCGACCTTAACGCCTCTGATGGTGGCCTACACCGACTCCGAGGGTCACTGAGCTGTGACGCGAGCGAGGNTGGTATAGTATAGTATAGTATAGTATAGTATAGTATAGTATAGTATAGTATAGTATAGTATAGTATAGTATAGTATAGTATAGTATAGCAGTATTAGTATAGTATCTTCGGCATTGAAGAATAGGCCTGGATAGGCTAGTCGCCGATTCTTGTCGGTTTTTCTTGGCTAGTCTGGACTTTTGATAAAATCTTTTCAACGGACGGAAGATTAAAAATCGTTTCTAGATTTCAGTTGTTCCGTAGGATACGAGGCATTTTAAGACTAAAGATGTGCTCCTGCATGGCTTGCTTCGATCACATCGGATGACTTTCAAATTTTGAACGAGTAAAATCGAATTCTTTTTATAATGGAATGCAGTATAGTGTATCTTGTAAATAGGTGTAGCATTTTTGTAAAATTCTCCTGCATGCATGACGTCATTTTGGCGAACAGCGGTAAATTCTTGTTGATTAAGCAACAAGAAATAAAAAATTCAGTTACGAAAGCTTGGGTGCGTAGTAAATTTTTAAAAATTAGCTGTTGTAACCATCATTTAATTATTTTTTTTATTCACATGGAATGACTGTTAATCTCTGATTAATGAATGACTGTTGACATTTGTTAAGAGCATTGCTATATTTAAGTTGAGAGAAGACAAGTCATGGGCGAGATACAGAACACAAATTCTAATTGATCAATCATTTTTTATGGCTATTTCGTCATATGTAACTCAGAAATCCCTAATTTTTCGAATTGTAAGTAAACAATTGAATAATAAAACTGCTTGATTAGATGACAATGTTCATTACGATATTTTTCTTACTCCTAGAAGTTTAATAGAAAATAAATAAATGCATATCCATTAATTCACTTTGATTTTTTAAGTTCTGGAAAGAATTTTCTTTACTGGAAATATTTTCTCCTGCACTGACCCTTTGAAAAGTTTGTTTATTGCTATGCGCGATCCTTCGTTCTTTTGTTTCCGTGAACTCATTCGCAGTTTGATTCGAGAACATTTTTGGGCAAACGCTCACTCAAGCGACCGTACGAGACCAATCCATTTGATGATTCTTTTCCGTCACTTTTTGCACTTCTTGAATATTTCATGTCGTCAGTTTTTTTCATGAGCTCGCTCTTCCTCCTTCCTGAGAACTGCTCTTGAGTCAGAGTGTATTTTACGGCAGGATCAAAGTGTTACAGATGAGCATCATCTGGTCGTGCAACTTTGACCTGCTTCTTATGCATAGAAAAGACCTACCAGCCGCTCGATCCTAGCTCAGCCACAAGTGTTTCCTAGCTTAAGAACTTTGCTCGTGTGAAGAAAAACCTCCCCCACAAAATTGAACATACGTTAGAAATTGCTCTGAATGTTTTAAAGCTCGGTGACTCTACACTGGATATTTTTTAATTTTACTGTTTGAATGCACATCCTTTGGTATATTTAAAGCATACTTTACGTTAGTTGTAGGTTAATATATCAATATTTGTAAAATGTTTCACTTCACTGAAGCCCAGAATTAAATAAAATCCATTTGGTACTTTATTAATAATATTATTTTTCAGAAACTTCGTTTCAACTGGCTATTCGGGGGGTTTATCGAAAATAATGTCAAGGAATTTTTTTCTCTGTCTGCTCAGCGATCGCTTGAGAAGGTTAAATTTACTCGTGTTTTGTAATTTTGTAGTCTTAAACGAAAGCAATTTTTGTTGTTATTTTTTCGTTATTTTGTTCTTCGTTATTTTAAAATTTTGCTTGTCCTCACGTCATAGAATATTAAAAAGTGATGGAAAATTTTTCAGTCATTGAGCAATACCTAATCTTTTGAGATTAAAATCCTAATGTAATGATGAAAATATCCTTCGATGTATATGAGTCAGCCACGGCACTAAAGCCATTCTTAATTAAAAATGAGCTTCTAATTTAATTCTCAAAATCACTGAGTAATTAATTACATGAGGGTTTTCCTTTGAAATTATTTTATAAAACGTCCGCATGGACGAGAAAAGAATTTTATTACAGCTAAAATTTCGTGAAGTAACTCGGCGAAAAACTGTCATACTACGTTCATGGCCTCGCATATGGGAACTCATAGGCCTGGACAATTAGCTATAAAAAATAATGAAAGCCGTTATAAAAATTTCTATCAAGTAATAATGCACATAATACATTCGTTAATGATAAAATTATTCAACGTAGATATATCGTAATTGAACTCACGATAGATTGCTAATAAATATAGAATAAATATTTATAAAGTATAATGCTCTATATATATATAAAGCATTGACAATAAATATAAAAAAGCATTCCTGAACTCACACCCATCACTCAGCCTATTCATAAGAACTCCTAATGCGCAATCTTACCTACCAACGGTTTCGTTTGGCTCGACTTATCTTTCTGGAGCGTTCACGGGAAATTGATTACAAACCTTCAAAGGCTGACTATATAAATTACTAAAGAGATTAGAACTGATGGAAGAAACCTATTTCGCTATTTTTTAAAGTATTAAGCTGTTGGAAAAATTTGTTTCATAGCGGATTTATGAGCATTTGCAGTCCTCTTGTGAAACATATTGTTGCAGACCATGCCAAGCATTTCTATTTTCTATAGAATGTCAACCCATGTACTGGGAAAAATAACAATAAATTTTTTCATTCAAAAGCTTCTGGCATCAAAAATAACTTTACAATTTGTCCGGATAAATTAATGCTTATGTGTGTAATATAAGCCAAAAAGTTTAAATTATTTTTAGCATGCGAAAAACGGATTTTACGTCATTCAAAGCGATTGTCAATGCAGACAAAAATACTATTAAAGGACTCGTTTTTGAAACGAAAAATTTCAATGAGAGTAAATTAATATGACCACTTGAATTGCATGTGCCTAATTAAATCAGAATAAAAAATTTCATTTCATTTAAAGCCGTTGGTCTTGGATAGTTTTGGCCAAATATTGCCAATGAAAACCAGGCCCTTCCAATTGCATAACATCACATTTTGTTTATCTTCAGGAATCCAATTCCTAGTCCGTCTATGTTTTTGACAAACTCCAACACGCTTAGCTTATGGACCAACCCAATCCAAAAATCTGAAGTCAATTTTCGGACGAGCTGTCAACGGCTAGCATCCACTTACAATGCCCGCTCTCCCGATGACTTTAGCTCGTCTAAAAATATCGGACATGTCACTGGGATGGATAATTAATGATGATGGCAGGAATACGTGTCGGAGGAAAGAATTGAGCTTCATCAACCTCCCGTTAGGCCGTTGCGACGCTGGAGTGATGGCCTCCACGATTTCAACTGCTGAACCCAAACTTCGAACATTTTAAAACAAAGCACTAAAGATTCCTATGTACGTAATCTACATATGTAACAGCCTATCTAATCAATATAGTTTCGCACTGGATGAAAGTTTGTATGTAATTGTAACGTGCAACTACGGGGTTATGAGCTGAAACTGGCAAAAATAGACTGTAGAGGTCTTAAAATAAATTTTTTTATGAGACTAATATTTCATCAAACAGATGAAGTATCTTCAGCAAAGAACGAAACATCAATATCAAGGTTGCACCAATAAAACTGGTGACAACTAGAAAAACATTCATTCCAAACGAAAAACATCATGATGTATATATTAAACTCAAAGCGGAAATTTTCAAATTCAAAACTAGTTATGTGCAGTTGGTCTTGAAGCCGCCCGGCAGCTCACTAAAAAATTACGCACATTTAATAACAGTGTTTTTCTTCGCGATTGTTTACCGAACCCGGGCAGATTGGAGCTTACGCCTCAGGTATCGTAGGTATACAGAAAATAACATGAGCACTAAAAAGAGAAGCAAACGCCCATTCTAAAACCTCTTCTCACGAAAAACTGTCATTAGTTATAAAATATAAGATTCGCAGTATCATCAAGTTCTAAGATTTTGGATAGTCAGTGCAATTCGTCAGTACGCATTCAAGGAATATTGCTACCAAATAGAACGAAAAGCTTCATACATTAAAATGTTGACATATCGACAGCTCCGAAATACTATCACAGCTTCAGCGTAAGTATTTTCCGAGACGTAAAAAGCCTGTAGAAGATGGCAATTTACATTAAAAGATCCGAATAAATCATTCATGTTGCCATATAAGAAAGAAAAGCCAAAAAACTGATCCGTGTTGTATTGCGATCTTGATGGATCGAATGGGAGAATTGAAGTCGTTTCAGGCAAGTGGATTTTTTCTGACAATAGATATTCGATATTCTGTCATATTCAGTCATTCGATATTCTGTCAGAGCGGCGGATCTGAGAATACATGTTCTAAAAAGACTCAGATACAAAAAAAAGTCTTTATGAGCGATAATTGTTCAACTACGAACTTCTCATCTCCAGGTTATTTGACCGATTACATTCAATAAAAAAATTACTATATTGCTATTAAGAACATCGCATAGCATGAATAATTATATTCTGTTATAAATTATATATGCTCGATTACATTCCACGATTAAAGTTTCATGATTTTGTTGCATGAGTGACTAATTTTTCCTTATCCCAATAGCAATAAATCAACAGTGATTAAATGCATTATTAGTAATCAAATGTAGCTTGAGAGAAATCATCTACTCTTTAAAATACGCACAGCTCGAATGATTCCTTAATTAAACTAATTCGTTATTTATTAATGAAATAACCGAGAGTCCTAATTTCTTAATTAAATCCTCGATCCTTAATATCCTAATTTCCCCCGAAGTCAATGGCCTCGTGAAATCGTCCCTGGGCCCGATATTACGAAGCAGCATGCAATGCAAATCTCTAGGTAATTTTATGAACATGCGAGCTACTTAATTTCCAATTCACAATGTTTATAAACTATGCATTATATGATCAATTATACGTGATTTAAAATAGATTTGAGAAACTGACTTTAAGCTTTCAGATTATATATTCAATTCAAATTTATTTTTAATCCTTAGACAAATTCGAAAAAGCTCTTTTCACTGTTGAACAAATTTCGAACAACTCCATCTTTCCGAGATTATTATCAATGGCTCGAGCTTAGCCAACAATATTGTCAGCAAATACACAAAAATTAAACTCACAACTAACTTCGCCAGAGATCAAAATTCACTCGCACTTTCAAATCTCTTGAAACAATTGGTCAAACGAATTATCAAACACTTGATTGCAATACGTCTGCAAGCGCTTTATTTTGAAGGCTTATGTTTGGTACTAATTACTGAACATTGTCTATGCAAAAGTAGGCAAAGCTAAGTTATTAATATCGTTATTAGTTAAGTTCTAATTTGGTTTCCGACTTGTGAGAAGGCAGGTCCCAGCACTGTTTAAGGTGAATTTATTACTTCGTCTCACGAATACTTTCCTTGAAATATTGACGATTTAAATGTGATTGCATCTTTATTGTTTTGCTGAATATTTCGTTATCCTTTAGTTGTGCTACAGTTTTCTAATTGAGATACAAATAATATATAAATTCAATAAATTCTACATTTTTCGGAAAATTGAGATGAAATGAAGCGAATAAATTAGAGCTATAGTAGAGGTCGTCCTGAACGTCACTTAACATTAACATTCTCAACTTACGTTTGGTTCATATTCTCTTCAACTCTCAACAAAAAATGAAAAGAAGGTAACCACCTTTCTTCAAGCATTATTGTATACATTTCATCTCTAAGTCCGATAATTACAGCTTTTGATGGCTGGGAAATATATGTAAATGTTTGGAAGTCTGGACTCATGCGAACATTTCGCTGAACAACATTCAAGAAGCAATTTTTCTTGTGATTGTTTGCAATTTTCCTTGCGATACCGCAGGGCTCGAAGGTTACAATGCTCAAAGCGTTATCTGTATGGCGCATTTGGGTGCCTCTCATTTGCGGCTATTATCCCGCTCCGCAAAGAAATCGCATTCAAGATCAAGAGCCTCCAGAATTATCCTATTAAATCCATTCAAAGAAGCTAGAAACTCTTGCAAGCGATCAAGAAAAGCAGTTCTACATGCACAGGACAGAAATGTTTAAGGAGATTAAAGCAGATAGTGTGATCAGTAGGTCGTATATGTAAATATATAAAAAATGTAACTCAGTACTCACTGCAGTGAGTGACAGAGAGCGCATTTTCTCGTCGATGAAAACTTGACGTCACGGACAGACGGACGGACAGACAGACAGACGGACATGGCGAGCACAATAGTGCATTTTTCCATAAATGAGAAAATGTGCTAAAATGTAAAAATTCCTACTATTAAATCGACTTAGTAATTCAAAATAACCTGGAAAATAATTTCTTTTAATAACACCAGAAATTTTTATTGATTTCTAAAAGTTATATCGCCTATAGCATTCTTCCTGATCGAAGGAGTTCAAAACAACTTCGTTATAACGACCGGAAAGTTCGATCTTTTCTAAGTTATGCCCTCACAGAGGCTGCCTCGAGAACTATTTTTCGACATCAAAAGTTAACGGAATTTTGCAGACATTCTAGTTTCAGGCAGAATGGAACCTCATTATATGGCTTATCCGAACATATAACACACACCTGAACGAAGCAAAAACTGTAAACAAGAGCAAAGCAGAAATAAATAAAATATTGAAATGGAAGCAAAAATCAATGTTGGAACGGAAACTGCCAACAATATTGCTGTAGAAATTAAAACAGTATTGTAAATGATATGAAAACAATATCAAAATGGTAACTATTTAAAATGTTTAAACGGAATCTATGAATTCTATCAAGGGGAGCGTCTGTATAAACAAAATTTATTTACGGGCATATTTTTTGAAACTTGGTACACATATGTAAAACAGAAATCTGAGACTTTTTGTTTATGTAAAACTTTAGAAAAAAAATAAAACGAACGTTAAATTAAAAGAAAACGGCAGAATTGAAGGCACTGTCTACTCATCCAATTAACGTGCTACAACATCGAGAAAGGCATCATTTGACTACTTGCCAGACAATATTTTTCGTAAAGACCATATCAAGCGATAGACCCTTTTTACAAATTCTTATTTCATGTGCGGCGGGATTTTTCTATTTATTTATAATTTTCACCCCCTCCCCCATTTTTTTCAATATACAATCCAAACTATAACGAATTGAAAGCGAGTGACGAAAAGAAAAATAGCGAAATAGCGAAATATCGCTAGATATTTTTTTTACAAATCAAATGGTATATTTTCCAATGCTGTAGCTTCAAAATCATAGGAGTAAAATGGCGTATTTTGGCGTAATCAAATTCGTAAAATGGCGTATTTTGGAAATTTTTTTATTGTTTAGGGAAGCCAATTAAGTAAAATTTATCGAAAAAAAGAAGAAAATGCAAAAAAGAATTTGCTTGATACTGCAGCTTCAGCTTTTCTATTGCCAATTAATCGTATTGAGGACACCATCACGCGTCTTTAAACTTTTTCTTGACCAGTTTCATGCGAATAATAAGGTAGAAATGCAAATTTTCCGATATATATATTTCTACAAAGTGGTCATTTTATTAAAGTTCAAAACGGCCTAACGCAATTTTTGCATCTACATGCTTGGGATTTGCTTTATTGAACGCATTTTGTTTGTAGCTTTCAAACGAGTTTAAACACTGCAATTAACATGAATAATGATCTATAAATACCGTTTATAAAACAAAAACATTTAAACGGAAACTTCATAACTTTAATAAAACCTTTAGTTCTAGGTATTACTACCCACTGGAAAATATCTACTACCCAACAACACCCAATGATAATTGTCGATTATCCAAAGATAGCGCAAAGCTAAGTAGGGAGTATGACTAGAAATTTTTTATTTCCTTCTTACCAACATTTGTTTCATAATTTAATCTTTTAAAATTTATTTAATAAATATATTATGAACTCTGATGCTTAATGCTACTCATTCACAATTCCATGCACTGTCTTTTTACTGCATTTTCTCATTTATGGAAAAAAGGCACTATACTGTGCTCGTCATGTCCGTCCGTCTGTCTGTCCGTCTGTCCGTCCGTCCGTCCGTGACCATGTTTTCGTCGACGAGAAAAATGCGCTCTCTGTCACTCACTGCATTGAGTACTGAGTTATATTTTGTACATTAATGTGGGCATGGCCTCGAATTCAAGACATTCTGTAGAAATCTCCGCGACGCATCGGGTAAATCTTATAGATGGCCGAATGGTGTCTCAAAATCGACAAATCATTAAAAAATAAAAATTGTGCCATTTTTACGAGGAACTCGTGGGTTTTCTTATTCAACTTTCTGAAACCTTGTTATTTCGTCTCATTTCTATTCAATTTTTTACCTTTCATAAATCTTCCTTTTTATGCGCACAAAAATATATAAAATCAAAATATTATTTTCATTTAAAAATCAGTCTTTAGGAATGTTAAAATTAAAATATTCGGTAAAATCCGAGAATTTTATTACATTTTTTTAAAACTTGGGTAAAATAATGAAGTTATCTTAATTTATCTTAATTTCATTACAGCAATGCAATAATTTTTTATAATTAATATCGCCTAATGATTGCACTGCAAAAAAACTCCATGAATAAAATCTTGAACAAATCATTATTGAACATTTCTGCTAACGTCTAAAAAATCCTTCATCTGCAATCCGCTGAACTATTAATCTCATCAAATATGTCGGCGAGATAAAACCAAAATCAAATAATAATATATTAATGCATTATGTCTTCGATTCCCATTATACAGCAAAAAAACTATGGTTTTCTTTCATCGACGCATAATTTCCAGGGCTCATCGAATAACTGAGGCAAATTGAGCAAATTCCACCCATTTTCGGAGCGCCTAAACTCCACAACATTGCGCACGCTTGTTTGTCCAAGTCAGTTCCTCGCGGCAGTTCTATTGTTCTAGAGGTTAATATTGCACCAGCTCAAGTACATGCAACGCAATGATCTTAAAACGCCTAGATTAAACAGGCGAGGGGTTCTGGTTTCGTAGGCGTAATTTAACTGAAGGTAAACTTTTATTTGGAAGAAAGAAGACAAATACTGCCAAATAAACTCCTACGCTGCTGTTACAATAATGACTCTAACTCTATACATTTCCACCTAAGTATAAACATTTATGCTCTGTGTTCCTGATTATTCAAGGTTTTCATCTCAGCACTACGTTTATTATCGTTTATAATAAATTCATCTACAATGGGGGCAGAATTTAAGTCTACTGTTGCGACGCCCAAATTTACACTGCAACTATAACACGGTACTTCCCTGAACATTGCTTGTACCTTGGGCCGAAATGGTGTGTAACGCTCCTCTATTTTCTGGTAGAGTGCCTTCCCAGACAATTATATTCCGTGCGCTGTGTCAGCATTTGTTAGCACCTAAGCCAGCGCGCACTTCAGAGACTGTGTGTCGAGCAATTAACCCAACGCTTGTCCAAGATGGCATGCACTCTCTATGTCTGCGACGACGACAATAATTCATACACAGTGCTGTGAACGTGAGACGTGAAACGCTCGCTTCACGAGACCAAACTCGATCAATTCTTTGGAGCATCTGCTTTACCTCGACATTATGGTGTAGCATGGCGGAGTACAGCGGCCTAATGGATTAAGCATGTGTACACAATTAATTATTGTTTTTCCGGTGGGACTGGTAGACGGTTGTTGTTCAATTAATCGGCTTAATATTAAAGCTGAGCCACTCATGATAGCATAAAGTGACCTATCATGGTATAAACCTTGATCAAATTAATCCTTTCAGCAATAGAAAAGCTTTCAGGAAAAAAAATGTTTTGGCGTTTTCCTATATTCGCTGAAAAATTTGCTCTTTAATCTGATTTTTAGCGCATTTTCTCATTTAGGAAAAAAGGCGCTATTGTGCTCGCCATATTCGTCCGTCTGTCCGTCCGTCTGTCCGTCCGTCTGTCTGTCTGTCCGTTCGTGACTTTACGTTTTCGTCGACGAGAATATGGGCTCTCTGTTACTCACTGCAATGAGTACTGAGTTTTTTATATTTCTTTTTCTTTGTAGTATGAAGTTTGACTTCGAAGCTTCATCGCAAGCTTCTAGTCTCAAGGAAGATCTTTCTCATCATACTATGAATGAAACAAAAACGATACAGAAACGACATGGCTTCACAGCTCAATTTCATTCGCATCCCTGACGTGTCAGCTGAGTTGGCTTTGCGAGTACTGTATTGTGTCTCGTTCAGTGCATTCGAGCGCGAGCCAATAAGCCATGTCTGTAGGGTCAGTTTTACCGTGCCAGGTTACTGAAACTGTCTCCTCGATCTCGTGTTTCTCTCTCTTTGCTTCCGTCAATCGATAGTCAATAACCAGGCCTCGATCACGACGTGAACCCTTCTTGTAATAAGCACCAGATATTGACTACATGCGCTCGTTCATCGCCATATAGGCGATTTGTCAGCGGCACGAATGACTCTTCAATTCCCTCCAATCAAAAGTGATTGAGGAGCAGCAGGATGAGAAGATTCGTGTCCAACCTGCAGTATATTATTTTCACATAGGCGAGAAACATATTTCAAATTACTTAATTGAAAATTCTTTTGCTTAAAACTGTTTGATTTCGAGCAAAATTAATCGCACTGATTCTATGAAGTCACTTGACTTTATATTATATTATCACTATACTTTATATTATAAATGTTATGAAAAAATTATTTCTTGTCAGAACCAAACAACGAATGGTCACTACTATACGGCCTTCAAAAACGTGCTTTACGTCTTTTCTAATTGATTGAAAACTTTAAGAATCATTTTAAATTAGGCTCATGTTCAACGATATCAAAGATTATTGCAAAAATTTGTTCTGTAATTTTCTGATATAATTTTTAATTATTCAGACATACATGTTACTAAGATGAAGCTGCCTCCACTAAGGGGTTTTTTTCCACCCAGCAACGCCATACTTTGAAGCAGATGTTATTTTATCATGAGTGTAAAATACGCTTAGCTGTCCAGACTTGAATAGAGACTTGTCTGCATATGGCTTCATTAAGAAGGCAATCTTATGCAAATACGCAACTTCTGCACAAGCGGCTCACAACTTTTGTGGGCCCTCAATCATAAGACGACAACAGTGTATCTAGAGCCCGTCTTACTCAGAAGGTGAAAACAAACATGAGAAGACAACAACAGTGTATCTAGAGTCCGCCTTACTCAGAAGGTGAAAACAAACATGGTAAGACGACAACAGTGTATCTAGAGTCCGCCTTACTCAGAAGGTGAAAACAAACATGGTAAGACGACAACAGTGTATCTAGAGCCCATCTTACTCAGAAGGTGAAAACAAACATGAGAAGACAGCAACAGTGTATCTGAAAGTGTCAGAAAATTTTGAGAGAACGACAAACATTCAAACGTCCCTCAATGACATAATTTTCAGACCATTAGTGAACAAATCATATACTTCGTTAAATATCGTTATAAATCAACATGTACTTCGTAAAATTTGGAGCTAAAATGATAGTTTCACACTAGTGAGTGAACCCTAACACCCCATTATTTCATTTACTCCAATATCTTCACTTCCAGTTTCAAGCACTGTGGCAAAAGTATTTCTCCGCCAATATAATGCTTATCAAAAATATGTTAAATTAATAAAATCGCTTCAGTAAAACTAAATGTAAAAATAAGATTAATCCGTTGCATGTAAGTCTGGCTAAAAGTTTTAAACATGAGAAGACAACAACAGTGTATCTAGAGTCCGTCTTACTCAGAAGGTGAAAACAAACATGAGAAGACAACAACAGTGTATCTAGAGTCCGCCATACTCAGAAGGTGAAAACAAACATGAGAAGACAACAGCAGTGTATCTAGACTAGAGTCCAAGGCACTCGTGATGTGGAAAGAACATGTATAGAAAATAGCAGTGAACCTAGATTCTCACGAGCATGAAGCAAAAATAAACATTTAAAGACAACAGCAGTGTATCTAGAGTTTTCTATGCTCAAGATGTGAGAACAAACATGTGAAACGAAGCTAACAGCTTCATTGAAGAGCTCCCATGATCTTTAAAATTGCTTTAAATTATGCAAAATCAATACCGAAAACCGGGTCAGACAATTTTTAAGAAAACGACGCAAATTCAAAAGTCCATCAATAACAGAATTTTCAGACCATACGTGAACAAATCATATGCTTAGTTAATTGAAGTTATAAATCTGAATATACTTCATATTATTTGGAGCTCAAATTTTAGTTTCACGCAAGTGAGTGAAACCTAATACCCATTATATCATTTACTCCAATAACTTCACTTCAATTTCGAGCACTGCGGCATAAGTATTTCCCCGCCAATATGATCCTCATCAAAAATATGTTAAATTATTAAAATCACTTCAGTCAAACTAAATCTAAAAATAAGATTAATTCGTTGCATGTAAGTCTGGCTAAAGTTTTTTGATGGCTCTAGGGGAACAATAGATATTTACAATCGAATAACGATTTAGATTCTAGTAGTTAGTTCAAATACATATAAGAAAGTACCCAAATATTTGTTGCTCTTCATTGTAAAAACTCCCGAAACGCTTCCCAGAAGCAACAGTACAAAAACAATAAAAAAATATAACTCAGTACTCACTGCAGTGAGTGACAGAGAGCGCATTTTCTCGTCGACGAAAATTTGAGGTCACGGACAGACGGACGGACAGACAGACAGACGGACATGGCGAGCACAATAGTGCATTTTTTCCCTAAATGAGAAAAAGCTATATAAATATCCAAAAACAGTTGTGGCAAGCTGCTCAGTTAATAATCTAATGTGCTTCGTATAGATCCTGATCACTAACTTTATATTCAGGGTTCATATAAATTCTCCGACTGGATAGCCAATGAAAGGGAAAATTTCTAGCTTAAAAGACCTTTACATGTATAGGAATGTTCACAATGCCGAAGTTAATCTCATTAATTAGTTCTTCAAACAGATGAAATTAAAAAAAATATATAGTTGTTTTAAATCCTAAATTTTGATCGGGTCGTCTGTGTCATTCAAGCTAAATGTTCACGGAAGCCAAATTAAAAATGCAATGACCAAATATTAAAAAGTACATCATAAATTTTAGTTATATATACAACAGTTACTAATTAGTTTCATATATTTGGCCTTATATAAGCAAATTTAATCTACAGTATCCAAGTTCAAACTAAAAATATTCCATAAATTCGCACAAATTATTATAGGTATCATTACTCTTGTCATGAACACTGATAGAGTTTTTTCTAACAGAACGTTCAGGTCAAAGTGACATGGAAGTTTTCTTCAATCGGTATGTCTGAAAGAAAATAACTTTAAACCGACAAATGCTTCTAAATTACTTCAAAAAGTTAGCAATGGAAGTAATTCATTTTATAGTTGTTTTTGCGATCAAATATTGGAACAACAATTTAAATGAATACCAAACCCTCCGTGATACAACAATATGTTCGTTACCATCACGCAACTGTTCTCGCATTGCTTTCGGTCTTCTGTATCTTTCTGCGCAAGGGCGACTTTTTCCGCGTTTGAGAAATTTCAATTGTCGTGTAAGTGTACTTCTCGCACTTGACTTCCAAACAGAAATAACTGAAAGGCAGTTTGGTATTGAAATCTGTTCCGTTTCCAAGAACTCCGGTTCTCCATCACGGCCAGAATTGCTTCATCAATGCCTTGAAACGCTCCCGAAGTTCTGAGAAGAGTCCGTCGACCGTGCTGGGGAATTTACAGTTTGAAGTTTTCTACTCAGTTTCACAATGGGTGTCGCTTCAATGGCTTCTCATAATCCTGCATGAATGCTGCCTGGAACTCGCGGCCAGACTTCAAAGACCTGCTAAAAGCGGCTAAACAAGTCACTCGGCCAGATCGAGATGCAGGATCTTGAGGAGGTTGCTGAACGGGTCGAGTTGTGCGAGTGGGTTCTTAGGCAGGGGTAGTTACGAATGATTTGTTCGACAAAACATTCATAAAAAGTATGCGTTCCCAGGATGCGCCGAATGATTTGTTCGACAAAACAATCACAAAAGGTAAGTTGCACCAGCGTTGTTATAACAATCCCACTAGTTTCTTTTGTTGCAGGTTAGAACGCAAATTACACCGACATCGTTGAGAGGCAGCCTATGTAGAAGTAAAATATGGTAATTTACTTGTTTGCCTTGTTCGCCAACCCTCACAGACTCATCAATCCCATAGTCGAAAAATTTAACTATTATCGGTGAAAAGAAAAAATAAATATATAGTGACAAAACAAATCAATGATAATACAATTCAACTTTGCTTTCATTTTCACATTATAAATATAAACTGTAAACGAATTTATTCCCTTTTTTAGTATATATTCGTATAACTTCACTAATCACACAGTGAACGCAAGAGAAGTGAGACATCGATTAGCAAATTGACACCAACACAAGCAGCAAGGCAATCATTTTTGCCATTAACATTCTTCAATAAAGGTGCAGAAATTATAGGACCCCTTCGCTGGAACGATGTAATCTCGTTAAGCGAGGCTAGGATATCCTAAGGCACATCATCAATACGCATGATATGACGATCTCCGTGGTCGAACTTTCGCAGAAATAAAGGGCAACGGCATATTCAGAAGTTCAGAAGTCGAATACCAGGATGATTATAACCATTGGAGTGCTAGAGTAGTGGTTATTGGCCAGATTGATTAGTATTTACTGACTTCCTCTTTATTGCCTATTATTGTCAGTATAAAAAAATATATTGTCATAAAAAATAACTTTTCTAAACTAAACTTGTCACAAAAAAGTCTATTAATTACTTAATACCACGATAATTAACATCGTTATATTAAAAATCACAATTAATGGCAGAATTTGCTCAGTAAATGAGACACTGAACTTAGCAAGTCAGAAAACTTCAACACAACTTTGAAGCAAATTATATGACTGAAACTTACCACGAAAAATATCCATAGGCAAGAACAGATGATGTAATCTCGCACCTCAGTAACATCAAGCGCGGAAAAGATTTTTCTTACAGGATCGAATTTATTCCATGCAACGCCGTGTATAAGACGAGTGGCAAGTAAACCTCACAGTCAGCACAATATGTAAGGCAACGACAAGTGGGATTCTCAGCTCATGGCGACTTTGAGACAAACTTGTCCGGTAATTAGGGACAGATCCTCTGCAGTGGGTCTCCTAAAATAAGAGTTCCTCAGCACAGTAAAGTGACAGTTTAGTCGCATTGGGGGTATCAGCCGGTAAGAAATAGGATTCGTTGATATTAATAATGTTATTAATGAAAATACCACTTCGTAGTGTCTTTTTTCAGTATTTAAAGAACGAATATGATAATTTTTTCGCTAGTCAAGCATGCAAACGTTACAATAATTCACGGTTCAATGAATCTGAATTCTGCTAGTTTCGATCATGAGCACCAGTTTTTTGAGCCGAGATAGCATCTGACTCCAAATAAAGAATCTTATACGATCCTGCAAAAAACGAGTTCTCGAATTTAAATGAGAGCTTTTGCGCGATTGTAGTGCTCTGCAAACACTCATCACAGAAACACAAGCATTACGACTGCCAAAAATTGCCTTTCATTTGCCTACAAGATGAAATTGCAACCTCCAAAGTGCACTGCGTATCGCAATCCAGAAACAACTTGGTCGATTTCGAAGAACTTCAAATTGGAATAAATTGGTCCAACCGAAGTGCGAAATTACCTTTGGAATAATGTTATATCTTTAAACAAATTGTCGTATTTCTGTTCGACAATCAAAAATTGTATATCGCTCATTTTTCTTCAAATGAGTCTCTCCTTTATTTGCTGTCTTAACCATCTTTCCAAATGCTCGGTCCACATTTCAACTGCAAATTTAATTCACGAATGTCATATAGCCTCGTTGAGATGGATGAAATTCATGAATTTATTTAAACCAAATGAACATACTTTTTCCTTTAATTCCACCTCTTCTCAAGCTGCAGTCAAATGATGCGTTTGTGTAATGACACTTTGATTTAATTTGCAGGCCGTAATGTTTTCCTCGTAGAAAGTGAATTTTTTCGATATCAATATACATAATGTTGTCGCTGAATGGTTTTCTACATTCATTTTAAATCTTTATTTGAGATATACTCTTTCGACAAGTAATTATATAATCAGGTGATACAGAAAAAAGTATGAAATGTAAGCGCCATAAAATTTATTAACAATAAAAAAAACATTCGACAAGCATATAACCAATACTTTCCTTGACTAACCTCTGAGCTTACGAACCAATTTAATTATACAGCGCCAACAGAACGATGTCTTCGCATGCTTTCACCCAGCATTCGTGCGCTCCAACTATTTCAGTGTAGAATTTAATTTCAGTTGCCCGACTAGTGGCAACTTAGTAAATGAGATCATTTCCGCGCCAAAGTTGCCGCGTTTTTTTACTGAAAATAATTCCAAAGAGTTAGATGGATGCTGAGCTCGGATGTCGAAAAGAAGGCTATGGTGTGACGATCCTCGAGGTTAAAAGTCTTAGTTGGCCAACTAAAGTTGATGGAGGGCAAAAAATTAGGCGGTCACGTTGACGAATACCGTCTTATGAAAGATGCCCCGGAAATTACTTATCTCATATGGGACGCTGACTTCTCGGGATGTTTGGTGAGTAAAATGGTTAGGTAGTAATTTTTTAGCAAGATTGCAATTCAATTCTTGCGCTGCTCGTGCATGTTTAATCAACAAGAGTAAAGTATCCATCGATAATAATTTAGGAGCGATAATGTTGTAATTTAGATCCACTGCAAGGAAAGCAATATATCGCTGGATATACATCGCATCTCTCACACATAAAAATTATTGCATAAAAAATTATAATAGACTGTCCAAGAATTTGCACACGAATGCATTAGAATATTTTATATAAAAACATAAAAGAAAATCAGTGATAGAAAACACTGAGATATATGCGAAATGGAGACGCCTCTACATTGCTTGCTACGCTCCCTTATTTGCTTCTGAAATGTGAACAGCCCATGCATTCATGCACGTATCATTTACACGTATCATTAACACGTATCATGCACGTATCATTAACACGAAAAGAACTCGCGAGAATTTAACATGTTGAGTGCAGATAAAACCAGTCTTCTAATTAATCGTCCATAATTAATTAAATGATATTGCGCACTGACGATTAATGCTCACTACCCAGCCATTTGTCTATTAGGTTTTGAGTTTGTATAAAAAGATTGAAAGATTCTTAGAGCCAGACAGGATGAAATCAGATTGACTCGAGTGAAAATATGTTCCCCTAGAGGCCGTCGCAACGTTTGCATTAGAATATTAGCATGTCGCAACTAAAATTATTCAAATAATTAGCAGAATATTGTTAGTAAATAAATTTTAAAAATAACTAATATATTTAGAATAATTCTCATGTTCACTAGATTGATTGCAGGATTATTTAATTAGGTTTATTAAATTTATTTTAATCATTTTAGCATTAAAATCCCTATAATTGTACACACAATTGCGTTTAAAGTGCAATTCATTAAAGGTATCCACCTCTGTTTTTTCATGTTGAGATACATTTCTGCATTATTCAGCATGACTTTAAGGCAGTGCATTTGTTTGTGTTGGCGTGAAAGCTAGTTACCGTTTAGCTTCCTCTTCAGGCTTTATGGTATGTCAACCCGTCGCCATAAATTGCAGGGGATAAATAGAACGTTAGAAAAAATCCTTCCCCCTGCACCGCACTCAGGAAGTAAACAAATTTCACACGTCGTTACTTCACAGAGTTTTCCTCCCCTGCATTTTACGACCGAACTAAAATCATGGCGTTGAGTAGCCATTGCCGTGCCGTGAAAGTCATCGCCCCAATGAATGGACAACGCGACCTGGGCCCATACTTTAAAAAAAAGTTAAGAGATCGTAAGTTCATCAGCCAATCATTGACGGCCTTTCAAGCCACTCTTTTAAAAACAGTTAAGAGATCGTAAGTTCATCAGCCAATCATTGACGGCCTTTCAAGCAAAATCCACCAATCATAGACAAGAAAATAGAGCGTAAATACTTACGTTCACTTAGCGAATTTTGAAAGTATGGCCCCAGGAACGAGGGGCTTAATTTAATTCAGTATTTAAGTTCCGTCGCCGAGAACAGTGTTTCTAGAGCTACTGACTTCCAAGGGTAGTGTAAATATTGACGCGAGACGCGCTGAGTAGTGAGTAAGCTGAGTAACTTGCTTGTTGCTTCTAGTAATGAGCACTAAATGTTATCAAAATCAAAGTGAATTAGAGACCGCTCAACGGGGAGACCGCGATTACCGGTTCAAGTAGGAAATAAAGTAATCATAAGCTAAAGATATATTAAATTTTTTAATTGAAGGCTGTTTGTATATTAGGCATTTTGTTTGTTTGTGCAATAGCATAAAGTTTGCCTGTAAATCCTAAAGCAGTAGTCGTAGTTAACATTGCTAAAACGCATTAGAAAGTAAATATCAATAAATTTACATGCATTTTCCATTTTATTTCCTTTTGTACACACAAATTCACAATTCCCTTGAATTTTACCTATATCCATTATTTGATGTTACGCCATGAATTTTCCTCTGATTTATCCATGTTCAGTTAATTTTTCAATCATAACTTGAATGCGATTTGTGTTTTATTATTTTTCATGGAACTTCGTTCAGTACTCACTTACATTAATATTAATTTAGCTAGCAGAAACTTTTTTCATTAGTGTGCATTGTCTTTGATATCAGAATTTAGAAATATTTTATATCGAATTTTTGAGGATAAACACACTTTTACAACTGCTCAACGACAAGTTATAAGAGTCAAAGCAATTTGAGACTTTTTAAGAGCTAACCATCCATATATATACATCAGCTCTAACTTGAATAAAACTCACCATTTCATTCCCGCTTACATTTTTCGCGTCCTCGCCTAAATCCCAGTTGAGCATCGTTTAAATTTAATCCACTCAAGTCGCGTGCCAAAAACCACCGTAAGAAAATAATTGGACTGCTCTCCAACAGGTCAGCGCGGAGGGACCGTGGGCCTGGCATTGATTAAGAGCGATATCTCTGACTCTTGTGTGGGAGCAGCCGACACCAGCAGCCAGAGACTCTCTTAATCGTGTGTTGGAGTAGCCGACAACAGCAGCCAGAGACTCTCTTAATCGTGTGTTGAAGCAGACGACAACAGCAGCCAGAAATGCTCTGACTCGTGTGTTGGAGCAGCCTGCCATCAGCGGCCAGAGACGCTCTGACTCGTGTGTTGGAGCAGCCTGATATCAGCGGCCTGAGACGCTCTGACTCGTGTGTTGGAGCAGCCTGCCATCAGCGGCCTGAGACGCTCTGACTCGTGTGTTGGAGCAGCCTGCCATCAGCGGCCTGAGACGCTCTATTTCATACCCTGGTGCGGGTGACAGGAATTAAGGAGCCGCATTTGTTGGGATGCGATCTCATCGGTCCTAAGAGGGCTCATTAGATGCGAGCTTCAGGAGAACACGGCGAAGAAAATGCCGGTCAAGGTCTTATAAGAGTCGTTAATATCTTCAATACGGGATGCCCTGCAGAGAATAGCAGTGCTATGTTTGCGAGCTTGGCTCATATTTGTACATGTTTGATATTGCAAGAAGTTTTTCCTTCGGCAAAAATGAAAGCCGACGAAGCATTCTATATTGCTGTTTTGTCCTGAAATTTAAAAAATTAATTGGGAGCTCCAGCAGCGTCGTCCAGAAATATTCAAACCTGGAAATTTAGTTGATAACTAATTCAATAGGTGTGCGACGGCAGCAAGAATTTTCTGACACAAATTACCGTGAAAACACTACGACAATTGAATTTTTTTATTATTAATCATTAGCACAAATGCAAGAATTTACCTCGCGTCATGAAACTGAAACTGATCATTCTAGATTTCATTTTATAAAAACATACGTCAAATTACTCTTTTCAGATCGATCATTTCTCTCTAAGCCTTGATCATCCAAAGAATTTGGTTTGCGTCTTAATTAAGTCTTTGTTTAGTGGTTGACTGGTTGACCCAAGACGATGCATAGATGGACAACTTTTCGTAATGTCTATCGTAATTTCGATAGACAACTTTTCGTAAGTGCATTAGATTTAATGAAAAGAATACCTCCCGAGACTTCTTTATTTTATTTAATCGTAGCATACATTTACAAATATTTACTTAGTTTAACACAAATACAGTAAAATTAATGAGCTTATTTAAGAAAGAAATTCTTTGGCAAAATGTCTTAAAGAACACGTACAGAAATACGGTATTATTATCCGGAATGGTTCTATCCGTTGAAGTATTGAATTAAAATTGAGTCTATACAAATACGTAATATCAGATTATATTGGGTCTATACATGCACGTAATATCAGATTATATTGGGTTTATACATGCACGTAATATCAGATTACATTGGTTCTACACATGCATGTAATATCAGATTATATTGAGTCTATACATGAATGTAATATTGGATTATGTTGAGTCTATTCATTCACGTTATATCAGATTATATTAAGTACATACATGCGGGTAATATCAGAGTATATTGAGTCTATACATGCATGTAATATTGGATTATGTTGAGTCTATACATGGGGGTAATATCAGATTATATTGAGTCAATACATACACAGAAACTCAGATTATAGTCAAGCAACGACAGACGATGATAACACATATTTTGTGTATGACTATTCTTTTTCAAATAATAATGTATGGATATAATTGTGATGCTGGGCAAAAACACAACATAAATTTTGGCTTTACATGTGATAACACAAACAAAATATTATAATAAAACTAATTAACGGCCAGTTCTGTTGAACCGAAGAAGTAGAATTCAAATTCAAACCTAAATTTAGAGCCATGCAATTATTCCTTTCAATCATATCAGACTGAATTATAGCGAGCTGAATAAAATGAAATGACTCGTTTAAGTAATATGAATGTTTTCCGTGTTCAATAAATATATGTTTTATATATGAGCATCGGTGGTTCTTGAATCTAAAACGAGTTTATATAGTAAAATTTTTAAATATTTTACAGGGAAAGAAAATCAAAGCTTGCGCGTACACACTTCCCGGTGACATGATCAACGGCCGACGCCTTCACTTCCGTACCTCCGAATTTCAGATGAACGCTTATCTCTCTCCGGGCACTGCTTATTTGAGAAGTGGAAATGTTTTTGCTCTTTCGGGTTTCACTTTTAGAGCTAAAAGAACCACATACAGAACAGTTGCCAGCATCTGTGCCATCGCCGTGAAACGCCTCGTCGCGTCGTGAACAACAGCACACTTTGGCTGGACGTGCATCCGGTGACTGGAATTCCTCATCCGTCGAGGGTTTCTCCCAAGTGTCTTTCAGGTCCAGCAGCAAGGTACCCACTCTCTCTACTCCAGCGTCCGACACAAAATGCTGAAAAAAAGAGGCAAAATGACTATAAGTAATTAGATATTAGCAATATTACAATATGAAAAAATTGAAGTGAAAGTGTATTAGATAATACGAGTACTCATTAAGCAAGCACGAGAAATACAAAGCTCGTGGAAGAGTTAGCGTTGAAAATTTTTTGTACTTGAAATTGTGAATATTTTTTTTCAAGTATTCATAAAAACAATCATCTCTGTCACAAAATCAAAGTTAAATTTTAAAAATGAACTTCACACAAAAATTGATAATAATAATCGTAAATTACACGCGATTCATTCACATAGCTGTTCTCAAGATCTTTATTCTGTGTCATTAACCAGAACATCCGTTTTGATTCCAGTCATTCCTCTAACGTTTTATCATTCATCCTTACAATTCCAACAAATGTCTATTCTTTCCATTCAACCCTAATGGACGAGGTGCATCGTGCGTTCTATCAATCCTCCCGTTTTAGCGCATTTTCTCATTTTGGAAAAAATGCACTATTGTGCTCGCCATGTCCGTCTGTCCGTCCGTCTGTCTGTCCGTCCGTGACTTCACGTTTTCGTCGACGAGAAATTGCGCTCTCTGTCACTCACTGCAGTGAGTACTATGTTATATTTTTTCACACTTTTACCCTACCAAGCTGTTCTCAAGACCTTTGTTCAAATGAGAGGTGCCACTCACCGCTGACCAGTTGCCGTGCGTCCATCAAGTCACCACATCGCCACTAATCTTTCTACTCACCATAGCCTTAGTTTCGTGTGTAGCGTACAAGTGCAGCACCACAGTCGACTGGCCGAGGGTGGCTGGCGTGTAGGAACGACTCACGACGTCCCCCACGGCCACGGACTCATCAACGCGCACGAACACGTCCAGGACATCAGCACACCAGTCAGCGCCCGCCGCGAACACGCGCTTCTCCTGTGTGTTCCAAAATATGAATGTGTTCAAATGTGTTCCAAAATATGAATGTGTTCAAATGTGTTCCAAAATATGAATGTGTTCAAAACTTCAAATGTGTTCCAAAATATGCATTCCAAAATATGAATGTGTTCAAATGTGTTCCAAAATATGTGTTCCAAAATATGAATGTGTTCAAATGTGTTCCAAAATATGAATGTGTTCAAATGTGTTCCAAAATATGAATTATTAACGTAATCCAGTTCAAAAAGCATTTATGAATCACTTTGAATACCTTACATTGAATGCAATCGGATTCTGAGTTCTTCTCCTAAAATGTGTTATAAATATGAATTATTCACGTAAAATACCATACGTAATCCAGTTCCAACAGCATTTATGAATCTATTTGTAGTTAATTAATTTGAATACATTTCATTGAATGCAATTGGACTTGATTCTTAGATTATTACGTTCGATGAAGTTAAATATTCTCCTAAAGAGTTATCTCGTCCAGAATGATTAGTAACCGGCGAAGAAAGTACATGGGACGATACCTAAGAATGACGAATGAATGGCTTTACAAACGAGTCAGGTGAGAGAATATGAAAATTGTTACAGGAATATACTCCTCGACTAGCGCAGCATAAATAATTACTTCCTGTAGAGTAATTACATAATTCTGTAGTGTAATTTCATAATCATAATTTGACATAAACATTGATGGCATGGCGTACTCACAGCAGGATGCACGCCGTCCTGGAACCTGTTGAGGACCCCGACGCCGTAGGTGAGACGAGAGCGTCGCACCGTCACCACCGCAGGGTCCAGCCCGAACTGCACGGCTCCCCTCAGGATCGCCAGGCCCATACCCTGTACCATCAGGCCATTGTTGAGGAATACTCTTTGATTCCAGGTCTATAGTTACCTAATTAGAGTGCTCTATTGTAATTGTCACCTATTTCTGGTTAAGCAACATGTATGTATATTCCTTTAATCGAACTGCACAGCGCCTCTCAGGATCGCCAGGCCCCATACCCTGTACCACCAGGCCGTCCATGAGGAATACTCTTTGATTCCATGTCTATAGTTACCTAATTTTAGTGCTCTATTGTAATTGTCACCTATTTCTGGTTGAGCAAATTATTTCTTTAATTGGAGACTTTCAGTCGGTTAGAAAAGATGGATTAATGAAGAAAATGGATTAATTTAATTAATTATTTTTTTTAATTTAATTTATTAATTTAATTTAATTCAATTTTTTTTTTAATTTAATGGATTAATGGAGAAAATGTTATTTCTTTACTTAGCCTAGCCAATACAGGACACTTTAACACTGCCAACTTGACTATCTAGTTAATGCCTTCTATAAGCTTTTGACTTTATCATTCGGCTGAAATAGCCATTAATGTTTCTAATAGGTCGAAATTCATAAAAGTTGTGAGCATTAACAACAACTAGTGCACAGAAAAATTCTAGAAAATGAGCATTAACAGCAGCTAGTACACAGAAAAATTGCACCAACACACTGAAAATTTTTGCACCAACAATTCATACTTAAACCAGAAAATTTCTCACTTCCTTCAATTACATTCAAAAATTGAACACAAGAAAATAACTAAACCTCATTGCAAGAACTACGATTACTGCAACAAACCAAAATATTCAACACTACTACAACAAACCAAAATTTTCTACACTAGAACTCAAGCATAACCGAAATGAACTATGCTTGAATCAGACCTGCGGGATCACGACTGTGACGCGATGGCTGAAGGCGTCTCTGATGTGCTGCTGAAGCAGCTCTGACTCGCTGAAGCCGCCCACTAGAAACAGATACTGAAGAGCCGAGCTATTTCCAGTCGACGCCTCTCGCTCCAGCAGCGACAGCACCGACTCGATACTCTGTCAAAAATTATTTCTAATTAATCATAATTTAGGCAGTGGGCCTTAAAATCTAATAAGAAAAACGTGGAATTTTCATCTTGAAAGCTCAACAAAATCGGAAAGATGTTTGTTAGCGCATTTTCTCATTTATGGAAAAAATGCACTATTGTGCTCGCCTTGTCCGTCTGTCTGTCTGTCTGTCCGTCCGTCCGTCTGTCCGTCCGTCCGTGACCTCACGTTTTCGTCGACGAGAAAATGCGCTCTCTGTCACTCAATGCCGTGAGTACTGAGTTATATTTTTTATGATCATGCCTAAGAAATCATTAAACCCTTTCTCGATATTTGATTTCCTTGATACGTTGCTAAAAATACGCAGGAGAGATCGAACCTAAAGTATAGTCTAAAACTTGTAATTTAGTTCAGTGCCATCTCATCTACTTTCGTTTACAAGCTTTACATCACAAATAACTGATGTTTGTGTCAAATATGGTGAATATTGCTCAAGCTAATTTAGGTAACATCTAATCTTTAATTTCCTGATACTTTTTACCAAAAACACCATCGTTATAAGAAAATTCCGCTGGCAAGCTAAGATCATGGATTAAAACATTAAACGTTAAGATAAAAACGCAAATCAAACCAAGCACAACATACGCCTAAACCAATAAAATTTTAATTACTCCCAAAATTTTTTAACTAAAATCCACACTAAATTTCCACCACGTTGAATTCCAATACATTTTTGTGCTCAAACTGAGAGAAATTGAAGATGCCTGTCAGGTTTACCTGCTGGATGTTGTCAAGTGTGTCCTGGAAGAGTCCCCGCATGGTCTCCTGTGACACCCTCAGCATGCCTTGACTTGACCACTGCACACCCAGACCAGTGCCATGCTTACGTACAGCCGACTCAACCTGCGTGTCAACATGCAAGAAATATTATTACCCATATGAATTTATAAAAACTTACGTGACGTGAATTTATAAACATTTACGTAAAACCTACGTCAATTACTAACTCGACCAGAGCGCGTCAACATACAAGAAATATTACCCATTCATCCACTCGTTCAATTGATAACTCGACCTGCGCGTCAACATACAGGAAATATTACCCATGCATCCACTCGTTCAATTGATAACTCGACCTTAACGCGTCAACGTACAAGAAATATTACCCATGCATCCACTCGTTCAATTGATAACTCGACCAATTCAATTGATACATCAATCAATGTAGATTATTCTGACCAACCGAATTTTAAGACTTTTTTGGAGGCTATTTCAACCAAAGCCACAATGGCCAAAACTTCCTTCCATTTCGTCTATTTCTCATGCACAATTTAAAAAATATATATCGTAGCCGATCCAAACCTGTAACTCAATAACAGTATTAAATAACGATATCCTGACAGACTCTACATCGAAGAAATAAAACACAAGCCTGGCAAAGCTTACATCTTTTCCTCTAAACTTCTTGAACATGTCGATGAAAGAGAAAGGGAGGGCGATGTTAAGAGGGTTGCTGCGATGAGGGGAAGCGTTGCGCTTGCGGGACTCGAAAGCCACCATGAGGTCCACGAACGCCGCGGGCCGCTGCTGCTTGAACGCCGTCATGAACTCTGCGGTGAAGATCTTCTCCAGGAGCTTCTCGAACTCCTTGTCCACTCCTTCAAAACGTAAGGTTTAATCAGACATTTCAGGTATGTTACACCATTGACATTTTCAGGCTACTGATAACAAATTCCGTAATGCCATATGATCTCATAGGGAACTAAAATCTATTCCGATGTTTAGGTTAATATGTTATGCAAAATAAGTTTACGTTTTTAATAATAGCCTCATGACAAACATACGAACATTTAACTTCATATTATAATAAGTTGAATTAAATTTTTCAATGTCGAATTTAAATAAGGGATATATTTTTGTGAACTCTTTATAATTCGTAAAAAAGTAATGTTTTTCGCCATTGAACTGTACGAAGTAGCACGGTGACTTTCTTGGCTCAAAATAAAATTCATTGCTGTACAATAAATCACAAAAAAAATTATGCCTCCTTAATTTAGAATTTATTGTTCACCTTTTTTCAAAGGAGACTTTGTCTCACCTGTTGAGCCATAGGGACCACCGGTAGCCTTGTGAAGTTCTTTGAGGTGGCCAGCTTTGGTGTCGGTCATTTGGTGGACGGTGATGTCAACTGTACCGCCTCCACAGTCCACAACCATGTAAACTGTGTCTGCAATAATGATGCATTTAATCACCAAAGACAAATCTGGTACCGAATGTCTTATTTTGCTTAAGTGCTGCGCGATGCTAGAATAAATTACATGGAATCGTAAACCTTCCGACTCTGCAAATAATATTTATAGGAAACGAGTCGTCAAAAGCATTTTCGTCATGGAGGGAGTTCTTTCTTTTCTTTTTGAACTGGATAGTGTGAACACTTCCACCTAAATTCACTTTTTTATTTCAGATAAATGGCTTGTGATTATGTATTATTTTTTGCTTAAATTCTATCAGGATATTCCGAAATTTCTAGACATTATTCGTCCATGAAAAGTCATCATTCAGAAGATCTCATGTAAATTTAAATTTTAAACAAAGTCTTTAAATTGGACTGCTGGAACAAATTAATGAGGAGTTGAATACAATTTTATGTGACAGACAGTTTAATCTTAGAATATTGAAATCATGGCATGCACAGCATGAATTAAAATAATTAAGAATGGTGAATAATTATTCTATGTAATCTGTTTAATACTTTGCGCTTGAATACATTGCGCTTTAGAACCAACCTTGGACAAGCCAGTCTGAGACTGTTTCCGACGCGCACGAAGTTTGTAAGATGGACACTTCGTCTGCAATAAAATGTACAGTGTATATATACAATTCAAAGCTTGATAATACAGCACAGTGAAGATCAGAAGCAGTTGTATGTAGCCACACGCACGTGGTGAATTACAAATAGCTTACGCTCAATAAAAAGTAACAACGAAATTTAACGGTATCATGCTTGTATAAAAACGGCTCTTAAAATACAGGCGAGGTGAGGAAAAAACACAACGGCACATTGAAATGTAATATATCATAACGCTTTAGCAGTTTAAATTGAGATTTATTTTATTATATAACGACTTTCAACTTCGTATATATAGTGCAAGCGTTTAGAAGAGTTAGTGACAGATAAGCAGGTTAGTAACTTGATCATTTCTAGAAGCATTTAAGGATATAATTTACAAAAGTCTACAAATCTAGTACTAACTTTCACTTATATCGAGCACATCGTCTGGCTCTTGGAAGCTGTCGGCCATGGTTTTCTTGTACGCAGACGCGTTGATCGTAGAGTACGGCCTGGGACTAACGCCCTTCTTGACGCCGGATTCGTTGGCCTCGGTCGGATCGCTTCGACATTCCGCCGAATTGTTTGCGCGGTAGTGATGAGGCCAGGAGCCTGATGGTGATGATACTGGTCGTGTATATGGTGAATGGGTATGACGGAGAACAGGATTGTTACCGGACACTAGTTGGTGTCTGCGAAGCTTCCGGCAATAGATGGCGGCCGCCTCTGGTTCCAGCGCGATGAGCAGTTGCTCTGGAGAGTTCGGGTCTGCTAGACCAGCCTGAAATAAGAACTTTTGTTAACGCTCACGATATCCAGGTAATAATCATTCCTTTTGAAATACATGAATTTTCAAGCTTTGGCTGCACTTCACCATCAATGCAAAATTTCCCTGAACTTTACTGGCCGTACAATCAGCAATCCTGTTGATCTGCGTTAGAGGAATTTCCAATCTTTTGCTGCGATTCACGATCATTACTAAGTTTCCTTTGGTTTTTACTTATACCATGTACTCAGCAGTCCTCTTGAACTGCATTATGGTAATTCCAAAGCTCTGACTGCAAGTCACCATCAGAAACAATTTACCCCACGTTTTACTGACCATGTAAGCAGTATTCCTCTGCAACTGCTTACGGGTAATTCTCGAACTTTGCCTGCAATTCATGACATTACAAAATTTCTCCTGTTTTTTACTGACCATATAATCAGTAGTATTCTTGAACTGCTCTACCGTTTCTAAACCAGAATTAGTATTCATCTTTTTAAAATAAACTTGCTTGTATAGTAACTAACCGGCTATGGTTGCATGTGTACATCACGAAACCATTTCACCAGGTTCCTACATACCATATAAGCAGCAATCCTCTTGAACTAGCTGCTCAACCGTTTCTATAATAGAATTAGTATACATCTTTCCCCAGCTGTGGTTGCATGTGAACATCACGAAACCATTTCACCAGGTCCCTACATACCATATAAGCAGCGGTGCGCATGAACTTTTCTACCGTCTTTAAAACAGAATTAGTATCAATTTTATTAAAATCAACTCGATTGTATAGTAATTCCCCAGCTGTGGTTGCACGTATCCATCACGAAACCATTTCACCAGGCCCCTACATACCATATAAGCAGCGGTGCGCATGAACTGTTTGGCAGGATGGCTCCAGATAGCGGGCACGGTGATGACCCAGCGTACGTCGTGCTCAGTGACCAGCGCTCCGCCCGCTAGGTCGGACAGCTCGCGCAGTGCGTGGTCCCTGAAGTAGCCCAACGCGTGGCTGAAGATCTCCATCGCTGGGACTTGCTGGCCGTTGGCCGCTGACAACAGGCTGTCTCGACTCAAGCTCTGGCGAAAATATTTCATATTAGGGAAAATGAACTAAATTGATGCTGCAGTTTTATTTTCATACATGTATTATGAAATTACACAAATTACACAAACGTAATATAATATTATACGTATTTGACTCATATACTGTAATAACTCATATTATTCATATGAGACGTCCAGGGAGTAACGTTAGGAATCAGCAGTTCGTTGATATTTTTTTAATCTATTGTTTACATGTGTCGAGCAACAGTCGAGCCTGACTTTTAAATTTTGTATTCGATTGATAATGGTTCGATTGGTTATGAAAAATTTAACGGACTTTGATATGCTCGTTTTATTCGAAAAGTTCCATTTTTATACATTTGAGCCTCATTTTAATTTTAATTTATACCCCTGAAAAACCCTATTTCATCTTCAGGAAAATTTTTGCTCCCTCGATTTCAAAGCACTATGGACTATTTAAATTTATGCCTGGTAATTGCCTGTAGCTCATGCCTCGACTACGTCCGTAAACTTTTGCAGAAAGTTTTTTGAAGCAATTATCTATTAATTAAAGTCTGGTAAAGGGAGACATATCGCAAGATCGAGCGTCACGATCACTCGAGTCACGTCGAGCGTGACGTGAGTTGCTGTACTGACATCGCACAGGAAAAATCTTTTTAAAACAACTTGGATGACATGTCGAATTAATTCCTTTTGAAAGGTGCGCGTTCAGTCCTGAAGAATTTTAAAGTATGTTAAGTTTCTCTTGAAGCAGAAAAAAATTACATCGGCTTCAATCGGATGGAGGTAACAGGAAAAGCAAATTCAATAAACTCATGCTTTGGTGAATAGAATATCTTTGGAATATACAAATACTCAGTGTTGACACTAAAATCCGAAAATTTGAATGATATCCGACAACAAGAAATTTGTTTAAGCTAGATCCATCTCCAACGTAGAATCCAGGCTACATGTTAATACTTATTTCCGGTATACGTGGAACAATTGTTGTAAGCGATTTTCTATTTCCTGTTGTATTTCTCAACTATACCCAATGGATCCGAGAACATTAGTAACCCTTGCAAAATATCTCATGTCGCCAAGAACTCTGAACGTGGCGAACTCTATTAATTGTTGCAACTCCAAAAGATTAGAAAGATAATTACAGATAAATATTATTAATTTGAAATTTATGCTGTCAGTTAGTGTTAAAGAACCACAATTAATAAGTTTGTGTTAAAGAACCACAAGGGTTTTCTAAGTTTATGTTCTCTTGCTAGCCTCACAAACTACGAAATGTGGAAAATACCCGCAATACTTCTACCACTCACTCGGTCGTCATGAAGCTCCATTTTGAATTTGTCGAAGTAAAACCACTTGTTTGCCTCCTTGGGGTCGAGGTCGTGGTAGCTGTCGCGAGCCGTAAAGCCCAAGGAATGAAAGCGCCTTTCCGGGTCCAGAAGCACGATTGTGGGCGTCTTTTGGTTTTGAACCCCAGGGTCTCCTCCTGAAACAATTATTAAATGATGGATTAATATAGCACGAACATAAGCACACATAGTAATGCTCACAATCCAACTAAAGCTCGGAAAAACATTTGGGAGGTTTCTTTTCTGAAAGCTGAAATCGGAATATGTGATGAAAATCGGCAAATAAAATTCGGGCACTCAACAGCGGCCAACTGAGTTGTAATCCAACATACATGTTTTTGAAGAGGTTTTGTGATTTCAATCTTACGCTACATCCGTTTCTTCATATACTGTGACTAATAACGAATAATTTAAAATTAACAAATGTTGATGAACTAATGAGTTTTCTACTCCGATGAGGAGACTCAGAGTATATGGTACAAAGTGTGAGGTTTCTTCTTGCAATGCAATCGGCTAATTTTGGTAGCGTATATAAAAATTCCCGCAGAGCTGCTGTTAATTTTAATTAAAAAATAACAAAAATGACATGAAAAAGTAACAAAAATTTATGTTTGTATCAAGTAGGCAAACACAAGCAAAACTGGAGTAAACCCTTTTTTCTGGAGGTCTGGTCAACTGGATTATTGACTTCATAAAAAAAGTATAACAATGGCATGAAGAAGATAAGATCGAACTACGATGTTTTTCTATATTCATTTTGCTGTGGAGTGAAATTTTTACTGATCATGACCAGGGTTAACCGATGGTCTTTTTCCGGACAAATTCCTCGATTAACTTTTTTCAATTGCGTTGGCCGGGTAAAATTTTTGATGGCGGCACATCCATCTTAAATTTTAAAAAGTGTAAAAAAATAGGAAAATTTAATTTTTATACCGGACGTACATATATACTAGAATATATTGAGTTATAGGCCTTTTTTGTCCGCGAACTTGGCTGTTTTTTAGGCCATCTGGTAACCCTGTTCATGCCATGGCAGTGCAAGCAATCTTACCAAGCGAACGGCCAGTTTCTCGGTCCAAGTTTATTAAAATGAGCACGAACTTAAAAAATTTGTGTTACGTTTCCAATTGACTGATTTTTTTCTCTTAAATTCTTAGGAGTTGGGATTTGATACGTAAAATCATCAAATCTGAAAAAAAAACTCATGTGCGTAGTTGAGTAATTACTTTTTCTGGGTTCAAGTTGTCTAAAATGCGCCCCAACATAAACATAACAGGAACGAGAGTGGAAATCAAGGTCGAAAATTCGCGGACCAAGTTATCTTGCTCACGCTCAGCGTTGGGTCGGCCATATCTGATTAATCTAGAACTTTATATCGAAGCGAGAAGCGGAGCGCCATTGTTTGGAGTCATCATCAATTTCCATTCCAGTCTACTTTCATATTTCTCTGATATGAAGATAGCAACGCTGCTATATATAATCAACATATTTAAATCTTTATGTTTAACAGGCCACGTGAAACTGCCTTGCTGTCCCTTATTCAAAGATAGGAACAAAATTGCTAGTAAGTGGATTTGAAGATGTTTCCATTCAAGTGAAGTAACCAAGCTTTACATTCACGCCACGAATCATTTCAGTTCTCTTAAATATGAATGGAAAATTAATAGAGAATGTCATTCTTCCTAATAATTATCTATCACTACGACTAACTGTCGTATGCTGCCGATGTTCCGCGAACGCATCGCTGCACAAACATTAGACATTCCAAATATGAAATGATGTCCTCGGAAACGCTTAAATTAAATGCAAATGAAAATTATTTATTCAACTAAAATTAGTAGTTAAACATAGTTCTACATTAACATAATTTTCCACGACAATGGGAGATATTTTTATCAATTTCTTGCTCAGTGATTATCAGAGATTCTCAGGGCACCTAAAGAAGTTATTTTTATGAGCGCCAGTCAGCTCTGAAGTGACCACATCGAGCGGCCAAGGCTAAGCCATTTAGTTCTAACAAATCTCGTCTCTACAAAAATCAACCATTCGAGCTTTCAAAATTACTTATATTCATCGGTCCTACTGTAGTATAAAATTTAGTAATCACAATGAAATAAATGCAAAATATTCATCAGTCACAGACCAAGCCTCAATTCTTTCAGACGGAATAAAAAAATTCTGCAATCCTACTTTCCGGGAAGTATTTCTCACGCGCTGTCGCTGTCTTCTCGTCAGGATTTCTCTTCGTAAATTAACCTCTCACGACAACGTTGCTCAAAACCCCTAAGGAAGACAAAGGAATAATTCACGGCTCCTGAGATCGAATCTAATTGATTCACAAAACTCACGTTAATCATTACTGAGACGGTAACAGTTCCTCTTCGTATTGATAATATTCGGTAAACGTGAACTCAGACAAATTAATTTTTTATTCAGTTTAAAATTTTTATGCGATAGCTGCGTTTGGGAAATAAAATTCAACAAATTATTTCCCAAAAATTTCTATTACTCAAGGGTACTCACTAAATGTGATTGCATGTGGAAATGAGTGTTGATTTTTTTGTGCCTTCCGTTACATGATTTTAATCTTAGAAAAAATAATTTCTCCATATCAATGCAACGACAACCACGTAATTTCCCTGTATGCATGAGACAACATCGGTCAGAACCGCTACAACATTCTTTAAAACACTGAGCATTTTCCCCCAGTGCATCCCAGTCGTTGGCGCTGTATGGCTCAAGCGCTAACCGCAAGCGTTGGATCGGCTTCGAAAAGAAAGTCATTCCATGTGACCGAGTCTGGAACATGCGGAAAAATTCTCTTCTCCAGATGTTTACCCGCATTAAACACGTTTTGTTTTCATTTTTTTGCAGAAATAATAAACTTGATTGAACGGCTGCTTTTGACATCAAATATATTTCGTGGGCGATTGCTTAGATACTAATCTTTCACGTGCAAATTCAAAGCGTCGCATAATATTTTACGACATTCATATACAAACAATTAACTATCGGGACTTGAAAGTGTTTGTAATGCTGCATACGCAACTACCAGAGTCATCCTTTTGTGATTACTCTTTCCTTACAAGCCAATTTCTCGATCTCAAGATTTAAAAATACCAACTCTGCTAAATGATTGCTACATAATCCTTCCCTTTCAAATTAATCACAGGCAATCGCTGCCAGAAGCCTCAATAAAATCATCATTGAAACCAGTGCCGCAAACTCGAGCGCGCAGTGATTGGCCTTTGGCATGATTGCTTATATTTCCTAACACTTGTTCAAGGACTCGACCATTAAACGTGTGAAGGCAATCATTAACTGCTCGCTAATAATGACCTGGCAGAGCAGTAAATAGTACACGAAATTTAGCCGCAAAAAAATTGCTCTTGTCATTGCCTTGAAATCCAAATTCCCACAACTTCCTTTGTTCGTGACGCGTCTGCATTACAAACCAAAGAAAATTTTTAGACAAAGCTCGAACACAACGAGGCAGAAAATGCATATTGAGGATGCGTATTGATTACTAAATCTCAACTATTACGAAATCTTGAATAGATGAATGTTCCGTGACAGATACCATAATATTTTTCAAATTGATTTCTTGTCTCTATGAAATATCAGAACCGAATTATTACTTCATTATCATTATTGATGTAAATGTAAAACATTCTACAGACTGTTATAGTAGGTTAGAAACTGCAAAGAAGACCCATTCGGAGGGAGAATTTAAAATATATGTTGATGCTCAAACATATCATTTTTAGAATAGAACATAGTGAACGAATACCTGAAATGAACAAAGGAGAACGATAACTTTCCGATCAGCTTTTTGATTTGTTTCTAACTTACGGATGAAATTAAAGGTGCCAAAAACTATTTTACATCAGAACCTGATTAAAAAGAAAAGGAAAGTTGGGGCAGAGAGGAGCATGATCACCAGAGCGTTGCAGAACGCGGGCATAACTTGACTGCACTGGCCCGTGATGGCTCCGGCATTGGCATCTGCCGTAGCATCGAAGAAAATATTCTACTTGGAGTGACAATATCTTCATACTTAGAGTTTACTGTGAAGTTTTTAAACAAAATCCCCGTCGGTCGATGAATTAAAACGTAACTGTGATCTAGGGATAAGTTTTACTTATACTTTAACGATGGTGTATCCAACATTCTAGCGCGGTAGCAAATATCATTTATTTACCAGCCAGTTCTGGAGAGATCTCACCGTTGTTTCCATAAAATAGCTGCAATTAATGTTCAACTTAACTTTACACGGTCGTAATAAGTCTTCACTACGCAACGTAATTCCCACGCTCTCCATCTCTCACCGCTATGGCTCTTAATTTGTGTTCCCATCTACGAAATGAACCGAGTTCGGTGAAAGTAAAAAAGGTAACGCACGCCTCACTCGTGCGCACGGAACTGCAAATCCAAACCATTTGTCAGACCACAGAACTTCGATAAAGCCACAAAACTCCAAGCCAGCACAAGTTATTAAAAGCTTTAGAATTTATTCAGCTTCGGAAAGATTGTCGTTTTCTTCACGTCTGAATTAATGTCCAAAATGCTATCATACCAACTGTCTTTTCGCTTCATTTAGAAAAAGTGCTATCATATGTAGTTCAAATTACTTTTGTTGTGATGGCATTTTGTCACTTTTCAAGTCATCAGACAAATAAATTCTAGGCATTCGTCGTATTATAGATAATTATTTTAATGACTCACCTTCCCATTTTTTCATCATGTGTACGTTGTCGGGATCTCTGGTGAAGCTAAACGCGTAGCCACTGTACGTAGTACCGAAGTCAATCGCCACCACCACAAAATGATTAGATTCTGGCTGAGCCGATGTAACGGTAACTTCCCCCAGTTGTACATTGTTCGGACTCACAACTGCCGAGTCCACGTTCAGCGGAGAAGATCCATCGGGAGATGACTGTAAATCAGACCGAAGGGGCGAGTCTCGAGCCGCCATAGGATCATTAGAGGCTGTATTGACGATGGATACGTGCTTATTTGAAGCTGACTCGAAAACAGGTACGGAAACAAGAACTTCTTCCTCGTTTCTGACTGGAGAACAGTTGTTGATGGAAATCTCATCGCCGTGCCCATGTGAAGGCAGTCTAGATGGTCGCGTGTCGGGAGGCGTTGGAGGAGGTGATGGTGGGTCTGTTAATGTCCCACATGGACTAGTGGCTCCACTGCCATGTCCACTGTCACTGTCACCACTGCGACCGTGCAATTTTTCGCTCTTTTCACAGTCAACTGGTTTATTTTGAACTTTATTTCTATTCACAGAAGAGCGACTGGAAAACTCCATCGACGGGAAAAAAGAGCGCATAGCCACCGAAGACTCGGGCACATAGACTTCTTCGATCAAATTCAGGGGCTCCATTATGGTTTGGCGGTTTAAGTTCCCTTCAAGATCTATTGTATTGTGAAAATTATTTCTGATATCGTTCACGCTTTTCCTTTTGGAGTTTACATTATCTACAATTATGCTTGAATTCCTTTCACAATAAGGCTCAATGGTTACCACTGGTCCGTCGCTCCTACAGTTAGGCCTTAATACCGATTTACTATGGTTTGCATTGATAGTTTTCACACTCATGACTGATCCGCTGCTAGTTTGTTTCACAAGCACAGGTTTTTCTTCATTCACTTTCTTAGTATCATTTCCATTCACTTTACTTCTATGATCCACAGACGAATAGCCAATACTTATTCCTCGATGATGCCGTTCTCGATCAGTGACACTGAGACTGGCACTCGTTTCACTGCGACCTGTGGCACTCTCGCGATCAGACTGGCAGCGATCAACTGTCGAGGCCGTAGCTCTGCTGTGCGCCGTAGCCTTGCTCGCATCGGAGACTCTGTCATTCCAGCGAGAACTTTTAATACGGTCTATATCAAATTCTTCTACAAAACTTCGACGATTGTTAGACGAAATATCGTGACCAATCACTGGTCTACTGTCTTCTTGTTTATAACGTGCGGTCACTCGTGTTTCATTGGTGTGGCTCAAATTTATTGGACTACCTCCGTTGTCGCTACTGCTGCTGCCCGAAGAGCTGCAATAGTTATCCAATGTCGAGTCCAGGTTGCGTAAAGCGTCACTAACTTCTTTTTCGTGATCGTTCAACGTTGATGGGGTGGCAGGAGTAACCTTTCTGGCCGCCTGAGATGAAGCTGTTGGCGGGAATCTAAAGTAAACTCCTGCTTTTCTTAGCTGACGTTCGGTGTCAGACAACTCTTCCCCATGTGAACAGACGTCAGAATTTGTATTGTGGTCATTTGAATCTGTACAAACTGACAATGGGCTTTCGACGTGCGGGCTTTCTTCGTTGTAGTTGGATGATTCTTCTGAACGAAAATAAGACAGAGTTGGACAATCCAGTTTCAGAGCAAAATTCCTGCCAACAACCCTCGATGTCAAGGATGTCTGCATCAACCCGGCATCTGAAAGAAGAACAAATGCGGTTAATTTTCAGAGATGGTGCAATGATAGTTTCTCGGATAAAATCTCAATTAGTCGCTGCGAAAATACTTAAATATAGAGCATTTAAATGTTTCATGGACTACGGTGATGTCTACTAAAATGTTGAGAAAATTAAGTATTACTCAACTAGATAATAAAAGACGACATGTTTCGCACATTCTGAACCGAGAATCGCTCTCATCAAAGTTTCGACACCTGCTGCGACACGGCGAAAGATTTCAGAACAAAGTAGAGCATTAATTCCACGGCGAAGCTTTTCGATAAATTTGACAGTCGTTCCTGTGCAACATCGACTCGATAAAAAAATTTACCAGTAGCGAACGAGTCGTGTCATTATAAAAGATCATTCAAAGTTGGTGATTTTTCATCAAACTAAATGATTTTCCCGAGTTCAAGTAAATCTTACGATATCATGAAGAATTTCGAGCGGAAGTATTGAAACCACAATGGCTGCATAAAATGCATGAACATGAAAGTTTACGAGCTAAACACTGCATAAATTTTAGCGTTAGCTTCCAACGTTCCAACAGGAAATGACCGAGTCATATTTCAGACCATGAACAGCTTGAGGGATACGCGAGCTCGGTGCAAAATGTCAACGCAGCTTTGAATAACTGGAGGCGAATAATCACGATATTATTAATACCCGGATGACAATCCCTGCTAGGATCGACTCCTTCAGATAATACCTATCAGAATTAGGTTCATCGTTGATCTTGCATATATTAAATAATTTTGCGAAACTCGGCCAGTTTTTTCTAATAAGTAAGCTAACAGGACAGCCACTTGTTTCCGGCACGACTGCTCGCCGCGGACGGCAAAGATCATGTACCGTCCTCAATATTTATTCATCAAGTCTCACATTCCCTGTGCGAGTAAAACATATGTCAGGACTAAAAATAAAATAATAACTATAATTATGAATGGGGCTCATAACTTATAAAATGAGCACTTGTGATGTATGCAGATCCTAATTTCAACAGATCCGTTGTAATATTTCAAAAATATTTTGTAGATCCTGATTTCCATTGAGTGATTTAAACAATTCATTCGTCATTTCTATTATATTTCTAATATAATGGCAATTCTTAATGTTTGGTTGAGCGAATATTAAAAACTGAGAAACTATATTTATGATCATTGTGTGAACTAAGGTTGGCTTATGATTAAATTAAAACATTCCTTATATTTATTGTATATTGCTGGTATTGCGATGTTGTCAAATAAAGTTAATTTATACTCTGAATATATGTAAAAGATAAATCTCGTCTCAATGGTCACCTGCAAAACTACCAGACGGCTCACTAACGTACGTGACCAAAAAACTTCATATCATAATGTCAGGTAACTTGTCCTCGTATTTAGATCCGAATATTAACTCCCTTTTAAATTTTATTATTTACTGTGTGATCATGGTTACAAGCGAGAAATCCATGCTGGATTGTTGCTGACTACAACCTAATTGAATTTTCTGTAGAGATCTAAGAAGTATTTTCGCTTATTACATGCTACTGAAATTTAATCATAAATCCCATAAATCAGTTAATACCGCCCAACAGTCGCAATTGCTCCAAAGATCTTCTTAAAATGACGAACTTAGCACTGACCGCGCATGTCTCCATGTAGCGACGAAGCCTGCGTCGTAGATGACATTTGGCCGTTACAAGAACTCGTGACTGGGAAACCAAGGTCAAGAAGAATGTGCGGTCGCTTTAATAGCCAGCTAGGAAATTATCATGAACAACAACCAGATGATAGTCAAGTTTGTGGTAATAAGTCACAAAAAATATTACGTGTGGCATCAAGGTAGGAAATGTATTTATTACTGGAGAAAATAAAGCAATTTGAGATTCGTTTGTACTCTAGGAAGTTCAGGCAGATAAACGTATAAATAGTAATATACATATATCCTAACTTCCTAAGGTACAACTCAGTTCCCGAAAACTCGAAAATAGTCGTGATTCGATGTCGTGAGTCAAATAATTTTGGCAACTCGAGAACCAGAATGGAGATACTCATCGATGACAACAGCACAGGAAATTTATAATGCAATCCTCTTTCATGTTTCAAACTAATCGTACGATCGAGCCGCTTAAACCCGATTAACCACTCCATGCATCTCGCAAGCATCGTTCTTATGGATCCCGGATGCACTTCAGCCAGCATAACTCGTCCATGGCGATCTGAAATAAATTATCTAGCAGCAAATGGTGCTGATAAGTGACTTTTTGAAAATTGACTTGATTTAGTAGCGAGTATCCATTATTATACTGACAGCAACATACCCTAATTATACCGATATGCATTTATTACACTGACAGTAACGCATATTACCAAATACTTGGATACTAATTTTATCAATATGACTGACAATAGACAATATAGTAAAAAAAAATACCAGTTGCAATTTCCATTTTTGTCCAATAATATATATTCCTACGTTTTAGGCAGTTCGTTTAATTCTTTTATAATTTGAACCAATTTCTCCTAATACCGAGAATTGGGACTCTGTAAGACTGAAACTTATTTTTATGGCCTTAGTGGCCTTTATATTCTAGTCAAACTCATGGTATTTACATCACTGCCAACATTATTTTAGAAACCCCCCAAAAAAACGAAGAAAACGAGCATGTACAGAAAATTGATTTAGAAAAACACTTTTGAGGACAAACGTCGATATAAATTACATTTCTGGCTTATATTCATTAAATGTGAGATGCTTATAATAACTGCTCAAAAAATGAATCTTTTATCAATAATAAATCTATTATTTTAGACCTCTAAACCCATAAGCCATTTTAAAAGAAAATTAAATAAAATTCGAATAGTATTCAGTCATTTCGGTGAAATTTGCCTATTCTCACGATTGAGCTCATGAGTTGTTTTACTCAGAACTTAACACACTGACAAATGGAATAAAAATTTCCCAACCGTCAAAAAAACAAGCTAAAAGCAATAATGTCGAGCATTTTGCAACGAGTTGCACAAAAATATTTGTCATTATTTAAGCACATTGAATGATTTTCTCTTTTCACACTTCACGGCTGCTGCATGCAAATGTCATTTTTGGAGTAACCGACGAAGAAAATGATACTGCAACTGACCAATGAATTTATGATACTATTTACGAAAATTAAATACCGGATTAGAAAGCCAAGTTTTCAATCAGGTATACAAACACTCCCTAAGGTCATGTATACAAACGCTCTTCCAGTGATAGTTGATAAAAATTTATTGCAGCATAGAACACGACATTATTTAGCATATTTTACGTTCAGCGTGTTTTTTTTATATAAACTCTTATTGCGATCTTATCTTTCCAAAACCACCAGTCATACAGGAGAAAATTACAGGAATAGCAAAAAATGTTCAAACAATAACATCTTAATACACTGCGTTAGCAAATATCTATTCAAATTTAATCAGCTTTGCCTAGAATCAAATCCATTTCCTGAAAAATAATCACTTTTGATCACATTTATTGTTGGCGGCAAGCGAGAGAGCGGCCTTCACTTTGCTGCCTTTATAATTATAAGTAATCACTCAGCCTCGAACTCGGCATGTTTCTAACGGAACTCGCACGACACACACACACCGTACCCACTGCTGGCATCACTGTCGCTCTCGAACGAGCACACGCAATTTCGGTGCCCCTCAATTGAGACAAATTCACTCTCGCTCATCCATTAAATTAGAAATCACCATGTAAAAAACTCGACGCAGCCATGCCATTTATCCAACGATGATAATTGTTATTATACTCAGTACCTAAATCAGTTGTGTGTCGTCAGAACCACGATCATCATTTCCTAAAGATAGTCTTACTAATGTTTAGAAGCCAATGATTGCATAAATAAAAGCACGAGAGAATAATACCTGAAGGTAAACTATAACAAATTCAAGAACGAAATGTGTGCGCAGTTGCTGCACGAGTAATGATAGTATTCAGTAGAGGCACGTAAGATAATTGCTATATTAAATAATAACTCGAGTTATAATTCAAATTACATTTGTGACTGGTAATTACATTTCTCTTCCCATATTACATTTGGCATCACCAAGTCAGCAATAGGACCTGCCTTTCCTAGCGAGCGACCCACCCAACTTTCACTGGCGCGAATCTTCCGTAACGATGACATGGGCACGATCATGGCATAACAGGTCTGAGCGCCAGGAAATGATGAGAGGGTTCACGGTATAATACAGTCAATTTCTCCAGTGAGAAAGGATGGAATGAAACTTTTGATTGAAATTCGTAAGAAATTGCAGTTATAGTAATTCCGCGAGCGGTTAGAGAAGCTAATAACGCAGATCAATGGGACTTTTTCATTTAACGATATATTTTTTAATGGGACTGTTTCAATTACCTATAGATTTTTGATGCTACTTTCAATAACCTATATGTATTAAGTACCGTTAACAGGGCACATGGTAAAATCTTGATGTGCATGCACTGCAAACAAGCTGTAAGTGAACCTGCATGACTCGGTTTGATAGAAAGTCCTATTAAAAGTAGATATCAAAATATCCGATTGCCAGAAATATGTCAAAATTTAAAATATCAAGGCTGATTCATTTGAATGAGCTTAGCATTAGCTATGCCTTATGTTAACTAGGCTATCGAAATTTCCGCCAAAATCAATGGTTTCCTTGTATTTCCCTCAGAAAACAGTGATTAAAATAATACCTACTATGAAGAATCTTTCACTATTCTTATGAAGGTCAAAAATGTTTTTTAAGAAATTCTAATAATTAAGCGACAAATTATTAATTGTAGCTTTCAATTTTTAACGCTTTGATTCGCGACGCATGACTTGGAAACTGAAGCTTGACCGACGGCGAAAAGTAACGATTTCTCGCAGCGAAGAGTAGCTCAAATTTAACTGTTTTGCGTGGCCAGAGCGTCACAAGAGACGCACGAGTCACGATTCTTCCAGGAAATGATCTGTGCTACCGACTTTTCAAAGACACTTAATTAAAAAGCAAACCCGCAGGCCTGTCTGACCAAACCATGGGTCGGCAACACGCAAAGTTGTCACTGCAATGTCATCGCGTGTCTTTCCCTTAGGCTGCGTGTGCGAACTGACAAGTTTGTGTTTATGCTATTTTCATTGGATTTTTATCAAGTTTTATCAAGTTCAAACTTACTTACATTTTTATCAAGTTCAAACTTACAATTCAAGCAAAATTATTTTGGCAAGTGAGCTTTATGTCCTCTAAATAATTAAATTTATTCTAAGTGAGAATCAAATGTTCGATAGAATAATAAGGCATGTTATTGGCATATTTATTCCTAAGAATGTCATTAAACGATTTGGACAGTTTTGCACAAAAAACTTATCAATTTATTACGGGCCCTTCTTCAGCGTAAATAAGGATAAGAGATTCAACTGATACGAAATATTTAGAAGCTTGAGAGCCTCGAACGAGGATGCCTGATGGCATTTGCATGTATTTTATATTTAGTGAACGGAAGATTGAGATAAATAAATGGCTATCTTGATCTTGATGGCTATCAAAATCGCTTGATAAATGGCTAGGTATAAAATTATTTTCATAGATGAAAAGCATATAAATTTAAGCTAAGAGTTTATCATAAGCGGAATGATGACGTGTGATGGCCCACAAAGTTAATATGAGTGATGGCCTCTCGAGGTGACGAGGCAGGTGTTTAAAGTGGCACTCAAATTACTTAAAATTGCCCAAAATTTTTGATGATACCTGTGATATAATGATTAAAGTAATTCATTACAGTATATTGTGCATATGATATTGCGCAGTTGGTGCAAATTCAGTTTGTACCCACATTGTTGTGAGGTCTGCTTCATGTGTGCATGGTAGCTGGTAAGATTATTCTATTACACTATTATTATTATAGATTATTGTTCTAAATTATTCTATTATCTTTAAATATCTATATATGCAAAATTTCAACTAAATTGGCCTATGAATTGCTTAGATGCAATACCTTAGTAAGCATCTAAATTATCCTTAGGTAATAAATGAAAATGGGCCAAAAATTTGTGCGCGACCATCGTCTTCCTGATATGCAATATAAGTTTAAAATCACGACCTTTCCTCGCTTGACCTGCATATAAATAAGTCAACAAAATAAGTCGAACAAAATCAAAATTTTTTTTTTTGTATCATAGTTTCGGAAAGAATTGTGGCGAACATGAAGAGTTCGAGCGTCAGCTCGTCCAATAACCTGAGACAAAACGGAGTCGTTGACGCAAAAAAAAAAAAAAAAAACAGAAAATGACGCAGGAAACCACCGATCCTGCGCCCAACTGCCGTGCGTGCTAGAAAGTCATCCACGGCTGGGGCATCACAGGCGAAGTTTATGTCATGGATGAACTTTCTGTTGCTTTTTATTGCAGAAGTTAACTAGCAATGAAAGGCGTTATATAACGTGGGTGTAGATTTTCTTCATAGAATTTCCGCCTGAGAATTATAAGGATTTTTTACTCAAAAGAGACCTACAGATACGGAACAGAGGTAGTGAAAATATTAAATACATGAATATATATTTTGTTATCATGATCTAATCTAATATAAGTAGTCTTAAAATGCTGTAAATACTTTTAAAATTATATTTGGTATCAAAGAAAATGCCAAGCGCTAACAACAATCGATCGCGAAGTTCAGGCAATATATTTTATATACAATGAGATTGACAAACGATAGCTGAGTTATGAGTAAACATTTTCCATCACATATTTTGCAATCTCGTTCCGGAAGAGGCACTTTTGCCTGCGCCATTTTTCTCTCATGCTCAACCGCTAGTCAATTCAAGTCAATTTTAACCATCACTGCATCCAGATGAGAAAACATATCATTTTCTCGATCAAAAATGATACGGTAGAGATGATCTCTCCCCTGTATTTCTCAAGATTCACTTCCAGAATATATAATAGGATTTAATATCTGTGATAGAGGGATTCCATGTGTATAATCTCAGGACTCGAATCAATAAATCTTGCCTAAAAGTCGTGATTAGAATACCACTTGTACAGCTCACGAGCGGCCAAACGCAGAATTACATCTACCGATTTTGATCGTAAATCTTTAGCTGTCCCAAGAGTGCAAGCTTCACGCTCTGTGCCGGCTGCAAAACGAGAGTTGATTGAGTTCATTTATTTTTTTACCTTATTTTCATAAGCTTGTTTAATGCCTGAAAATCCTGGATGTATGGAGTTGAGTTTCAGCGTAGCGCTTACCGTTCATGTGTTCAAAATAATACTGACTAAGAAGGAAGCAGGCATGGCTCAGTTAGATGGTTTAAGCACTTTAATTTAGAGACGAAGTTTCACAACATTGAGTTCCAGAAAACTAAATATTTAATCGTGTGCACAATCTATAAGACTCGTGTATATCATTTAAAAATCGTTCTAAACCCATGATTGTTGTTCCATAAACCTATTTTATCCACAGTTATATATTTTCCGTATAGCAGTACACCAAATGTTTCAGTATATAATATTGAATGAAATATGGCTACGTAAATTTTGTAGCTCTCTATAAAATATTCTAGATAAAATTTGAGAGCTTTTCTTAAAATCAATTGATATAGAAAATTATTCCCAAATATTTCCCCTATTTAAACTAATTTAAAATATAATTTACTACGTGAATGCCATTAAAATCTGGTAAAAAATTACGGCAAAAAACTGGTCTCCATTTGCGGTAGTTGACAACTCAGGTAGAAAGACGAACCAGCCTCGTCGGTAGCGGAAGAGTTTCTCAGAGAAAGTGAATCCGACAGAAAAATCTCAGAGGAACCAAACCAAATAATCGGCGGGATGATTTTTCATCAAGTAGGAAGAGCGAAGCCGGCGGGATGTTGATCGACGATGTCGACTTTCGCTCGGGAAGCCAAGTTGCAAACCAGGCCGATGGCGGTTGAGTTAAACTGACTTATCGTCGAGATAGATTGAAACCATTCATGTTAATAGGTGTCTATTCTACTTATATTAGTTCTCAAATTAGAAAATAAAGATAATTTTTCACGTTTCCTACGTGATAATGAGGTATTTAAATGGGTCAGTAATATAGGAATTGAAGACCATATAGGAAATTGTTTTACTTTATTATTTTTTTAATATCTACGGAGATTAATACAGTAGGGCCTTTATACACCTTTTGATAATGGGGTTAGTTAAACTATAATTATGTTCTAATTTTAATTACATTCGTCCATGCATTTGCGCAAAAGCACGACGTAGAAAAACCATTATGATGTGGTATCCACCAACGACGTCTTCATGCGAAAGCTAAAAAATTCCAGAAGTTCCAGAATCAAACTTTATAAATGTTGAGGTGAAAGAATTCCGACAAATGCTTAATTAAATAAATCATTATTGGAAATACGTGCTGGTCTACTTGCATATTGAAGCATATTGATTCTAATTTACGAACAGCCATTTTAACGAAAACAGAAATTTCATGTGTGTTGATACCGAAGTACATGTCAAACAGCACACCTTCGTTCATCTCATATCAAAGCAAACAATTTTTCCGTCCTTAAAAATTAATTCCAGGAAATTATCACCAGAATCTTTTAAAGGTCGATGTCAAGCCCGCACTCGCACATACAGACACAACTTCGTTCGCAATAGCGCAATCGCCTAGAATATACCAAGCGAAAACCAGCGAAATTAATGACAGCTCTCAAATACCAAGCCCTTCATCTGCGAAATTAATGACAGCTCTCAAATACCAAGCCCTTCATCTGCGAAATTAATGACGGCTCTCAAATACCAAGCCCTCCACCTGCGAAATTAATGACGGCTCTCAAATACCAAACCCTCCGTCTGCGAAATTAATAACAGCTCTCAAATACGTACCAAGCCCTCTATCAGCAAAATTAATGACCTCTTTCTACAGAATTTATTGCACTGGCCTATACTTTTTCTATAACTTGAGCAGTAATAAATTCAGGGCTCTGTATTTCTGTGCAATGTAATAAACGAAGAAGCTAACATGCAAACTGTAAAAATAGTGGATAAATAACTTCAGGCACCAACTGTTACTTATAAATCAAACATTTAAAACCATTCAACCATCTCTGATATTTGAATTATACTTGAGCACGGCCATCTAAACTCCAGTCGCCTGTTGGAACACCGCCTACCTCTGCCGAGTGCTGGTATCATGGTATACGAGAAGTACGACAAGTGTTCATTGCACGACCATGATTCTGCTACTAATTTACCTCAACGGTTTCCTCCCCCAAAGCGGACATCCGCACTGAACGGTGACATGTCCCGTCCAAAGCGTCGCGTGGGTCCAGGCCCGTGACGTATACATACACGCAAAACTTGGATAATTATCAGCAAATATTCTCAGGGCCGATTCGATGCATCATTCCAATTGAGCCGTGGGAATGTACTACAGTATATCACTAGCCTACCCTGGGATAAAGTTCTTATTACGAAGGATTTATTACAGCTATGTAATTTAGACACAGCTGTAATTTATTACAGCTATGTAATTTAGAACGAATGGTTCTTTTGACGTTTCACTTTTTAATTTTTTAAAATAAATCTGAACGTTTAATCCTACCTTTCGAAGTAAGTGATCAAATACTCTTCTGATTGCCCGCATTCGACGCCGCAGCTAAATATATTGTAATATTATAATAACAATGCAATTATGGGGTTGATAAAACAGCAAAAATTCTATCCATCGAGTATCGAGTGTGGCATGTTCATGATTGACAGGAAAGCAGGTGGTGCTCGTAACATGACCCACCCTCGCCATGACGGGCAATCAGGCGTCAGGTTTGGTCACGTTGCGTTCCATGTGCGTTACATAAACCTGCACTAAGAATACATCACGCGGTAACTCCCCTCATCGCAACCGTCTAGCATGATCGACTCATTGAACTATTTAATTAAAAGTGTGCGCAAATCGACCGGCCGGTTATCGATGTAGAAATTTATTCATGAAATTGTATTACTCATATTATCATTTAACAATAATTCAATTTTATTTATTTTCAATATCTGAAAACTTGTATATGTCGTGCCTAAATCGCGAAATTGCCGATTCTATTGAATCGGCAGCCAGTTATCGAATATGTAGAATCAGCATTTCGTTGCTGACTAAGAAAATCGTAAGTTAGATTTAGAGTTAGAACATAAATACACAGTTAGAGTTGGAAAAGGTTAGGTGAAGTTCGGTCAAGTTCCTTTATTTTTGAATATTTAAGAAAAGGAACTTGGCTGACTGACCTATTAATTATTAACTCCAGATTTCTATAGTATAGAAACGCTGATTCTACAGATTCGGCAACTGGCTGCCAATTTCATAGAATCGGTCATTCCGGGATTTCGGCACGACATATATATTATTGTAACTCTAGAATTTAATTGAGAACAAATATTTAAAAAAATTTCTTACTTTGAAACTGAAAACTGGGATGACAGAAAAGCAATTCCGGTTAGAGCTGTAAATTTCTGCAAGAATCTCAAAGAAACGGCTATAATTTTTACAAAAGACGCGCACGCCCCCGAATCTACGCCAGTGCCGATGGTCTGGAAAAGATCATCACGGGAAAAGGCCAGAAAAAAAGTACAATAGCCTGTAATTATATATACGGCACTTGCGGTTCACGATTCAGTAGCGAGATCGGTCAAACTGAGCTCATAAGTTACACGTCGACGCCACCCTATTATGCCGATCGTAATTAAAAACAAGTCCCGTTTGGGAAATAATGCTCGCCGTGAGAGTAACGGAAAATCTAAAGAAAAATTTGTAGAGGAGTTCGCAATTCATGAATTCAGTTATAACCGGACGTATCTTTGGTCGAAGTTTGTATAAATTTCATACAATTCCTGCATTGAGCAAACGTTCCATCATAGCTAACAATTCATATGGATGGAGTATATTCTTCATCTCTTTCGTCTCCGATGAGGTGCAGTCTTAAGGAACTCAATATAATCAAGTCTCAGGACGAAATTATAACGCATAAACAGCTGATGCATATGAAACGTCGAATATAATGCCAGACCTCATCATTAGAATTCTATGCTCGACTTCCCTTCAGTGAGTTTCCTGAATCTTCCTCGCTAAATAACAGCATATGGTGGCGGTTTTGAGAGAAGTGAAGGCAGATCGGCGCGAGCCGTTCGACCAGTTATATTTGCCAGATGATATCCGACGAAACTCAAACTCGTTTCATGATACATTGGCTGCGTGAGTTGACAGAAGCGTTATGAAGCTGCAACATAACGCTCTTTATGGTGTTCGGTAAATTTCTAAGAATAGACGACGCGTGAAAAATCTCGTTGCTATATAAATAGTCAAAAAAGAGCTGATAAACCCAATCTACAATGCAAAGCAAAATAAATAAATAAAAATGTAATTCGGATTGACCTCAGATCCCCGGTGTAACATCGTGATGCCGCAATCAGGACACAAAAGCATTGCTAGTGAATTGACCCGGTATTGAAGAATTTTTGCGCCTAAATTGCATTCCAGTTAGGAAAAATAGTTTATTTTTTTGCCTGTAATTTCACAACCGAGCAAGCACAACGTTGTGCTTCCTATCCTACGTAAGTGACCAAATCAAAGAGCAGCCGGAGAGAAACCAGCGGAAGGCAGTTGGCCTTTTGTTTCGATGTCGTAAAGAGCGTCCGTTCGTTTAGCCACAGCCATTGGCCGCCGCTGAAAGACTTCGAGTTCAGCGAAAAACTCGCGTGCAGTAGCCACAATTAAGACACCGATTTATTCTCAACTAAGTTAATCTTTGAAAATTCTGAATTAAGTAGATTGACATTTATTACGAAATTAATGAAGCATATTAGAATTATTTTTTCATTTGCAGATGGTGTTATCAATGGTAAAGCTCCCAACTTCACAGACTTCAAAAATTAATATAAAAATATTATACATTAATCACTTCCAGGTTAAAACTGCAAATCTATACAGTATCCATGAATCCCTGACATATTCATTCCAATGAATAAGGAATGAATACAACAATGGAATGAAATTAAAAAATAAAGAATAACCTAAGGAATCACTCATTTATGTTCTAAAATGAGGCTTCCTCTGAAAAAGTTTCAAAGCCCGAATAATTGAGTTAATTATTACCATTTCAAACACTATAGTGCAGACGACGAACCTAGCTCATCTTAATTGAATATGTCAGGAGCCCAAGTTGATCGCTCGAAATCCAACAACTTTCACCAATATAATTTAATTTTAGTTTGATTTTCTTGTCGTGTTCAAAAAATCTATAATTAACACGAAAAGGATTTTCTTTGAGAACACGGTTCCTTACTTCGAAAAGACTCGAAAACAAGAGCAAAGACTCTTCATTTCGTTGCAGTAAACTGTGGCAATGCCTAATGTAACGACGCATATTGGTTTCACCATTGGTTTCATTTTGTTCTCATTCATATTATCAGAAATTGATTCAAAAGTGGCACAACGGCCATGCAAAATAATAAACGGAATCGCAAGTTCTACACGATAACGACGCTGCATGACAGAAAAATCTTGTGATGAATGAGTTCAAAGAACTTTAATATGGCATAATTAGCTACACTCAAATGAATAAACTGCATCTACTGGATAAATAAATGGGTGCCGAAATCATACGAACCATACGGCAATTGGACGCAGTGTTGAGATATCCTATAGTGAAACCATACGGCAAGTGGACACCGTGTTGAGATATCCTACAGTGAAACCATACGGCAATTGGACACCGTGTTGAGATATCCTACAGTGAAACCATACGGCAAGTGGACACCGTGTTGAGATATCCTACAGTGAAACCATACGGCAAGTGGACACCGTGTTTAGATATCCTATAGTGAAACCATACGGCAAGTGGACACCGTGTTGAGATATCCTACAGTGAAACCATACGGAAAGTGGACACCGTGTTGAGATATCCTACAGTGAAACCATACGGCAAGTGGACACCGTGTTGAGATATCCTACAGTGAAACGATCGCTTGCACATTGAGCTTTAGAGAACGCAGCAGTAAACAGAGCGTTAGGAGACCAATTCCACAAGAAAGTCATTATCGTCATAACATTGGGAGATGAATCAGAAAAATTCGGCACGCAGCTGAACTTTTTTACGAAACTTTTCCACCGAGCTGCTTGAAACTTGTCTAACGAAACCATAACGAGAGTTCACTTATAATTCTTTGGATGTTTAAGTTACCAATTTATAGTCATTTAATATTTTCCGAAATAACATCGAAAAAGATGGAAACTAGTCGAGATTTCTATGAACTCTCTATATTCTTATCCAGACTCTCAGAATCTTTTTCAGTGAAAAATCTTACTTGAAAGGCAAAGCCAATTTGCTGAACGGAAAAGGGGTTTCGAGCCACAAAATTTTATGCGAATGTTGCTGTCTCTGTAATTTGTGACGTCTCGGCACATACTCCGGCCGGGCTTCTGGCTGAGCTCAAGGAAACCACAATCTTAATGATGATCTCTTGTATATGACGTGGCTAAGAACATGACAATTTCTGGATGCGGCCACAACATCGCGGAGAAGCTCCCGTGAAAATTGCCTGCAAGGAATTGAGAGACCGCGACTTCGCCGTTAAGTCTCGCGGTGCATTAACCGCGCCAACGACACTCATTAACTACGTAAAATTATCATAGGAATATGTGTTGACGTCAACAATGGCAAATGTGGCAACATTTGTGTAGGAATATGTTTTGACGTCAACGATGGCAAATGTGGCAACATTTGTGTTGGAATATGTGCTGACGTCAACAATGGCAAATGTGGCAACATTTGTGTAGGAATATGTGTTGACGTCAACAATGGCAAATGTGGCAACATTTGTGTTGGAATATGTGTTGACGTCAACAATGGCAAATGTGGCAACATTTGTGTAGGAATATGTGTTGACGTCAACAATGGCAAATGTGGCAACATTTGTGTAGGAATACGTGTTGACTTCAACAATGGCAAATGTGGCAACATTTGTGTTGGAATATGTGTTGACGGCAAAATAGCGGCGTGAAATCATTCATGCATTTTGTTAGCATGCGCCTTGAATTTGTTATGAGAATATTATGGTGGCCACACCAATAATATTCTCATGATAATGATGATAATAATAATAATATATATTATTAATATTCTCATTCTCCAATAATATAATATTCCCAATTCCAATAATATTCCAATTTTAAAATGATGCACTCGTAACTACCAGCTACCACCAGATCTGTAATTGTCACTAGTTAGCAATCATTGAATTTCAAAATAACATTAGTATTTCAAGAGGTGAGTTTTCGTACAATTGGCTTCGGATGGAAACAAAATATTAAAGCCATGACATTACTTGAAGATCCTGAAAGCAGAAATTTCAATAACACCACGCTGGAAAAGCAGGAAAATGTTCTATTATGTCGAATAGATGTTAGTTTGACTTCAAGCACAAGAAACAACAGTAAACACGAAGGAAACTCAGGATGACTGCAGTAAAAATTCCTGGGGGAATCGGTGGTCGTGGAAAATAAATTGAGCAAACGGCGTGCGAGCAGAAAAACCGAGCCAGAAAAACTTTAAGGGTTGGACATTTTAATCACAAATATTGACTGTATCCTTTTGAAGAAAATTATATTTTACAAGGTGGGAACCATAGGGGACATTTATTTTTTCAAAAATACACTTGGAACCGAAAAATTATTCACTCATATCTGAAGCATAAAATTTAAAATAATTAAAAATTATAAAGTTATTATTTAATGTTTATAATGCATTTCAACGAAAGTAAACAATTAAATAGATTCGTAAATAAAATCGTCTGTGTAAGCGTTGAGCCTGAGTGACTTGGCAGAAACTTTGTCGTATCGGTTCTTGCCAGTTCTGGGGTCAAGCGGGTCAAGGCTAAGCATTTATGCTGGGATAACAAAGCCTGTAATTTTCCTTCTTTCCTCTTGCAGGGAAAAAATATCGGTTTTTAACGCACTCCTCGGTACTTCGTAAAATTTCATTACCGGACCTGAGCAGCGACTACGACGAAGCTGGAAGTCTTCAGTTCAGCGGGAACTCAGTGAATGACTTAAAGAAAAAAACCTAATGCCGAACGCCAGTGAGGTGTAATGACGACTCACTAACAAAATATTTGTCACGCAAATTAAAATTTCTCACATAAATCAAACACTTACGCTTTGTTTTCTCATTCAGAGAATGATAAAAATGAATTTAAATTTCATTTAAAAATAAAATATTCATTTAAATGAATATTTCCTTTGATGTTGAAAATATAAACAACCAGCCACAAGGGACTTAAAAATTTTTTTTCAAGGTGTCAGAAAATTATTTCCCTTCGCACTCGGACGCTTCGCTTTCTTCTCCCCCAGGTTGTCGTAAAGGCCGGTAATACCACAAGAATTTGAAGCAAGCCTCGTGGGTGTCGCTTGGCCTTTATAGCCTAGGATTTAACGAATAATAGCTACCAGCTTTCTCTCTAACGCTCGACTCGGTCCGAAAGACAGAATTATTTCTACGCCTCAACGAAAGACTAGGTCTTGGCGACGCTTAATCCCAGTCGTGATCCCTATTGTAATTTTTTAATGTTATTTTATTTCTTATTTAATTTTTTAGCTATTTATCGTTCAATATAAGTGAACGAGAATGAGTAAACGTCAATTTGACGACTTCAAAAATTAAACAAAATGTTATGCACAAACCACTGAATATGTTAGTAATATTATGATGTTGGTTTTGTTGTGAATCAAAGTAACTATAAAAAATTAAACAAAAAACATTTGAAAGACGCACAAAAAGTAGCGCGTATTAATTATAGACCGGCTATTCGTCCACGTTGACAGAGGCCGTGCGATGCATTAGCAAACATTCCAATCGAAGTTTTATCAATTTAAAAAAAGAATAATAATAATTTTTATTCTTGCTTCCGACCGCAGGATTAATGAGCGAACATCTGCTAGGACTACTCGGGTCATCGGCATCTGTGTTATCAGAAGCTCGGGTTCTGTGGCAGATAAAGCATGCATGGTCTGCATACTCGGACTTGATCTTCCAGATGGTGCTTCTCGAAAAAAATTGCGAAGAACGGCTGGCATAGATAGACTTAAGCTAGCCACGTTACTACAGCCTTTTAGCTGCGCAAGCAAATTCGATCATTAAAATGCATCCGATAAACTATTTCATTACAACTGCTTGGATAACTTGCAAAGTCTAATCCACTAATTAAATAGTTTAAATAAATGAAAAGTAATATAGTGATCGAATTACTATTTTGATTAGCAAATAACCATATTCATGCCAAGTCGATCATGCAAATTTTATTTATTACCTAAACGCCTTCGTGATCCAGCAATTGCAGCTAGGCAATTAAGCGTCTCATCAACGAAGTTAAACATGCATGACATCAATGCGCTATAAGAAACTATCCTTAAAACAAATCGAAACTAATTGATATTATTATAAATATTTAACATAAATTAAAAACACAGTCGATGTGACAGAAATTTCGCTATGCTGCTTATGGTTCATTTTCTGTGAGCGTGACATTTTTAAAAATCGTTATATTAAAAACGTCCGTTTTTAATGTAAACGTTATTTTATGGTCCAGAATATCGGCATTTTGGAGGCATTTTGTTGTGTGTACTTCTAATAGTTTAGTGTGTAAACTTTTCAAAGTTACACACCCAGTAAAATTTGCAGTCATGCGCAATTAGTAAATAATAACCCCAAGGACGGTACTTTTTATCGCTTACCGAAATCCGGATACCAAAAATTAGGACGTGGATCGTAATCTATATGATAATAATTTCTGCTCCGATTCCTTCCAATGATATGCAAACTGAAAATACTTTTTTTCATAGAAAAATATCATGCATGCATTAGGTATTTTAAAGTACGTACCCGGATTAAAGTACTTAGCACCCAATCGTGTAAATTACCTCTAAACAACGCTTAATTAACTTTAATTCAATGAAATCTCTGTTCATTCAACGTCGATTCAATGTCAGATGCCTGGTTCAGGTATTTTAAAGTACGTACCCGGTTTAAAGTACTTAGCACCCAATTGTGCAAATTACTTTTAAACAACTCTTGATTACCGTTAATTCAATAAAATTCCTCTCCATTCAACGTCGATTCAACATCAGATGTCAGATGCCTGGTACTCGGGCAAGGTTCATACCCAGCAGTCGCAGTCTGTAAGTCGTCGTCCGATGCCAGAAGACGAAGGTCACCCGAGCTTCTTTGGCGGTCGCTTGCTGGCTGCCGGCGTGGCTTATTATGGAGGAGGTCGTCTCTATTTGTGCCGCACTTACTTCTCTCTGGTACCAAGCTCTCACTCACAGACTTCGTTATGACTGGTTACCCAAACTAAATTACACAGAAAAGAACACTTCACAGAAATGAACAGAATTTTATGAAAAATTACCTTTCACACACAGAATTCCATGGAAAATTAACTCTCACGCAAAGAATTCTATGGGGAATTACATCGATGGAATAGAGTGGGAATACAATTCTTCATAATTACCTCTATTCAACACACAGCATCACCTGCCTTCCATCCTAACGATAGAACAGATTAGAACACTCTAATGATGGTACGAGTGGGAACACCACTCCTCTCTATTACCTCTATTCAACACACAGCATCACCTGCCTTCCATCCAAACGATAGAACAGATTAGAACACTCTAATGATGGTACAGAGTGGGAACGCCACTCTCCCTAATTATCTCTCCGTCGCCTGCAACATCAGAACGTGTCGCCGTCCTGGAGTCAGAACCGAGTGGATAGCAACCCTCTACTGCCCACGCTACAGAACCTGGCGCGACGAGTACATAAGATGAAACCGGTAAGAATTATCCTCGGTGATGTCAGAGCATACCGCTGTACGTGTATATTGGCAACACTTAAATAAAAACGTATTTATAAATGTTTTCAGGCACGAAAAATTATAATTTCCTTCAAATTTGTAACCGGGAGTTGAAAGTGGGTTTAAACGGATCATTCTAAAACTAAACCATCTAACAATCGAGAGTTGTTGGCAAGGATTCTAAAGAACTTGATTCGCAATCTCAGGTACTAGCATCTCTATCAATCGTGAGTGAAACTCTGATGTCCATTTAAGATACAAAATAGGGCGATGAAAAATTATTCGTGTACTCATACAAATTCAATGAAATTTATTTTCAAATGAATTATACGCAAATTGCATACTTGAATCAAAGAAACATCAATTATAAAATAAATACAGTAATATTTTTAATAGAATTTTACTATTTTCGATATTTACGTACTAATAGATATCCTGTACTGTTATACCTACATATTTATATACTATGTGACAGAAGTCGTAAGGCGTCTCGTGTAAACGCTGTTTTTTTTTTCTCGGGGATTTTCCTCTGTTTTGGTATTTTGCGGAAATTCGAGGAGCCGCTCCGTAAAACATCAGCCTCACGCAGGACGCGTCAATATCCGGTGGCAGTCGCAGCGTTTAATGATGATCACAGGGCAAGGTTTTCGAAGAGTCGTGGAGCTCACAAAAACATTCGAATTCTTAGGACAGGCAACGCTAAAGCGGATGCAAGCTCAGGCTTAAAGAGCGTAAAAACCTTGAAGAATTGAGAGTCGCGTATATGTTGATAATCCTGCGGGGCAGGAATTGCACTTCATTGCGAGAAACAAATTTAACGTCTTAAATTCAATCACTGATTTTCAAGATTATCGGTTTTACGGACGATTTAGAATGTAAAATATAATGAATACTTAAAAAATCTAGTTTAATAGTCATGAGAAATAGCGGCACAAATACAAGGCACCTTACGATAACAAAATCTAAAAAATATATAACTCAGTACTCACTGCAGTGAGTCACAGAGAGCGAATTTCTCGTCGACGAAAACATGAAGTCACGGACCGACGGACGGACGGATGGACAGACGGACGGACATGACGAGCACAATAGGGTATTTTTTCCATAAATGAGAAAATGCGCTAAAAATACTAAACCCCAACAACTCAGTTCCCCGAAATATTTTATTTCTTTCACTCTAATTAGCCCAGATATCCTCGTATCCTAGTCTGGAAAGCAGGTAAGCATTGCGTGGATCGTCTGCGGTCACAGCCTGGAACTCTGGACAGGAAAGCGTGCATGGAACTGGAGCAGTTGTGGTGTTCATGTCAATCTGGGGCGCCGTGATGGTCATGTTTACTTGGAGCTCACAGGGGGAGGCGTACGCTTGCGCACGCAACAGCGACAATTTTACGCAACAGTTGCAGTTGAAGAGAATGAGAACATGAGATTTATTGCAAATATCTTCATGATCAATGGACAACGGGAGAATTTCAATCGAGAATGGTGGAAGCTGGGACCAATTTGTGACCTAGAAACTGATCACTAACGAGTGATTCCGGAATTGTCTATTCGAAGACAAGACGAGAATGATAACAAGTTCGATGTGCCATGCAAGAAGATTTAATTTTTATCCATTTAATGTCACTGTGAAGATTGTCATGATTGTCATAAACAAGACAATGGTCTACATAGAACATATTGAACAAGACGACTTGAGTTTGTTCAATATGTATGTTTGTTCAATATTGAACATATTGAACAATATTCTTCATATTGTTCAATATGAAGAATAGTCTCGATTTTTCTCGCTCTTATCAATGAATTCACCAATGAATTTCGTCAACAATTCAAATTTCGGCTACTGAAATCCTTTCAATAATTCCTCATTCGAAGCAGATTTGACCTTGCCGCCAAAATACGAGTGGTCGAGAAAACAAGTTACGCTGCAGATGAAGAAACCTCGACAATTATTGTGGTGCTGAGCATGGGTGCTGCGTGCTGCTGCAGCAACAGCATGGTATTTTAGCAGCTCGGGTATTGCAAGCGATATCAAAAGGGTAAGCATTCATCCATTAAGAAGCATGCCAGATATACCTAAGATAGAATTTCTCAACTATTAAGCTCATTACCATAACAACTAGATAGGCATAACGAGTCGAAAGTATGCAGTTGCAGTTGGAAGTGATACAGGCGTGTCTTTTTCAATCATTTACTCCTGACTGATTCAAATATCCAGAGTACAAGCGAAGAAGTTTTTATAAGTTATCATGTTATAGTTATTGCTTATTAGGCCATAAGCTACATACGACGCTAATATTTGTTACTACAATGAGTTAGTATTACCTCAGTTGAACGAACTGTGAACGAGCAATCAGTTATTTGTTACTCGCATCATATTACAACAATTTTGAAGATGACAGATCGGACCTTTGGGTGTGAGAGTGAGGTTCCGTTCGTATATTTATCTTATTTCACATAATTCGTTTAAGCAAATTTTCTAAGTTCCACTGTAAAGTCAATGTCGCCTGATAGCGTCAGTCATCAGGAACATATCGTGGCAGGTTATATTTTTGTCTGATACTGGAAATGGTTCATTCATGTGTTGCTTTCGTGTTCCTTCTTAGTGCAAATAATCTAGTATTACAAGGCCCTGTATATAGTATGCACAAGCTGTGCATTTATTATGGAGATATTTTATGGCAATATTGTAATATTTACTGGGGTGCAAATCCTCTTTCTTTGTTATAAATCCATCAACTAGTTCAAGCAGAGCAAGTACAGGCGTTGGTAATCGTACGAAGTGCTGGTTGTAAGAATAAACGCAGCGTCCTTAATTAGATTACGTGCTTCAATAAACCAGCCTTATTTTAAATGCTGACATCATTGTACGTTAAAACGTATACTAGTATATGCCATTCTCTCTGATTCTATCCACGATCACGAGATGAAAATCTCGGTTTGTTTCATTCATGAACCATTAACGCATTCACGCCAGTGAGCTCTGAATTAGCATCCCAATACTAGTGCACGACGGTATCAATTGAAAACTAATTTCCAGAGCAAAAAAAGTCAACGAATCAATTGTTTATACATGTTAAAATTTCACCAAGTGTCAACTCCAATCAAAAACTTTAAAAACAGAAATACGCATTTTTTTCAGATTGTTTGATCAACAATAGAATTGAGGTCCATCATAATACTTTAAAATGAGGTTTTAACTTTAATTAATTTTTTTAATTTTGGCTTTAGTCGGAGCTCGATCTAAGGCATCGAAACTGACCTCGATGAATGCTAGGCTTGTGGTCTCGATTACTTTTTGATTACCTGATTGGAATTTCAATGCAGCCGCCACTAGAGATAGTGACTCTAATAAATTTAAGTTTGAATCATGGAATAAATGTAGCATTCGGAACTCAGTTGGTATCTGGGCACAGCTGTCGGCATTCACTCACTTGTTCATTAACTGCTTACTTACATCTGAAATATACAAGCAAAGTACATTAAGGAAAACCCTGAAAATTCAAATTTTGCAAGTAGGCAATCGAATTTATTTTTCGCGAAACAAGAACATTTCTGTTCTATATGAGCAGAGGAGATGAAAAAATTCAGCTTCAAAATTGCATAAAATCAAATGGACCAGTAAGTATTTTTTGGAAAAGATTTCAGTGCCTGTTTGTTCTTGGCTTCCATATAAAAGGGCGCTGTCACTGCTACCACAATTGGGCAGCGCAGCTGAAGGTTCGTATTTGCAGAGCTAAAATAAATTGCATGAGGATGATAAATTTCGAGAATGAGTTTGCAGGAATCCGTCACCCATTCACTTTTTTGAAGAAACAAATGCAACTTTAAAACACTTGTACGAAATCTTATGAAATCATGGAACAGATATGTATCACATTGTGAAAGAAATATTTTCTTTGCAACATGTGCCATATAGCAGTCGGCTGTCCAATATATACTACTTTCCATTAGCTCTCTGCCAATGTCAGTTCTGTGAGGTCACAATGTCTCTGATCTGTATTTTTGATGAATGTTTTCTGTCCTTTAGAACTGTTCCTGTTCCGTGCTCTTTAATATTTAATTATATTTGGAAGAATTTTATTATCCTTGGCATATGTGGTTACACATCGAGATGATTTTTGGGCATTTTCTCAAGTAATACGAAGCATTATATATTTCCTGATGAGAATATAATCATTTCATCATTATAATATTAGGATAACTAAGAAAAATATTTTCGTTGTCAAGCATTAAAATAGTCTAGTATAATGTCGGACGCATTGCCAAAATTTTTAAACCTGAATTTTACTTTTGAATTCTGAATGTGCATACTCCTTCGTGAAGGTTACTCAGCTAAATATTAATATTAAGATCCAACTATCCAATTGACGATTGAATGTGAAGTATGGTAAAAAGTTCAAAGTTAAGAAACCTAACTACCCGTCTTGCGTCACACAATCAAGGGTTGGACTGAGAGAGAAAGGCGACTTCATCATTAGAGCGCAGTGCAATGCAGGTCGCACTGCACTTGAATTTAAAATGACAGGTACAGGTACGAGTATAATATAGGACTGATGAATTACCATGTAATATATGTTGCAAAATCTCATATAGTAAGATTTTATACAGTAATAATATATGATAATATTAATATATGTGGAATTTAAAATGACAGTTACAGGTACGAGTATAATATAGGACTGATGAATTACCATACAATATATGTTGCAAAATCTCATATAGTAAGATTTTATACAGTAATAATATATGATATTATATGATTGATCATGTGCAGTATATATTACACGTCTCACTGCGCGTTTACGTAAAGCTTTCGTGCGGTACAATAAGTGATCGATCGACTCTCATGCTTCGCAGGTCGCAATGCAAATGAGTCCTTCATACCGTCACTCTGTGGTCAGTGATAAGTAATAGAGGTCGTACAACCACATGCGAGTTTCCATATATATTCCCTCAGGAATTTGTTTCAAGTACAGAACAATCTTATAAATAAGTAGCAGGGTAATGGTCAAACGTTTATATTGTCAGGTATTGGAGGATTTCATCAGGTTAAAAAGCTCAATAGCTCCTATATAGTATAAGAATTCTGTTTGCTTTGTGCTCAGGGAATCTGATGACATAGATGATATATGATGATGAACTGTAAATGTGTTAGTATATCCGTCTTGTGTTAGCTATTTCGGAAACAGACAAGAAAGGTTTACAAGAATAATGCCTTTTATGTAGCTTTTTATGCATTTTAAATCTTTTTCGAACTAAACGAACATTTAGTAAAAACGTACACCGTCCAGTTTTGCAATTTCTGCATGTAATATAGCGTTTAATAATTATTTTTTACTTGTGTGAAATTGATACGACGTTTGAATTAATTAAAATGAATTAACAAGCTTCCAACTTGCTACGGGGTGACAGGATATACTAAGGCGTGCCCGTTGATTGCTCCTTATTCAGAACCGCTGAACTTTGCCTCGAGTTCCTCTCCTAACCAAACACTGAGAGCAGCTCGAGCTCACACTTATTCATAAATAATTTGATTAAAATTGTATCATATTCATGTGCCAAAATTTTTTGTGTAAGACCAAATTAATAATGAAGTACGATTACATGGTATTTCTTTGCTTGGATTCTTACAGATAAAAATATTTTGTCACTACGTTAGCATGTTAAACGAAAACATGCAACCAAAATTCGACACTAATTGACGGTTTGAACCATTCTTTGGACTATAAGCAAACATAAGTGTATGAAAATAAGGATATATTGCAACATTTAGTGCACATTGCAACAGATCGCTTCATGTGCGTCTTTGTCTAACTTGAAATTCTGGTGCGACAGGAAGCAAGTTCGTTGCTCAGCTCAAACGATCTGAAAGTGAGAGCAAAGTGAAGTCTTCCATTACGGTTCCAGTGCAGCAAAGCGGCCGACTTGAGCGAGAGTTGATGGAAAAACTGCTTGCTCAACCGCCCACACTTTGTGACTGTCGCGGCCGTGTGGTTCCCTCAGGAAAAATGGGACCAGGACTATATGGGGTTTTGGACGCAGTAATGGGACGTCTAACGACTTAACTGCGACCACCGTAAGAAAGTGACGTGACAGTGTATAAATATATGTAATATATGTACCTTACATTAATATATATTTTTACCTAATCTAGTTTTGGACGCAGTAATGAGACAACTAACGACTTCACTACGACCACCGTAAGAAAGTGACGTGACAGTGTATAAATATATGTAATATATGTATATGTACCTTACATAAATATATATTTTTACCTAATCTAGTTTTTGACGACAGTAATGAGACGACTAACGACTTCACTACGACCATCGTAAGAAAGTGACGTGACAGTGTATAAATATTTGTAATATATGTATATGTAGTACCTTACATAAATATATATTTTTACCTAATCGAGTTTTGGACGACAGTAATGAGACGACTAACGAGTTCACTACGACCACCGCAAGAAAGTGACGTGACAGTGTATATATAAATGTAATATATCATGCATATGTAGCTTACATAAATATATATTTTTACCTAATCTAGTTTTTGACGACAGTAATGAGACAACTATAACGACTTCACTACGACCACCGTAAGAAAGTGACGTGACGCTGAGTTAACCTCCGTCTTCGTTGTGCGTAAAATAAAAATTTATGATAAAATATATAGATTGGGTAAAAATATACATTTATGTAACGTTCATAAAGCTGGTGTGGCGGCTAGCAAATTTACTTTCAGAAAATGAGGTGGGAGGGAGGCCGAAAACATAAGAGCACAGGCAAATTTAGGGTTAAAATAAATCTGGTTTTGTGAGATTTACGAGATTTATTGGGTGTTCAACAGGTTCTTGACAGTCGTTCAAATATTAATAGAAATGAAAAGGATTTATTATATAGAATCTAATAGCTTCCATATTTCCTTTCTTGATATTTTCTCAACGATGAAAATTTGTTGCAATAGGTCTTTGTGAAGTATTATGTCAATATTTAAATTAGTTTAGCTATTCTTGGCTTCTATAAAACAGGATTTTCTTTGACGTTTTAAATTCATCGTGATTTTTTCCTAAAAAAATATTAATTATGCATCATTCGCCGGTCTATTTGCGTTATTTTCAAATCCGTAAGCTCTCATGACATAAACAGCCGATGCCATTTATGTCAATTCACGTATTTTGTGACGTCAAAATCATAAACTGCTACTTTAGTTTACAACAGCAGCCACATTGGCAGTAAAAAGAAGAAAGCTGAAGTTCTGCGGTCCGTGGCCTGGCGTGGAGACTTCAATGCAAGAACATTAAAAACAGCGCTGCTATAACTCTCCCTGGCTGTCTTCAGAGCTACAAACTTTCGAGCTCCAAACTTTGAACCGCACGGGACAAATACCATATAAAAATATAACTCTGTACTCGCTGCATTGAGTGACAGAGAGCGCATTTTCTCGTCGACGAAAACGTGAAATCACGGACAGACGGACAGACAGACGGACATGACGAGCACAATAGCGCCTTTTTTACATAAATGAGAAAGTGCGCTAAAAATAGTCATGAAAATTGAAACTTACGATACCTGGGAATGAAAAATTCAGTTCATGTAGATTTCTGGTAAAATATTTAGGTTTCATTGAACAGTCCTAAAATTAAACTGTCGTTTAGAACAGTGGTTAGTGCATTAGCATATTCACTCTATGCTTCACCTCAGTACAATTCAAATATAATTCGTTTACGGGAGTCAGGGCGTCGGATTTTTCTTCTTACGTCATCACTCAGATGAAGGCCAATGATTTTTCTTCTTACGTAATCCCTCAAATAAAACCAGACGCGTCACGTTTGCGCCGTCCAATCCCACTCAAGGACCATACAATATGATGAAAAATACACTCGTGAACGCCCAGAAAAACCAAGACCAAAGTTTTTTTTTGCACAGTGACATCATTTGGAGATTCTTGCCTTGCATTATGCCGGATTTCGTCTCAGGTTCCCACGGATATTATACATACTGCAGCGCGCTGTATTGACCACGATTTTTTATCTCAAGTAAATATTTTTTATTATGATTCATCGTGACAAGAGTAAGACGTGATTATGGTTTATTAAACGGATTAAATAATATCTTAATACATAAAATAAATTCATTTTAATAATTGAATGCATTATATAAGAAGGAATGTTAAAAACGTAAATCATAATAATGATTAAGAATAATCAAACATATGATTAATTTTTTATTCCATAAACCCTCAACTTCTTTCATCTTGAATCTGCAATAAATTGTCTCGCACTATTCAACGTTGAAGTCTCTCAGTCATTTGACTTTTACTTCCATAATTCAGAAAACTCGCGATATTCTGTGATGTTGCGTCTTGTCGATTTGTCGTCCTACTTTGACTCGGAAAAATAAAGACAATACGTTGGAAGAATATCATTTTTCCAGACTAGAAAGTGAAGCGGTTGCTTGAAGTCATTTTAGCTAAGAAGTGTCAGGCTTCAACTTTTTTGTCATGATTTACACGGGGAAAGCATATCCTTCGGAAAAAATTTCTAAATTGCAGCATCAATAAATCTCATATAACTGGACAAACAGCATTTCTTTCAATCAATATTATGCAAATAAAGTAAGTAGTAACGCAATGTATCATTTTGGGCTACGCCAGTATAACCCAAACGCACCAATAAACATCGTAAAACATTCACTTAGGGCAATTTTTCTTACGGCAAAAGTGCAACATTAATAAATTACCATATACCTGGAAAAACCAGCACCTTTTCTGATTATCCCTATTCAAATAAAGTAAACAGTAACACAACGTATCATTTAATGCCACGCCAGGATAAATCCAACGCACCAATAAACATCGGAAAACATTAATGCTGGGGAATTTTTTCTAAAGTGCAACATTAATAAATTCCCATATGCCTGGAAAAACCAGCACCTTTCCTGATTATCCCTATTCAAATAAAGTAAATAGTAACACAACGTATCATTTTGGGCTACGCCAGGATAAGTCCAACGCACCAATAAACATCGGAAAACATTAATACTGGGGAATTTTTTCTAAAGTGCAACATTAATAATTTCCCATATACCATGAAAACTCAACACCTTTTCCGATTATCCCTATTCAAATAAAGTAAACAGTAACACAACGTATCATTTTGGGTTACGCCAGGATAAGTCCAACGCACCAATAAACTTGGAGGCGCGTCTAAGTTGCCTGCAACGGCGCGCTCTTCATCAAAAGCAAGAGGCTTTACTAAGGACTTGTTATTGTCAACGCCCTCAGTCCCCGCACAAGTCTGATCAACAAACCTGCTTTGTTGACTAGCCTCTATTGTTAGCAGGTCACGGTCTATGATATTCCTACGAGATCATCAAACATCGCAGTTTCGATGATCAGGTTCTACATGTGATGCGACATCCTTGGTGCGAGATAGGCACGCCGCATGCCGAATATGCGAGACAATTTTTTTATGATTGTAAGCCCAAGAGCCGAAACTGCGATGTGGCTAGAAAAAAGTAGTGACAATGATGAAGTTTTAACACGCAATGTAAGCTCCTAAACTTGTGATTAAATCGATCAATTCTTAGAATTAAGAAAATATTCAACAGCACTCGTTACTTGAATGAAGCCCGCCATTAGGTGAATGGAAAATTGCAGAAAAAATAAACGGAATTTAAAAGCGAAATCTTATTCAATTCCATCACACATCGCAAGCAAGTGCAGTAAAGTAATCAAATCAAAGTATTATTTTTAAACGGACATCCGTTGTCAATTATGGCTATAATTTTCTTTTTATTACAATCCTATTGATGGTTTCGCCATCGAAGAATGTAAAGGTTTGAGTAAATGCATTACGTTTTTCGTCAAATTGAACAATAAAATTATTTTCAATTCATCAGCTTCGGTGCAGCATCACGACAAAAAAACAGCAACCAAAAATATACCGACGCACAAACGGCAGTGGGCAAATTAAAAATGAATTAAACTGAACATTTACTTTCACAACAACTCGATATCGGCGCCCACTCATGACATTAACAAATCTAGCCTCGGTCAGGCTGAGAATGAAAGGTCGATTTTTTTCCTCCCAGAGTCTTGCACGAGAACAAATACGAGTATATCGCCGACGCCTATTTATAATGAATTTTTCCCAGTAGTTGGTTGCGAGAGAATGAAACAATGGGAAGTGAGTAGAGAAAATACACGAAGGAATTTTGTTACCCTTCTCTTCCAGACGAAGATAATTGTATACGTGGTCAATAATAACTTTCGAGGCCCAGAGAGCGGATAACTCTTGCGGAATTTCAGTGATACGAAAAAATATGAAAACGGCAAAATATTATAGCCAACCGTTTACACGTGAACTATTCTGCACACGACATATCTTTCGTATAATCATTGAAATTAGACTAAGCAAATTGATACCTTTATGATAGAAATTATTTTCCGTCTTTCTTACATGTTCCTTTCTTTTGTACAAACTCACGCTTGTGCAAGACAACCACAGGACTTTAGAAACAAAACTCGTATAGTTAATATACGAGACAGTTTCCCTCCTCACATAACGACATATTTGAAGTAGTTGCCAGCATCATTTTAACGTACTAACATAAAAGATTATTACTGTAGGCCACCTTGCGTAACAGGACAACGGAAGTAGCAAGCAGTCCGTAGCATGTTCATCGCAAGAGTAAACCGTGTAAAACTGTTCAAAAATTACCGTTGCCGCGTACAGTAACTCTATGTTGATTGGCTACGTACGCCTGCACATACAGTACGTACGATCGATTACGTTCGTAGTTCTCGAAATTAATTATCAAAACGCTGACCATTTTTATTTTGAGATTCACGCGTTGTAAGTATTGGAATTTAAAAAATGCATCGTAAGTGAGTTTTGGGAAACTCTGAACTAACCGATCACTCTTAAACAAAATGTCAAGGATAACTGGAGAATGAAGTGAAAAATGTATAATGAAATAGCTGGTATGAAATTTTTTTGGTAGCTCTGACACATAATTCATGTTACAGTGAGCATCCAATATCGGCAAAACACAATCAATACGACTCATTTAGAACTATTAATTATATTATAAACAAAAGATATCTGAAAAATATTCGAAACGTAATTTGGAGAGGTAAACTTTACACATGCACAAACTGTTTCACATGCATGTTCTCCGACAACGCGCTCAAGATTTTAATAAACGAATAAACGGTAAAGAATCTTATGCTTTCACCTTCAAATAATTTCCCAAAACGAAAAAAAGTTTCAACTAACTTTGACTTGTGTTTCTTCGTGAACACAATAAACAATTAGCCAAGTGCACTGATAAAAGGCAACGCACAGCAGCAAAACTTGAGAGAAATTTTTTACTAACCGCAAGCAAAATTTTAAATACTGAACGCTTCTTTTACACTCAGCTTTTGTATGAAAGAGATCAGACCCAAATTGAAGAGCCTGCTAAGGCAAGAAAGTGTCGAGGCGTTAGCTCGTGGTCATGCATGGCTAGATTGTATACGCGTCGAATTAGTTGAATAAAAATTCATATGAAGTGTCATTCATGAAGCGACAGCGCTTGGAAGAATTGATTTAAAAAAACAACATCGAGTGTCATCCTAGAAACAACAGCTCTTAAAAAATGGAATAAAAAGTAACATGAAGTCTCATTCATGAAATAACAGCGTCATAAAATATCAGTATTTAGAGATTATTTCTCTCGAAATAACGGACTCCTGTTAATAAAACTATGAATTTAACAATTCACTGTTGAGTATTTTAGAAATTTTGACTCCCAATTATTCAAGCTTTAACAGATGAGCATTAACTAGTAAACCTACAAATGAATAAAAATGAATAAAATAAAAATTATACCTTATACCTTACCATATACCTTACCTTATACCTTATACCTTAAAAATTATATACCGAATAAATGAATAAAATAAAAATTATACCTCAACACGCGCGTATACTAAATAAAAATATCGCTTAAGTTTCGTTTAAAATTAACGCATGAGGTTTCGTTATCTAACCGTACACTACAATAATTTGTATCACTTACTTACAACTATCCAATTTATAATGAATATACTGCAATGAGAACCAAGAATCGTTCCTTAAAAATGATTTTGATTGTAGCTATAAAAATTTCGGTTACAGTTTCCACGATTTAATATCACAGGCGAACGATTCGATGATTTTTCCTAAGCTTCAACCGAAAATTCATGAAAAACAATGTCCCTACATAACCTGCGACTAGCACCAGATCTGTAGAATACACATTCATTATACACACGTCACAACTTGGCAAAAAATAAACCCCAAAGGCTCGGAAGCCAAGTAAATTATCATGCAAACAATATCATTCAAATCATTGAATGCAAGGGCTGCTGAGCTCACAGTTACCTCTATGATTCTGGCCGTTTCACGATCTGACCAAGTGTGGGAGAAACCAGCAACCTGTTGAGCAGCATTTACAAGAAATTGATCGACGTGACGTGGAGAGTAGACATGATCGGCGAGTCTAGAAGACTAAAGATAAATTTACAAGAAATTGATCGACGTGACGTGTGATTTTCTATAGTAACCGTTATTTTTCCGTTTTCTATGAATATCACGTTTTCTATCAATTTTTTCGAAAAATTCATAGAAGTAAAATGTTTTTATTTTTACATTTTACGTTTGAATGTGAAGTTTCATGATGATCGGATAATAACTTTAGGAGTTATAGGCTATCTCCAATTTAGGTTAGGCGATCCCCTTAAGAGCATAGGGTAGTATAGTAATAATTACAATATTTAGTAATTAGTGATATAGTAATAATTGTCAATCAAGACAAAAAATCATATAATGCGCGCGAATTCATGAAATGAGCGGCAATAGAGAGCATGAAATTGCAGAATTCAAACAACCAGCAATCGATTAGAAACATAATAAACAAGGCTTTATTTTACTGATGTCCATATTTTAAATAAATTATATCACATTCCAACAATAATTAATATATTCTCTATCACTGTTTTTGTTCTATAAAAAGCAATGACATTCAAACCTGCATTCATTTTAGCCAGGTATTCAATGGACGAATTTAGGTAAGCCGCCTCACTCGCAGTATATATTTTATAATCAATACCAAGTGTGACTTTTCTCATCATGTCTAAAACGCATATCACTAAACAAGATAGTTTCTGCGAAGAAGATAACAATTACCAGCGCGTGAAACGTCCTCAATCCAGACTCGCCTCAAATTCAGCAAAAAAATTGCTATTCTTGTATTATATCTCAAATCTGGGACGAAGATAACAATTACCAACACGTGAAACGTCCTCAATCCAGACTCGCCTAAAATTCATCAAAAAAATTGCTATTCATGTATTATATCTCAAATCTGGGAAGAAGATATCAATTACCAGCACGCAAAACGTCCTCAATCCACGCTCGCGTTAAATTCAGCAAAAAAATATCTATTCCTGTATTTTTATCTCAAACTCGCTTGTAATTCAAGGCAAATATCGACAAACGTAGCAAATGACAACTCCGCCTGCTGCCTCGCCTGTCCCGCCAACTGTGATCGACTTCGCACATCTCTGCCCGGCCAGAGCTTCCTTCGAGGCTTCCTTTCTCACGAATTTTGTAGTACACTTCCGTTGCGTGATAGTTCGTAACTTCTTGTCGGGTCTCTTCCGCCCACGCATTCAATGAGAGTATCATTGTGGATATAGAGTATTGTACTCAAACTTAGAGTACCGGTATTGTACTCAATATAGGGTATATAGAGTATATAAATATATGTATATAGAGAGTATATAGAGTATATGTATATAGTGTATTGTACTCAAAGTATCATTGTGGATATAGAGTATTGTACTCAAACCCTTTGGGCATGAAATTCATTGTGCCTAATTAACCATGCGCTGAAACAATAAAGCAAATGTAGATGATATAAATAACAAATGAATATTAGAGACCAGGGACTATAAATTGAATGTCCACGCCAACAACAATGAAATAAAATTAAAACGTATAAACAATGCACTAATTATTAGCCAACGAAATATCCAGAGAGTGTAACACTTTTCGAGAAGCTCAAGTCAAGAGTATAGTTAGGAGATATCAACCTTAGCTCATTCATAAAGCCATCTTTAGTAAGTTACAAGTTTGATGCTTCACTGACCTGGCAATGTTATCAAACAAAGGATAATACTGATGCTTTTGTAGTCAAAATTTGAACAAACCTAGGGCAGTATGACTTGGTTATTCATCTCATCTCTACTTGTAATGGTTATCTACACTCATCTCTACTTCTTATGGTTATCTAAACACATCTCTACTTGTTATAGTTATCTACACTCATCTCTACTTGCTATGGTTATCTACACTCATCTCTACTTGTTATGTTTATGTACACTCATCTATACTTGTAATGGTTATCTACACTCATCTCTACTTGTTATGGTTATCTACACTCATCTCTACTTGTTATGGTTATCTGGTTATCTACACTCATCTATACTTATAATGGTTATCTACACTCATCTCTATTTGTTATGGTTATCTACACACATCTCTACTTGTTATGGCCATGTATAACACTCATCTCTACTCAAGTTTCGCAAAATCCATGGCTCGGTTATCTCGCAGAGGACGGGTCGCTCTCATCTCATGATACGAGGCAGTCGTCATCGTGAACAGGACCGATAAAAAATTCGCCCCAACCGCCAGGGGTCGTCACTTCCTTGACGCTGTGCATCCCTTCCCAGGCTCTTTTAGGGGTGAGTCTGTCATCCTTCTGCAGGCTGAACGTGGTCTGTTATCATTCTGCAGGCTGAACGTGGTCTGTTATCATTCTGCAGGCTGATCGTGGTCTGTCATCCTGCTGCAGGCTGATCGTGGTCTGTCATCCTTCTGCAGGCTGAACGTGGTCTGTCATCCTGCCATCCTTCTGCAGGCTGAGCGTGGTCTGTCGTCCTTTGAGGGTGAGTCTGTCATCCTTCTGCAGGCTGATTGTGGTCTGTCATCCTGCCATCCTTCTGCAGACTGATCGTGGTCTGCCATCCTTCTGCAGGCTGATCGTGGTCTGCCATCCTTCTGCAGGCTGAGCGTGACGTCCCGTGCATTAAAAAGATCTAGTTGCTCTAATTCAATTATTACTGTCTTTTTTCATCCCCACCCCTTCGAAAAACAGGAAAAGACTCCCAAATCTAATAAAAAAGAAAGCTCACAAAAATTTTCAATTTGCTTCATCTGCCCATTTTTCAAATATCATATATACATCGTTTAATTATACGAATAACGTTGAAAAATTATTAAATCTTATCAGGAGAAAATATCCCAATATTATTTAGAGAAAAATATTACGTGCTTCCAAGATAAGGCTTCACATGGATGCAGTCAGCACGGAGAAGCACGTTCGCTCTTCTTTGAGAACCAATAAAAGTACAATAGACTCAAAGAGTTTCTATTGAACGGCGTCACTGAGAGACTCAGCCGGCCTTCCTATGTATATACCTTATCATCCAAGGTTTCACTCAGCTTGTCAAACCACATGAATGCATGAAAGATGTAAGCCAAAGAAAAATTCTGTAAGCACATTATGGACCAGAAAACGTTTTTGAGAAAAGAGTAAACGATTAGTGAGGTGCAGATTATGGAAGGAATATAATACCGCAAAACCATGACATGTCACTAAAACCGGATTATTTATTAATTGATAACTCGTTTCGCTTCACAAACCTGAAGTCTCCATCTATTTGAAATTCAGTTTCTACCGAGAAAACCAAATAAAATATCAATTGTGTTGGTTTCCATAACTCCCAGCATTACCGGTAACCCTAGCATCCAACTCGCCATTATAAAGAGTCAAAGTGGAATGCTGAACATTTGGAATGCTGAACATTTCACACGTATTACGTGAACCCGTCCAAGGATTCGTGGACGTTGAGCACTCAATGTGGAATGCTGAACATTTGGAATGCTGAACATTTCACACGTATTACGTGAACCCGTCCAAGGATTCGGACGTTGAGCGCTCTGCTCAGTCTCTTGGATTATGGTCGGAGTCCGCGCGTTTACGGTCCCTGTCAACGCATTAAAATGTTACGCTTGGTGCGTGTAATTAACTCGGACTCTTAAGAATTGTCTGCTTCAAGGACGCTGGCTTGCTTTGAGTTGAGACGATAGAGGACGATGATAAGTCAACGTCCGACGATGAGATCTCAAGCGAGCCAAAAGAATTTGATCACTTAACCGGGCTAGTATTTATTCGTTAGATGGGGGTCGTTTTCTGCATAAACTAGAACGATGGAAGACGATAAGAAGTCCATATACAGCGATCAGATAATCGGCTAAGCATAATAATGAGCACTTCAAAAACTTCGAGAGGTATTCGAGATCGTGCATTGCTTCGGTCGATATAAAAGCTAACCAGTTTAGGCCAAAATGCACCGCTGAATTTTCTCCCCTGAATACAAATTCAATTAGTTACTTAATTCAATTGGGTTTCATTTTCTTTAGGAAGATAAATTAGCAGTTAGAATTTCCAGTCTTATTCACCATTTTTGCATCAAGCGTTCATTAATACGTGAATGTATACTGCCCTGGTTGCACGCAATCGATATTTCGTGGTCCATAATTGAATCGCATGTCGCATGTATATAGAAGTTTAGGTTTAAGTATATTTTAATGTGAATAGTGAATATCAAGTTCATATCAATACGTTTAACCTATCGAAAGCTTTTAGTTAATTTTATGATTTTCATTTCGAGTAGAAGCAATGCATTCATTCTATTTGTATTTCTTTAGATATATAAAAATGAACAGTAGTTGTAAATAAAGATAAGAAACTGCCTTCCTTTATCAAATGTAAACATTTCATGAATGTCCAACGTGATAAAATTGAATGAAGCTGCAAGGATGCAGACGTAAATTTGTCCTTGTGAATGGCAATGAAGCCGAGGCAGACGCGCCTTCTTTAGTTGAAGAAGAGACCCTGCAATTGCGACGCCGCGGGACTTGATCGAGATTAAGGACTGGTTAGGAGTGTGGTCTGGACGCTCCTGTGGTCTGGATACTACGATATTCCATTTAAAAATGAATAAAAAAAATTCCTTGCTTGATTTTATCAAGCAAGGAGACCATACCCATATGATAGATACTGAAACATTTCGTTGATCAAGATTAAGGACTGGTTAGAGGAGTGTGGTCTGGATACTCCGATATTCCCTGTTAAAATGACTTGCTGAAACAAATTGGCTGATTTTATCAAGCAAGGATACCATACCCATACGATAGATACTGAAACATTTAGTTGATCAAGATTAAGGACTGGTTAGGAGCGTAGTCTGGATCCTCCGATATTCCATGTAAAAATGACTTGCCGAAACAAATTGGCTGATTTTATCAAGCAAGGATACTATACCCATTTGATACATACTGAAACATTTCGGAACTGGAAGTTGATATAGCCCCTCGATCAGAGACCAATTTTCTTACGAGTACAAAACTGAAACATTGCTGAAATTTATGCACAGGAAAAACTTGACAGACGACATATTTTGTCCACCTGGTCATAATACAGCCAGAAATTCAAGGCGATATATTTGTCCAATGAGACAAAGGAGCTTCATACACAAACAAAAAAAACTACCTATATTTTGAAAGACAATAAACATGTACATCTGGACGCTAACCAAAGGGATTATATCGCTGCAATATTGACTCAGTTTATTGAGTTAGAATATTGAGATCTGAGTAAATAATAATTATAATAATAATATTAATAATAATAATAATGTTAATATTATTATTATCAACTCAGATTGTCAATTTAGGAGGCAAATTTTTGTATTCGTGTCACGGAAGCAAGCCTCGGGCTAAGCTATCAACATGCAGTGAGCGTCACATCTTCAAAAATGACCAAAAACTTAAATAAAGCTCGAGTAAAATGATGCAAAGTTGCTTAATAAAGTACGGCCAGTTGGCCACATCAGGCACTCAGATACCCGGATCTTCATCAGCAGCCGGCGCAGTCAAACATACGAGATTTTTTTTACCATTAAAGATCGCATCATCGATAAAGATCAGCAGATATCCACTAAAAAATCCGCTATAATGATTAAAAATATTTATTTATGCTCATTTGTTGAAAATTCTTTGAATACAATTTGAATTTTTACTCAAATATTGGCAGCAGGTAAGAAATTTTTGTCCATCACAACAAAATCCTGGAAATGAAACTATAAATGGATATGTGAACTTGAGAGCTTTCAATTTTTACCCCCAGTACAGTTCCTAACGTTATAAAACTCCCATATACGACATTCCGAAACTAAACATCAATATATGCAATACATACTCTAAATAAATTCAAACTCTATACGCGCGTTATACATTATTTCCAGGACCAATTTCACTGTCAGGTGCTACCAGAAAAATCCCCATAAATCATTATTATTATTATGTATCTGAAGGCTGAAATTTTGAGATGGCAGTCCTTGAGCTTCGCGCCGCCACTGCCAAGGTTAGAGCTGCTGCAAAAAGCGGCGAGGCTACAGAGCGCATGCCACGAAAACCAGCGTCTTATTGCGTTCTATGCAAATTCTTCCTCGTGTATATATTAAATGAGTATAGTGAGCATATTTTATATGTAACTTACATTTGTATGTTGCTAATAGTCTATAAGCAAATTTTATATTAATTAAACACATAAGTTTTATGTTATTAATATACGTTCTACGTATTTGAACTGTGTTCTTCACACTTACATGATATGTCATGTACGTATGATTTTTGTTAAGTGGATGAAATTTTAGGTTCTCTTGAGTAAAGTATATAATTTAAATAACTAATTGAATGTTTTATTTTTTTCAAATTAGGCATTACAAATGTAACAATGCAAACGTAATGAAACTTTACAATTAAGAGGCATGATTGATTTCATAATCTGCTCATGCACTCAGTCGTCCAATAAATCCATCCAAACTTGATTGAAAGTTCGCAGTAATTAGAATGCAGCAAATAACATATTATTAAAATCGATATGACATTATAGAATGAAAGCACACTAAGAAATATCGATAAATTAATTTTTAAACAATTTTAAGTAAATCGAGTCACATCTTACGTATTTACCCCAAAAGCCAAAAGCCAATCCGTCCGAAATCTTAACAAGTTTGCTTGTAGACTCTATATTTCAAAAATCCTATTGTATTGTTTTGCTCAAATTCCCACTAAACATCCAAAGAGAAAACGACAAGCGCTGCTCACAACTGTCCGCATTAATGTAAGACGCCGACGAATCTCCCAACAAACCTAGCGTGAAATGTGAACAAAAGGCCCGCTACATCAATAAACGCTGCTTCGAAAATGCGATCGAGGTCAGACAGTCACGGATGCGATGAATTCTCATCTCGTGCGATCAAAAGATATTGAGTAGACAAAGATGGTTGCGCGTACGTATACAAAAAAAAGGGAGGGCCCGTTACATCTGCTATGTTCCTACTAGATGTTGCTGTCAGTATCTGAGGTACAGTTACGTTTGTGTTTACTAACCGTCAATCACTGGAACGCAAACATACACGGTCTGATCATTGAGAGCGTGAACCTTCCTGGGCCGCATGTTCGGAAAACATTCATGATCTCATATTCCTTTGTCTTGACTGGTGTAGGTGAAAATATTTACAAACTGGTAAGTGGTATAAACAAACCACTTATTTTAGGCAAGTTCATCTTGGATGAGGCTGATGGAACGCTTTTACTATAATTCATATTTTGTCAGACAGGAATCCCAAAATTACTATTAAATTTACCATCAATTTGCGGGGTAATTTGCCTGTGCAACAGAAGTATCTGGCTGATAAATCTACATATAATAAATTAGGACGAGCAATTTTTATAATTATTTTCTCTGATACCATGCATCATTTAACCACAGAAGCACTCTTTTTTTCTGTAATTATATATAAGTAATTAGAACGATTGAAATGTCTTAAAATTTATTATAGTCAGTGCAAAAATTGGGAACCGTGAAACGGCCGACCTCGTCCCACAGCGCGAGCGGCGATCGATAACTGGATAAAACCAAGTTCTGCGCATATATAGGTATTTGTTTCAAAAACCCCAGTATATATTAATCAATACTGGAGCTTCTGAATTTCAGCATTTCTGCTCTTGTAAATTTAGTCACTATTTATTTTGTACTGATCTGGACAAAATACAAAGCCCAGTTTGAATTTAACGTTCCCTAAAAATTTTCAGACTTATCCACCCTTGCAGGGTCATACTTTAACATTTCATATTGAAAACATTCTATCCGGCTATTGATCCAGCAAAAAACAAACAAAAACCTGAACACGAGTATTGGTATTTATTTCTTCAACGAAGTTGTTCCCAGAGGATATAAGAAACTAGTTCTCACAGTACCGCGTCCATTACCGCCCTCTTATTTCTTATCCTCAAGCCTTCCGAGTCATCGATGCCCCGTGGGCTTCTTGGCAGCAAAAACTTCGTTATGGACCGCCGAGGATGAGACGTTTTTCCATGACTTATGACTCGGGAGTCATGTAAGGCAGCAGGGCTATGCTATGGGAAACTAAACTCCTGGTTCTATAAGAGGAATTTTATTGGTGGTGTCGTTGATCAAAAACGCATTTAACTGTAACTTTGGTTTTATTTATGAGTCACTGGTAACACCGGAATTTCTAAATAAAGTTTCCGTGTAGTTTGAATTTTCCCAGCGACGCAGTTCAGGCCATGCGATGGCGCAGTGGACGTGGTCTGTTGGTAGGAACTGGGACCATGGGAAGCTCTGCACCGGATGCGCAACCATTGAGTTGGTTACTCTATTATAGGAGCGCCAGGGCTCGATTGTGAAGCGAGCATGACCATCAAGTCGCCGCGGGCGGAGTCTTGTAATTAAAGGTACTGGAAAAGCTCGCTGAGATTCACCAACACTTCACCATTTGTCGTGAAAGCTTGGCTCAGGAGCCAGAGAGTTTGAAATACAAATTAAACCCGCCCAATCATTTGTCGAGCTGTTTACTGTCTTCCATTGGCTAATCGTGATATACAATATATTTTTTAGTCGTAAAAAGGTTCACAGTCCCTTGGTAAACATTAAATCAAAAACATCTGTGAGAAGCTAGCAGCAACTTTTTAGACTTGCATTTTTATCATTTATACATTAAACGCGATCAAAATTAGCATATTCTCAGACATTAGCTTCCTTCACATTCATTTCTTAAACCTTTTTTGTCTTCTGTTTGTAACTATAATTACAGTGCATTTGTATATAATTAGTAAATAATACGATTAGTATATTGTATAAGATAACGGTCAATACATCAAAATAGAAATGGTTTAATTTGCAAAATATAAGCAAAAATCAAGCTGAAAGTGTATTAATTACGTCTGAATTTAAACAATAGTTAGATCGAAAATTTTATGAGTTTGAAAAAAATTTGCATTGTTTATTCCATGAAATTAAATCTCAATTCTTGCTTTTCCTTTTACAAATTGTCCGGGCAAACTTTTGAACTTTTCGCATTATAATTAGGGATTCCGTCTAAAAACAACTATGTACTCACGAGTCGGATCGCTGACGCCTGACAGTGACGATCCGTCCGAGCTTTCTGCGTCATCTTGTGTTCCTGTCCACCTCGGACTCAGGATGGACGATTCGAAGAGAGCCTTCCGTCCCTCCTGCATGACCACCCAGTCCTGCACCTGCCTCGGTGACGCCTCTTCATTCGTCTCGACTATGTCGTCTTTAGTCGCCGGGACTGTAACTGCCGCAACACTATCATCAGGCACCGGGTCCACCGAGCTCTCTGGTAAGCTGTCGAAGATTTCCTCTGGGATATCCCTATAAGATTTTAATGCTGCTGCTACTATTCGGGGCTGAGTGGGAACCTTGATGGAATTTTCAGATTCTGGTATAAGATCCGAGTTCGCTAGCAACTCCATATCTTGGTTATCAGTTCCATGCCCGCGTATATAATCGTGGGGTGCACAACTGTCAACAGATCCGACCATTGTTACATTAGCATTTCTCACGAAATTTTTCGAGTTGAAATCATTTTTAGTATCAATTACTGTGCAGGTGCTAGCATCACTTGCTTCTTGATCATCGTCGGAAAACGTACTAGAATGCTCGTCCGAGTCTTCGCGTCGCAGCTGAGTCACAACACAACCACTCCTTACCAACTCCGATTTAACACTGAACACATGCGTCGTTTCAGGTGCGGGTTGACCACCCGCAAGATCCAATTCAACTTCACCTGCCGATTCTCTCCTCTTGAGCTGTGATCTTTCTACTGCGTCGTACTTTTCTCCGCCATTCGTAGCAGGATGAACAACTGGCGGTCGCACTTCATTGAAAATTGTTCTTCGACTCACTGGTGGTTTGATTGATGAATGAGAGCGTTCGACTAACTCGGGGACCTCGAAATTTTCTTTTCCATTTTCCTCATTAAATGCACTAGACGAATGTACTGGTGATGTGTTGGTTTTATGCAACTCTTGGAGTCTTCTTTTTATAAAATCTACTCGGCCAACTTTAGCTCGAATTTCGTCGGAAAAAGATGAATTTTTCGGGTCAAGTAGATTTGGGTTTAAGCCTTCTTGAGAGATAGCATCCCACTTGGGAAAATTACTGACTGTGTGTCGATGAGATTTCACCCTACTTCCTTGCCAGTACGGATACTTCACTTTATACTTTATGATCTCCATATCATCAGAAGTCTTCAAATTGGACTCCCTGGCCGTAAAATTCACTTCAGAACATGAATTTCTCTCAAAAATTCTAGCTACTTTTCGTACCTGGCCAGTTTCCCTTCTAGCCTTCATGGCCTCTTCTTCTCTTTTGTCACTAATAGACTGGAAGAAAGCACTTTTTCGCTTTACTGCGTCCTTCTCAATGTTCTGACAATCCTCGTCTATGAAGTGCGAGCTGATTTCGCTCGCTGATGTTGGTTGCTTCTCACACCACGAGTCTCGGAAGTTTGGGCGTCGGGGGATAGTCGACGCGATCGCTCTGGGTAAAGACTTGTACGCGTCAGACATCGCTGGGCCCTGGAGAAATAATCAATATGAATAACACTTTGTAAATATTAAACAACAGCAGTAAAACATTCCCTTCGTTTAATGTAGCAAACACGATACACGATTTCGATATTCGAGTTCGATACTCGACGTTCATATCGAGGGTCGTTTTAGCTCTCCGGGTAAACGTTCAAATTAAACAGTAAATTTTTCCCATATAGCAGAAAACATCCAAATTAAAATTACAATCCAACTCCAACTTTGTTAATTATTCCCATTGGTAAAGTTGTATACCTTGAAAAATTGCGAAGGGTAATTCGAGCTCGCCGAATGCAATAAATGTTAAAAATATCTGCAAAGGTGCAATCAGCCCGCTGAACGTGCAATCTTCGAAATGCTATTTTATCGCAGACTCTTCGTACCATGATGGAAAAAAAATATTGGTTGTCTTCAAAAGGAAAGTGGTCAATTTTTTAGGACTATGTCTCTGTTGAACTTATCATCACCATAATTTTATCATTCCTGTCGCCCATCATTGTCAGAAATAGAACATAAAACTCCATTTTTTGTTTAATAAGTGGAAAAAAGTGGACTCGCTAGCAATAACTCAGTATTGCTAGCGAGTCCTGCTCCGTAACCTTAAACCTCAGCTAAAACAAGACAATCCGTGGAAACCCTGAGCTCAACATATGAAATAAGCTCAATATTTTCCTTTTGGACGCTCTGAGATCCTCAAAGTGGACTTTTAAATTTCGGTAAGAAATAATTTATTTTAGTCTGGCCACTTATTTCTCGCCTATCGAAAAGATCTATTCGGTCTTACCCGTCAATTGATCAGAGATCTGTCAGACATCCTCACACCCATGGTTGAATTAATACAGTATTAATTCAACCATGCTCACACCGACCAAGGAGATTTACTAAAAGTAGAATTCAAATGCCCGTAGACTTAAACAGGTGAATTTCGTTCTTAGAAAACGGTCATTTTGAGCATAGTTTGCATCAAATTCTACATTGGCAACTCGCCGTGGACTCGTAAATTCGGTTAGAGAATTCGATGAAGCGATTTTTATTCTTAAAAAACTGTTCTTATTAGTGTTACTCGCATCAAATTTCACATCCTGAACTCTGGACAATATCACCTACAACCAATTATCAGAATAAGTTGATAATTCAGATATGAATCATCAGCCATTCGATTTTAATATCGCGCGAGAATACCTTTGGCCTTCATTTAAAACTTTTTTATTTTGTACACTTAAAATGAACTCGAAGCCTAAGACCAGACATACGTTTTGGCAGCTTGCACTTTTTGAGGTACACGCTTGAGTAACGAGTTTACAATTGCATTTTTTTTCTTTCATGGTCACGAATTCTATACGACTTTCGATGTCTTCTTGATTTTACCAGTAAGTGGTAGGCTGGAATTCATCAAACCTCGGTCAAATGTAACTTTTACGGATTTCCCGTGCATTTGTTTCATAGGCGAAAGCAACTAAGAATTTCAAATTTGTATGGGATTTATATATCGCTGATAATTATTACAGATTGGTTTTAAATACCGGCAAAAATCTGAACAATACAAATTATTTAATGAAAAAGGATTGCATGAAATTTGGCGTTTTCATCGAAATTTATTATCGAAAGTATTATTAGTGAATCTGAAGCTTGCCTAAAACCCATGACCGTCATGCAACCGATTCAAACTTCACCATCTCATATTTCTTAGCTTTGCTTAACAAAAAGGTGTAATTAATGTCTATGCCGCTTTATAGCATAGCAGGTTAACATTTATAATACTGCATAATAAATCAAAGGCAATTATAAATATGTTCCCTCACCTTATTCAAAATACATGTCCCTCAACTGCATATGTCAAATTATATGTCCCTCACCTTATTCAAAATTTATGTCCCTCACCTATATACATATGTCAAATAACATGTTCCTCACCTTATTAATGGATATAAAACGCCTTATTAATGGATATAAAAGGCTTCAGCTGCTCTCAGTTAGGCTCGCTGGCCACGAATGAGGCAGCCAGAGCTGGCGTCGCGTCGTACGTGTAGCGTTACAGGAGCCGTAACCGATCCCGCACCTTCTGTTTCAGGTTCTCGCGCCCGGCTGGTTACTCATTGCAGGTCCTCATCGTGTTTACTTGTTTATGCTATACCCTTCCTTGCATGAGTAATGCTTGTAATAAATGAATATTTATATGTGTGCAAAACTTTGTTGTTTATGCTAATAACAGGTCCTCATCGTGTTTACTTGTTTATGCTATACCCTTTCTTGCATGAGTAATGCTTGTACTGAATGAATATTTAAATGTATGCAACTCTTTGTTGTTTACGCTAATAACAGGTCCTCATCGTGTTTACTTGTTTATGCTACCCTTCCTTGCATGTGTAATGTTTGTACTAGATGAATATTTAAATGTATACACGTCTTTGTTGTTTACGCTAATAACAGGTCCTCGTCGTGTTTACTTGTTTATGCTACCCTTCCTTGCATGAGTAATGCTTGTAGTAAATGAATATTTAAATGTATGAAACTCTTTGTTGTTTACGCAAATAATTAGCATATATGCGAATGACTAATGATGTTCATACTGTGTGAATAGTTAAATTTCTGCTACCTTTCCTTGCGTAACAAATTTGCTCATACTGCCTGAATATTCAGATTTGTACTGTTTCCACTTGAATCAAAATTAAACTATAAGAGATAAAAACAACCCCATTCATGTTTCCTGTGGATTCTTAGAACATTTTGGTATGAAATAACGCTTTTGTGTGGTTGTCAAAATAGATAATAAGGCCGAAAAAGTAAGCTCACTAAAGCTGAAACAATTTCTTTTCATGAATAACGGAGTTGGTTTAATTTCTTGAGGTCAGTTTGCTGATTTCTCTTTTACTGAAAATATATACTATCGATAACCAAAAACATTATAACCTGATTATAATCTTATAACAGTTTACCCTGTTAAAAACAGTTTGTACTGTTTTTGAGCTTCTTGCAGCTTTCTTGGACGATGTGGAATTATTTTTATTTCTTCTAGCAGCAAAATCCTAAACACCCTATCGACAATTTGCTCATGGCGAACACTTTCAATGCATAAGCGTCTCTCCCAACTACACATATGATTAATAAGCTGGAAACATTGTAAAATAACTTCAAGATTATGTTATTCAAACTTGAGTTCAAGTTTGGAAAGTAAATCAGATAAAATCCCAAAAGTTCTTGCCGAAAAATCGATTCACTTCATGCTAGGACCTCATGTGAACTTGAGGCTATAGGATCTCCTTTGCCTCAAATATCTTCGTTGTATGAATTGAGTTCGCGACTCAAATTTTAGAGTACATACTTAAGCTTCATTACGCAAAGGAAGCATATCATTTAAACTGCCCGTCTGACATCAAATTATTATTGGATCTACCGAGACCTGCCAGCGCGTGACCCACAAGTCTAATTCAATATAATATTTGTAAGTAGGAGGAACTCTGACACATCGTATTATCAATGATCATGGTGCGTGATTTTTGTCAGAGACGAAGGTCAGAGAGATGCGTCAAATTAGTGTCGCAGGAAACTAAATTCCAGAATTAGATCTTGTTCGTAGACTACAGATTGAAATATAATTACATTTTTATAGCTCAATGACTTCAAGTATCTGCATAAGGAGACTTTATGCAGCAATTCATGTCGCTAGAGGGATATAATATCAAACCATTTTATATTTTGCCTACTATATAACAAAGTATATATGCAAGAAAGAAGAGGAAAGAAAGTATCTATAAGAAATAAGAGGGTATTATTTATACCTTGATATCATTGGAATAAAATCATTAGTTTTTGCTTGGTTTCACAGTAATTTTCTATTAACGACTCTAACCTTAACTATCTGAACCTAATCTTGAAACGTTAAGAGTTTCGAAATGACGTAAAAATATGTGTTAATTCCCCTCATTGCATTCCTAATATATGTAAACAATCTGAATTTCGCAAAGATCTGGTCATAATTGAAGAATTTTTGGTTGGTAAGTTGCTCCGAAGTTGCGTTTTTCCTTTTTAATTAAAAGCAAAATGACGTAAACCCCTTTAACAATTCCTCCCACGATGCATTGCTTATAAATAGCTATGATCTGAATTTGAAGCAGATGCGTTCAAAATTGAAGAAGCAATGCTGGAAAGTTGAACATAAGCTGCGTTTAGCATCAGAGTTCGTTAGCCAGTTCGCGGGTAAATTCGAAGAAGTGTCGTTTGGGTTATAATCAACATGTTAGTTCCTTCGTTCATCGATCATTATTATGCTCGAGTTCTCATCATCATGTTGGCAACTTTCCATTCAGAATTTGAATCCCGAGTCGAGTAATGTTCAGTTGTAAAATGCCCAGCAACTTACGGACCAGCAATAAGTCCAGAAGCTATCTCAATCAATCGTCAGTTATGGAAAGATTGGGTTCCAAAGGCCGGATCCCTTCTGAATCAAGTCACGAAAAGTACAAGAATCGGCAACAGGCCATGGCCTATTTCTTCAGTGCCAACACTTTAATTTTATTCTATTCTAATGACAGACCATCGATAATTTGTTCGTTGAATGCATCTACGAAAGTTTAAAGGGATTAGGAGTTTGTGAGCATTTAGTCACCAGTATCGAACGATACAACAGGAGTAAGTCGTTTCAGAATCAAGGTTCTGCAAATAATATGAAAAAGTGGAGGAAATCAATCCCCAATCTACTTACAATATGAATCACTGGAGCAGGGAAATGCCGATGATCTAAATAACTGCATTTTTATTTGTATGCTGCATTCAAATACGCTGTTGTTCCTATTTGTAACACTCATGACATTACTGGATATAGACATTGGTAAAAGTCTCGAAAGAAGATTACAAAATTTGGTTACATAAGCGATTGCAGAAATGTAATCCTTTTTGTATGATGTGACCGCTTGTGAAGGCAAAGACATGCGCAATCGAGTATAGGGAACACGCAGGCGTGAACCGTGTTGCAATACTGTATGGTCCACGCTCGTTATTTCTTTCTGACCGCGAGTGTGTACGCAAAACTGCAACTCTTGGATGGCCAAATACAACTAAAGCTTCGTCTAGGTATGTGCTATATTGAAATTATACCTTAGTTTAGTATTAAAACGGACTGGACTTATTCCTACGGTTAGTTAAGTCGTTGGAGACTTGGAGCCGCGTTGGTCGAACTCTAAAGCCCGGTCCACACGCTCAGTTTTACACAACGATTTGTCTGCGCAGTTCTAATCGTTGCAGATAAAACGTTGCGTGTGGACGGGAAAACTGCGCAGTTTTGGAGCCGGCGGGAAAACTGCGCAGTTCCATCGAAATCTGAGCCACCGAGCATAGATTTCGATGAACTGCGCAGACAAGTCGGAACGTGTGAACGGTAGCACAGTTTTCCGATTCGATTTGTGCTCAGTTTCAATGATTCTGGCGACCATGGCGGACCTTCGGTAATGTTCTCGGGAATTTATTGCTTTTCTATACGAAAGTTTTTCTTGCATTTGGCAAGTAAAATTCAAGGACTATAGTAACAGGGACAAAAAAGGTGGAGACATACGAGGGCTTAGTAGAAAAATTCAAAGAAATCGATGAAAGCGCAAACATAGAAACAGCTGTAAAATAAGTTGAGCATTTACCGTAAATAATTGGGAATGAATGAAAAAATCGATTCCATCTGGACCTGGAAAAGAAGACATCTACAAGCCATCTCTCTTGTATTTTGATTCCTCGCAATCCCTAAATAATTCAATCTCTTTTTTGACAAGGCACAATGCCAAAATTTATGAAAATACTGCCTTCTCCATGGCACGTTTTGGATAAATTTACGGCCGGTCTCCCCAAATTCGATGGGCATGGAATATCTCCAAAAGTAATGAACGTAGCTCGATAAAACTTGGTACACGTATTCATTAGGACTTAACGGTAATGTTTAGCATGCGACATTTTTTTTCGATTCTGCCTTCTTTTGCGAGTTATACGGCTTTATCAAATCTTAAAAATTTTCACGAGCTAAACATCGCCGTTGGGAGGTTAGGTTTCTATATTCCACGTTTCGTTCAAATCTGTACAGTAGTTAAGAAGAAATGTCATGCTCACTGCAAATTTCAGCACGTATTGTCATATAACTCAGGAATGAAGGTGAAATTCCAAAAATGTTCACGAGCTAAACATCACCGTTAAGTCCTAATGAATACGTGTATCAAGTTTTATTGAGCTACGTTCATTACTTCGGGAGATATTCCATGCTCGCCGAATTTGGGGAGACCGGCCGTAAAATTTGTCCGAGACGTCTCCATGGCGAGATCGCGCAAAACTGAGCAAACTACTCAGATAAGTCGGTACCGTGTGGACGCTCTAAAAATTGCAACGATTTCAATCCGACTTAAAACTGCGCAGACAAATCGTTGTGAAAACTGAGCGTGTGGACCGGGCTTAACAAAGCTTTGTTCAAGTTCTACGTTGTATTAGCAACATCTGCGATCGAACCAGATGCATTAATGAATAGGTCCAATGTAAGGCAATGGCCAATGAAAATTCAAAAAAATTATGCCGTATTTTAATCTTTGCTAAGCAGCTAAAGACAGACTGTTGAGGCTGCATGAGGCAGTCAGCCAGAGCCAGTCACAAAGGAAATAGCCTACCTAGTAATTGTAAAGCCTCGCACTCGTAGTAGACTAGTAGCTACCTTACCTACCTAGCAGTGCGGCGGGCTAGCACTAGTAGCTACCTTACCTACCTAATGGACCATGGTAGTTATGCCGTTATGGTAGGTACAACTATCATGAACTATGTGATAATGTCACCTGAGGCTAGCAGTTTTCCTAGCTAGTAAAGGGGACTAGGGAGTTTGTCTCAAATCTCAATCACTTTTCATCATGAATCACAATCACTAGTAATTACTGCCAGCATCACACTGTTCAGTCCAGGCTGGAATTCTAAGAATGGAAGTTCACTTATAAAAAAGCTTTCCACCCAAGGTGAAAAGCTTTCCTTTGATACAGTGCTCTGCCATGTAGGCTAACTGAGAGTCTGAGTACTGACTATAAATGTAAAGATGATCATAAGTGGACAAACTGTTTCAATTGTATAGTACATCAGGTTTGTTATAGAATAATTTGGATGTCTCATGTTGGATAGATATTTTTTATTTTATTTAATGGATTTTTTTAACATTTTCCAGACCCTTTGTTCATAATGATCACGATTAACCCTTTACGCCCTGGCATGACAAATTCGTCACACAGAAAAAAACATCGGTTTTCCAACAATTTCACGTTTTCTGTCATTTTTTCGAAAAATTCACAGGAATAAAAAAAGTCTTAGATTTATTTTTTACATATGTGTACCAAGTCTCAAAGTTATCTGTCGGTAAGTAACCGAAATAAAATTTCCAATTTCCAATGGCAATGTCCAATTTCTTGTGGAAATTCTATTTCGGGTAATTACTGACAGATAACTTTGAAACTTGGTACACATATGTAAAAGATAAATCTAAGACTTTTTTGTTCGTGTGAATTATTCCAAAAAAGTGAAAGAAAACGTGAAATTCTTAGAAAACTGACAAAAAGGGGGTACTGTAGAAATCTATCACCTAACTACACCTAACTAACGGGTACCTAACCTAACGGGTAACTAAAGAGCAGCGTCTTCAGGTTGTCTATTTATGTGCCCAACCAGTAATTTTCGCCCATATTAAATGTTAAAGAACTCCCCCACCCCTAACCCTTTCACAAACTGTTGTCAAGGCATAAATCAACGTACAGAGACGATTTTGGTACCGTTGGCGTTGGATAGGTCAGAATGTCAGCTTTGAAGCAAGACTTAAAACCGAAAAAGTGAATTTTACGATTTTCATCCCAGAAATTCAGGGCGTAAAGGGTTAAGTTAAGTATTTAGTTGACCAGTACTGTAGCACATATACCATATTTGGGGGCGGGGCTTATGGACACAACCAATCACAGCTTGAAAGCATCCCCATCAACCAATCACAGCTAGAAAGCAAAATAACATTACAATTCCATTAACCAATCACAACTGGAAAGCTGAAAGGGGCTAACATCACAATCTTATCAATCAATCACAGCTGGAATTCTGGAAAGAGGTAGGATATGTACATAATTGACTGAAAGTGTAAAGTTTCTGGCCTTTCCAAGCTTTCAGGTCCTGCTTTCCAATATGCTATGTGTACTGGTTAATTTAATATCCATCTAGAATTCCACACTGCAGTGTTCACACTGTCACACATAGGTACTGACATAGTTGATGCTCCAGTTAAAGTTGGAATTTAGAAGTGGTACCTAATATAAACCATATGAAGTTAGGTATAATGCACAAGTTCACTGTTCACATATCAGTAGTTCAGTACCATATTTGATCAATTGATCTATAATCATGAAACTTTATTATTCTTTAATTTTTAACTAATTATTTTTTAATGTATATTTTTTAACATACCAGGCTGAAATCCCTGGATTGATCTTGAATATATGAATCATGAATGACCATTTAGAGAATTTCACCCAATCAGCTTCATAGTTACTAGATAGTGGCACAGTCCAATAAGTCCATTGTGCTTGTGGCAAAGTAGAGATTGTTCACTCTTTCTTTTTGAGTTGTTTTTGAGTTGTTAATGTAGAATAAGTTGACCAGTAAAGCTTTATAGCCTCATAGGGTAAACGCGGTATATTCCGTCACATTAAGGACGCATTGAGAAATGAAAATCTATAAAAAAATAACCATATGCGTTACTCAAGTTCTGTTTGCTTTGTGTGACTCTCAAAACACTGCACTACGTGTCAGCAACAACGAAACGTCACAAAATGTTGCCATATTTATTTAAAAGCCTTTAGAATGCAAACCTACCATATCCCTATATTCCGTCACTGTGTGTGGCAATATTCGGCATGTGGTGAGGCATATTCCGTCCGCGCTTCAAATTCTACTGATACGTAATGCCGTCATCCACGTGTTCGAATTCCGTTCGCTGTGTGAGCTGTATTGGAATGCAACACGGATTTGAATTAGAACACTAATGAATATTGAACACTACTTAACTACGCTTTTAATTAACAACTATTAAGCTTTTAATTAAGCAAATTTTAATTTTTGTACACAGCTTGGAACGATCTGTGTGTGTCCAATTCAAGTTGTGACGGAATTAGTTTTCATGTGTCTAAATCCATTTCTCAACTTAATCATCTATTAATTTATTTACCACTTGAAATCAGCAAATACAAGTACGGTATACTTAAAGGATTCCTAATATATTCACAGACGTATTTAAAAGTCTCAAACCATAATATTCTTCCTATACAAATAGTTATTCACTATTTGGTAGAGCAAGGTCAACTGTCAAATTTGACACATTTTTCGATGATCTCACTGGGTAGCGTGCATTGTCTCTCTTTGGATCTCAATATTTTCCCGCTAGATGGCCAAGCCCAAGACCTAGTGTTTTGGCAGTAGTTTGACACGCAAATGTATGACGTCACCATTTCAACCATCAACGAACGCATGGAACTAAAACAAAGCTTAATATAAAGGAAAAACTAAAGAGGTGATGGAATTACTCATGATGACAGAATATACCGCGTTTACCCTACTCATAGTCATAGGTATCACCATATCAGCATTAATAAAATTTTGAACCAGATCAGGATGGTTCTGTTTTGTACAGGATAGTACAAAAAATATCTCATTTGCAGCCTTGTCATAAAATTGTATTTTTTTTACAGCCAAAAATATCTTGTCTATGGCTGCCTCTACCAGCTAGTAGCTACCTAGCTGGGCAGTAGGCCTCAGCCTAAGGTTAGGGCCATTTTGATGATTTTGGATTATTGACCAGAAAATTTCTTGAAATGCTGGCAAACACAATCTTTTCACTGTGATTTTTTGAAATGAAATGCCATAAAGATTGAAATAAATGATATGGTGAAAGGCCTTAAAGATAAAGGTATAAATGAAGATTGATGAAAGGACATAAAGATTGAAATTTGATATTCATAAGCATATTTTTAATTCACATGTGGCTTCTGCCCAATTTTCCACTTGTGGGTTAGAGTCTGCCACTATCAGTATCGTACTATGTTGCCACCATCCACCAGGCATGTATTATGTCTACTTTCCTCAAGTTTCCTGTTTGTTTCACCACATTGCCAGTTTGCCACTATCTTTCCACAGCACTTCTTTGCTGTGTGACAGCACTTCTCTAGCCTTTAAAAGTTACAATTTATATATCTAACATAACTGTGCCTACAAATCATGATTCTGAGCAATTTGATAGGGTTGATGAGCAGTGAGTTAAGTACCATAGCTGTTTTGCTCAGTCTGCTGCTGATTGGTTTCCTTTGTGGCATTGATGATAGAGCTTTCTTACCATTTCTAGAGCTGCATTATTCATGCTGGATGAATTAACTCCTATGTAATTATTAAATGAAGTGTACAATGAAACCATGATATTCAAAAATTATTTGTAATGTTACTCTGAAGTAATGAAATTCTGACAATAAGTAGGAATTTTCCAATCTTTTTTGCCAAAGGACCAGGGGGGTAATATATTTCATATCTTACCCAATATCCATCATTCATGATGGGTAATATATGAACAAGTGCACATATCATGTAGGATTTAAAAATCTGAATCTATATTTTAATTTTATACTTGAACTGATTTTAGAACCAATCAAGGTTCCAGGCTGGATTGATCTTGAATTTATAAGCTACCTTTGCTGGAATTTTGGAATTTACCTTATAGGGTTTGATTGCCATGAAATAATTATGAAGATGTTTCGATTGCACTCGAATGTAGTGATTCAGTTTTGTTTAATGAAACATATTGTTTTTATTGAAGGCTGACAACAAAAAGGCTTTGGCAACTTGAGTTGCATTGATGCAAATGGGTTTTTTAAAGTGCTTATAATTGCAAATGGGTTTGAAAAAGTGCTGCATAATACCTATCCCAAAACAACTGCACCTGGCTCAAAAATCCTATCATTTTAGTGAATTTTAAATCTACAAGCTAAAAAGTTCTTTATTTTGTTTTGATTCAATATATTGCAGCTTGCTAAAATGTCATTGCAAGAAAAATTGGAGCTCTCCATTCCAGAACCCCAATGCTGCAAAATTTCCTGCAACCAAATGTCTTCATTGACATTCTTGTGGTTGTGGTCATGTTGATGAAGAAATATTAGGAATGATAAATGACAGCATCAAAGTTAATACCAATAAATATATTTTTTGTGCTATAGTTAGGTTAAATCCAATATTAATACAAAATTCATGTTTGGCAAATAAGTTTGCAGCTCAAAACAAGTTTTCTTAGGCTTGTAAAATGTATTTATGGCTCAAAGAATGGGCTCAGGCCATAGCTTGAAATTCTTTTAGGACTGCAAAATGGATAAACTGATCCCTCTAAAAATCCAGTTTAAACTTAAAAAGTAAGTATTTTTAAAACTTGCTTGCAGAAATGACCAGAGCTTTCTTGCCAGTTTTGGGACTGATGAATGAGATCAGTCATGCTAGAGAATCATAGATTCATGCTAGATGAATCAATAGGTAACTTGTTTATCTATGTAGGTACGTGTTTAAAGCTTGTGGTAGAAGCCTGGTTCTGTGAGTGAAAGTGGCTATTCAAGTATAGGTAGGTATCAACACTAATTGTTGTAATCAACACTGTTGATTTATGCTTGAAGGGAAAAAATGTAGAGTAGGAAGGCATTGCAATCTGGTTGGATAACAAATTAAATTTACTTTGCATGGAAATGTTTCATAAGTGTATGTACCTATATAAATGTTTATCAATTTAATATGAATGATGTCAAGTAGTTTTTTCATAACATTTCAGTACAAGTTTCAATTGAATTTATATTATTTAGCAAATATTGTTAACTTCACTTTTTAAAAAAATTTTGTAAGTTAACTGTATCTATTGAACTGATATTGGTCCCCATTTACAAATTACTTCACTTGCTGAGCTTTAATTCTCCTTTTCCTTCACTGAGCTTTGTCAAGATTAACTTCAATGTCTCCTCTATTGTATGTGTTTTTGTTTGTTAGTAAATATTTTTGTAGAAGATTATCATCTGTTAGATGTTTTCTGCAATATCACCTTCATAAGTGGCTTTCTTTTCATTTTCACTGAAGCTGCCCTGAGAGGGTATGGGAGCCACGCAATCAAAGAAGGCCCTCAAGATTGCTCTTAAGAAGCGCCAAATGGACAAACCAAAGAAGGTAAGTAAATTCCATTTTATTATCCGATAACCTTTTTAGTGCATTTTCTCATTTATGGAAAAAAGGTGCTATTGTGCTTGTCATGTCATTCTGTCCATCTGTCTGTCTGTGACTTCACGTTGCCGAGTATCCATGATACTCGGCAACAAGAAAATTCGCTATCTGTCACTCACTTCAGTGAGTGCTGATCTATTTTTTTAACACCATCATCATAATTGAGAAATAGTGAAATAAATAAAAACTTCAGCATAACACAGAATAAACAAACTCGACTATCAACTGAATTCATGTTTAGTTGATTAATAGTTATCTTCCACAGTGCTGATATAGATTAAATCAATTATAGATTTATGTTGGCATTGGAAGTTCTTCCATCAAAAAATGAAGAAAGAGTTTATTTCAGTAGGTTTGCAATATATTGTTCTGAGGCCATCAATGCATCATTTAAACGGTGGAAAATTTTAAAACATAATGTATCGATGCATTATAATTTCTTCATCAAGTGTAAAAAAGAAAACTATCCTGACAGTTACGCTAATTGGATCATTTTGTAAAAAACTATTGTATTTTTTTTTGTCCAATCGTTTGTAAAAAACACTTGGAATGATTGTAAAATTGAATTGCCTGCCCCTATAGCAGCCATTATGGTGTTAGCAAGTTCTCATAATATTCTGAGATAAGTCAGGAATGTTCTGTTATGATTCCGGAAATCTTAAAAATTTTCATTTCTTTTTGTCCTTCATTGAGTTATTTGCTGTCTCTGATAACTTGCTTTTAATTAAACGATAGAGTTATTCAATTCAATTAATTATAGCAGATATTTTTTCGTTGTCTCTCCCGGAAAATAAATTTTGGCAGGTAATTGGAATATTATTGATGATTAAGTTATCATTTATTGGATCAAAACAAAGTTGTTATACTATGAGTTATATTTAATAATACGAGTAATATTTCCCGTTTTTGCAACGTCTTTGTGATAGTCTACTTGGTTACGTCTCAAAAGACGTCCGCAATGAACATACGAAACATGAGGCGCTTATAACACAGCCCTCACAAGGCCTCCCGCACGTATGGCGCTCCTGTCGCCCAGCTATTGATCTTAGCTACCCTCACTCCCGCCCCACCCTGTCCTGAACGTACACCTTGACCTTGTCTTATTTCGCTTCCAAAGGCAAAATCTTGTCGCAGTTTCTTATTTCTGTAGGCTTCTTTTCCATTCTTCATAACGTAGTTTGTTCACGAATTTTTTAGATTGATTTTAAATTTTATTTACATAAACGTAATTGGATCAAATTTGTAAGAACGAAGTTCCAGGTTGGCGTCATTGATAAGAATGGGCTTTATAATTGTCTCGCTTAGTATGCGTCCTATATACAGTTTGACAGTCGTTCGACTTGAAAGAGGGAAGCTATCGCATGACTCGCATTTGCAATGCTCTCACAAACTGCACAAATAAATCAAAATAACTTGCAGCTACATGACAGCTACCAAGAGTCAAAATTTAGTCATCACCAATTAGGGCACGATAAATTATATTCAGCTACTGATTAATGCTAAATGAACTTAATAAAAAGACACGTACTTGAAAATTGATTTTGAAGAAACCCACATAAGCGGAGCATAATTATTATAAGCGACCATGTCAAATTTTTTTCATGCCATGCAGTGACCGGAAGCTCGTCATTATAGTCGCTTACTAGCGCTGCTTTCATTGCCCTGCGATGAGCTCCTTATCCACTGGCTTCCTGCAGCTGGCTATATGAGTGGCAGTTGCCATAAGCATTACTGGGAAGTTGCTTGCCGATTATTGCTTGGCCAAGTTCAGAATCATTTTTCAGGATTTGGAGAGTGTAGCATCATACTGTACTACACTAAAAAAAATGTCATTGGTTCCAAATGGTGACTCCTTCCGCTCGAAGCACTGATAGAACATTCTTTTGGGCTAAAGTAGGTCAGGATGACCCATAGAAATGTAAGAACTCCATCAATATTAATAAGAATAAGCAAGCTATTTCTGTGAGTGTCTATAGCATGAAGAATCATCATGGAGCGCATGAGTCAGAGATGCTCGGTGTGCGTCCTGCTGGCGACTGCAGTCGCGGTGTCAGTGCGTGGTGTGACCCGGCGTCGTGCAGCCGTTGTTTCCAGCCTCTGTGCCGCTATGTCGTGCTCAAACACCGCATGATTTTACTAATAAATGACAGTGATTGATATAATTCATGGATAATGTGGGATCTCAAGCGACCTTGTTGCTGTGTCATTTTAGTAGTAAGGGAAAACCCATGAAACTGTTTCCCCGCAGTAAACGAATTTGTTTTTTCATCTTCTGCACCGCATGCGGACGAATGTGTCACAACACTATTGCTACCTGAGAGGGAAAGAAATGAAACTGAAGTGAACCAATGATAAGACTTGAGGTCGTTGCTTGCAATGATGACAGTTGATTGAACGTGTAAAATCTTTGATATTGGATTGTTACATAGCCAGCCAGCCTCGGTTATCCTAGCGACAGCGAACTGGCGTGTTTATCCTTGAAAACCAAGTATATTTTTCAACAGAGGGACGGCGCGTGACTCATTTTGAATTATATCAAAGTAATCAAACTGGCCTTACCTAGAAATGTGTTATCAGTGATTGGCATTACAATTCTTTGCTTCGAAGAGGCAGTTGTTGACGCTCTTTGTAAATATCGTCCTGAAAAATGGTTCATTCTTAAATGTACATACTGGTGTCAGATTTGACTAATTGACTAGATACTGTGCTGGACTTTTAGTCCAGCTCATTGGAAGCCCAGAGAATCCGTAATATTCGGTTCAAATATTTTTTTTCATCACGCCTGACGGTGCGTGCGTGATAAAATGCAGTAGTTTGCTTTACGTGTTCCATAACAACTTTTTTGTTTCATATTCCAAGGCTTACCGCATCACGTACGCATAACAGGTCACAAAGTAAGATGCAATTCTCTTTCTTGGTGCTATTCGTAATTAAAAAGTCTTTCTGAAGCGCCATGGTGCTGAAGCCAAATAGGACTCTAATTAGGTACTCAATTAAGATTTCAACTTCCAATTACTGACGTTATTAGCTAAGGTACTCAGTAGATTACTACTAAATGATAATATCTTGATATCTTCAGAGGAAATTTAGCTTCTGTAATACTGGAAATAATTCAATTAGTTGATGTTGAACCTATTCTCTCTTACGTGATTTGTGTTCCTTCTTTGATTAACCCCCAAAGGAATGATTGTTCATTCCATGTATAAGGTAATATTTTATTGGATTGAGTATTAAAGTTACTAGATTGCTTAAGTCGCAAGTTTACCAGGAATTTAAAAGCAAAGAAAACAGCCAGAATATTAACCATTTCTTTAGAATGAAAACGTTTCGGAGTTGGATTGATGCTACCAACTTGAATTATTTGCTTTTGGGCCAAGCCTATTCGTTGAAAAAGAAAATTACTTCTTTAGTCGTGAAAATTACTTCTTTATTACTTCACTTGTTGAGATTTTCTTGCAGCTCAGGTATGATTTTCCACGGAGCTACAATACCCACATATTACGATGATAATATATTATATATATTATTATTATTATATATTACCTTACATCTTGCAGGATACTGTGCCTTTCAGCGAGCAGATATTTTAATAATTATTTGATGAAATAATGCAGTGCCTCTTAAGTGCCGAGATGACTTATTTGTTTAGGAATTTTAGTAATCATCGCTGAAGTTATGAAATTACCTTCATAATTAACGAGAAGCCGTTGTGAACGACTCAGCTCTGCAAAATGGTGAGCATGCAGGGTTGCTTTAATTGTGTTGGTCTCTTCGATCGCTGAAATTTGGCAGATTTTTTAATATAACTCATTTTTGGGGCTTCTTTTCGAACGTAATCATTGGGCCATCATTAATCTCTATTATCCCTAATACGTATAATATATAATCCCTAACCATTAATGCTTGCCTCTAATAATCTATCGATTCGTATGACAATATCGTACGTACTAATTATGTGGTTGCTGTAGTTTCAATATATAATATTTTTGAGCAATTTTTCTGTTGAACCGGCTAGTGCTCTAATGACTGCTCTTTCGCTTGTATAGCATGGAGTCGGCCTCTTGTTCATGCCAACTATGAAAAGATTGAATTAACCTTGCGCCCTTCTATACTGATGACCGTCTGAAGATTTTGTCTAAGTCATCGGATATTTAACTAAGCTCAAAATTCTTATCCGTGGCGATTATTGATAGTTCGTGTAGCATGTTTCTGATATTTAACCGAGCTACTGATATTTAACCCAGGAATATGCGGCGACAAGTGTAGCGTTTACTTGTGCAGCAGCTGTGGCGCGTGCTATCGATTTGCCAGCAGTTCCGATTAGCAGGAAACGGATGGCTGCCGCACCCCGTCTTCTGCATCCCGTGTGGCTATATACTAACCTGCGGTCTTCAACTCGGCAACGATTCTTCAGCATAAAGCGTCCGAGTTGAATTTTAAGTAATATATTTTGTATTGTTAATTCGGTCATGATTCCGGACGAAGTCTGGATAATCAGATTCACGACAAACTGACGAAACTTTAATGATAGACATGTAATATTTCCCCATAAGTTGTGCTTCAGCAAGTAGACTGTAAGTAGAACGTCATCAATTTGATCGTATGTGATAGTCATGCTTGCGGCGACCGAGACGTAGTGGGTGAGTGACGCGAGCTCGTTGCGGTGGTCAGCTGTTCCCTGGCCGCGCAGTCTTGCGTTCGACTGCGCACGCTCACAACTGCGTCCGGCACAACTTGCTCGCGCGCATTGCTTCTTTGATATTCTTATGCATTGTTGGTACTTACGTAATCTAATGTTGATTGTTTTTTTATTAGTGATGAAGTGCAACGTGTAGAGTTTTACTCCGATGTGAACATTTTATTTAGATGTTTTGTAAATTTGTATTCCTTTGATGATCTCACTAATTGCTCGTCGTGTTTGTACATTTAACATAGTTGTTACGCTTCATTATTTTACTTTGAGTTCATGCTGTCAACAATTAACTCGTATTAATAGTTGGTTTGCTCGTGAAAACTAACGAACTAATTCTATTGATATCCACGTACTAATTCAAACGCTTAGAGAATTACAGTAGTTTAAAACTGTTTAATAACCACAATTGAATATGAAGGGAATGTTTTCAAGCTAATTACATAACCTAAAGTATTTTTTTCTGTTCTTAAATCAAAAATCATGGCACTAATCACAGCTCATGATACTCGTGCTTGTTGCTATTGATGTTTTAGTAAAGTACGGTGACCATTTGCTCCCTTTCAAATGCAAATTTCATCAGATTTCAAGTCTGATGGACTTGATTGACGTATACTTCATTGCACTCGTATAGTAACCTGTAACAGTTTGCTCAGTTCATGATTAGGTATACTTCATTGCACTGGTATTGTAACAGTTTGCTCAGTTCTTGCTGGACATGATTAGGTATACTTCATTGCACTGGTATTGTAACGGTTTGCTCAGTTCTTGCTGGACATGATTAGGTATACTTCATTGCACTGGTATTGTAACGGTTTGCTCAGTTCTTGCTGGACATGATTAGGTATACTTCATTGCACTGGTATAGTAACCTTTTGCTCAGTTCTTGCTGGACATGATTAGGTATACTTCATTGCGCTGATATAGTAACCGCTTGCTCAGTTCTTGATGAAAATGGTTGACATATATGTACTTCATTGCACATGTATAGTAATCGTTGGTTTCGTTTTTGATGGACACGATCGAGGTATACTTGATCGCACTAGTATAATCGAAGCGTTGACATCCATACTAAGGCACAAGAAACAACGTTGCTCGATGTCAGTTCTTGGCAGGTGCGTTAGGACGCTGGCTGCCATACACTGCGGCCTTGATCGCCCTGTGCCGAAGGCCGCTCTGCAAACTGGCCGCTCATTTAGGTCTCTTGAGCAACGCTTGTCGTTTCTTAGTTCTCGTGCTTGAAATATTTTTTCCCTCATTTTAGTGATTAATTTAATACCGGCCTTGGCGTTTGAATTGGAGACATTTTGTTGAGAATTTAATACATATATTCCTTTCTACTTCTGAAATTTATTTCGGCTTTTTAAGTACCCTAAAAATATTTTAGCCACTGTCGCTTATTTGACAGTAATTCTTTTTCTTATTAAATCATTCGTTATCGCAGAAGATTTGGCTTATTAGTGTATCATATTATTCTACATTTTTTCTTGCTTAGGTATGGGTTCATACTTCTATTTCTTATTGTGAGCTATTGTGATTTATACGTTTAATAATTTTGATTTTTGACTTGGCTTTCACCAACGAACGCAAAAAATATACCATTGGCAGTCTGCATTGATAGCAGGCAGGGGCCGCTCTGGATATGATCACCCTTCGTGCTCGGCTTTCCAATGAGATGTTGATCCACTGCACGCACGTTCTGGCCTGCTTGAACAGCAACAGTTCAGGAATTTCTGCAGCCGCCGTGACGTTGCTTGATTTTGATCAAGTATATAAGAGATCCTCACTGTGGCCATTGCCTTTCATAACTGCAAAAAAATATATTCTACGTATTTAATTATTCTTTACCATCTGAATTCGGCCTCGCTTTATTTTGAATTAAACCTTCGTAAATCTGCTCATTTGAAAACTTAGTCAAGGGAGGTATATCTGGTGAATTTAACTTATTTTGTTAACAGGTCCATATTTGCAGTCGATCGGGAGTTCAATTCAATAGGTTAGTTGTAAAAGTCGGAGATTTTAAAGCGGACAGAATTCTTGCTCAGGTCCTGTGCCCTTGCCGACGGCTATACTGCGTGCACATCCTCCCACAAAATTGGCCGCGCTGCTTGCCGTAGCTCTGATGATCAGCAGAGAGGGTTTCCATCTTCCAATCGCCACTCTTCATGCGCATCTCCACGTGTAACAGCCTAAATTGAGTTCATGATGTTGAATCTTGTGTTAGTATCTATTTACTTTCAGGCCTTGATTGTTTTTAAATTGAAGGACCATGTTTTTGTTCAAAAGAGCTGCCGGTGTCGCGCTAATCTTGTTAGCTTGCATTCCAGTCTTCATGACTGAAGAAGCCCAGTCTGCTGAATGGCTAAGTGTTGGCGAGGAGTGTCTCTGCGTGTGCTGCAAATGTGTCAGTTCTGTTGCGAGTTACAGCCCCAACAGCTTGAAGAACAACTTCGCTCCTACCAATCGCTACGTCACTGTTGCCAGGCGCAGGTAGCGCTCGAAGATTGTCAACTTTTTTTCTTGCACCAGTTCCTTGGGCTGCTTCTTGAAAAGCTAGCAATAATTTGTACATAAACATAATAATTTGTACATAAACATAGTTAATAGTTAACACAGTCGTTAGCTTTTAGTTTTGTTTGTTGATTATACATTATGTCTGTAAGTGAACCTGAAGCTGGCAGAATGTTCTGATTGTGAGCAAACCCTGTTATAAACCTTGAGCTATGACCTTGTAAATAGAGCAATGCGATAATGGCATAACGCCCATGCATCATATCAATTGTGCTGTTAACAAATACTTGCGAGGTCCACATATTAAAGTATTATGTATATTAAATATATAACTATATTTAAACATGGGAACTATTATATTAAATTAACACTTTAGAACGCATGGCTGAAGTAAACTTAACCTTAACCTAACCTAATGTTCATGTTTAGCGTGAGCTGCTTAAGAACTTGTGGCTATACGAGCATTTCTCCTGAAGTTCGAAACATCGCCTGACCATGTATGTCACTCGCCACAAATAACTCTTCTTCGCCTCGAGGGAAGTGTGACCACTGCACCGCTGGCCTCTTCCCCTTCACATACTCTATCATCACAGCTGTTGTGCTCTTTTCAACTTTCCACTAGCCAAGTGCGTTCCTTCAAGAACAACTGAGTACCTATAGTGCACAAATTTCTTACAATCACGATTACTTCAATTTTTACGGTTTTTCCCCTTCACATACTCTATCATCACAGCTGTTGTGCTCTTTTCAACTTTCCACTAGCCAAGTGCGTTCCTCCATGAACAACTGAGTATAGTGCCCAAATTTCTTACAGTCACTATTACTTCAATTTTTATGGTTTTAATAAATTTTAAGATTCCTGAGACCGAGTTAAACAACAATGGATTTTTTTTTGCATTCGTTTAGTGCGAAAGCTCATGTTACTGAAATGGTAATTAATTCTGCCGTGTGACAGCTAACAAAACAGACAGAAATTCATGCGACGTGGCATCTCATGCAGAAAATGCTGACACCTTTAAGACAGTAATGAGACGGCGTGTGCGACCGTCGCTCATGTGAACTGAAACAATATTGAAAAGTTGTACTATGCGTGCCAGCTCATCAATATGTGTCTAGAATTATATTCAATTGGCGTCTCAGACATGAATTTACTAAGATTTTTGTAACCGTTTCATCCGTTTGCGTTGGTTTTTTGGGTGAGCATAGTTTCTTTATATGTGTGACGCTCCAACACCATATCAGTAAGTTTCGTTTGAATTTTATTATTTTCCTTTTTGCTTATTTTCAGACGAATATCAGTATTATTCGAAATTAAACCAATTTCCTCTTGATTCTCGTTGGTTCAAGCATTTCCGGTCATTGCATTGAGAAATTTGAACTTCCGAGATAAGAGATGTGCTCATTTCTTCACGTTTATTTTATAGGTGTATATTTACAGGATATACCTCATGTTTAATGCGCATTTTAAACATTCAACGTGAGAGTGAGCATATAGAAACACAGATGAGTTGGTGTACGTGCTTCGGAAAGGTGAGTTGCTCACACCTGCTCGCTGGAAACGTTATGATCAACTGTAAATATTATATTTTTGAAAGTTTACATGTTTCAGATTAGTATAATTCATGAGCTTTCATGTAAGAAAAATTTGTTTCTGAAATTTAATTAATTAATTCTCATTCATTCTGACAATTGTCGTCTGCTACGCTGCTTGATCACCAGCTCGAGCGAAGCCTTATACCGCGAGAAATACGTTCATATTCTGCGATGCTGCGATGATCACATCGCATTCATTTTCTCACTTTTTCCAATTTTAAATTGGAATCAGAATTAGGCTTACCTGATGGATTTAGGAGACAAAAACTTAAAAACTGAGGATCTATACTCATCTATAGAGTTGACCATTATTGTTCCGTAACAGGTCTAGAAGGTAATACGATGTCTTTCTCTTGCCTTCGCTGTGCCTCCAGACGACATGTTCTGTGATTTAAGCACTAATCATTGAATCTGAAGCTGCACACTGCTACTTTTGTTCTAAGATTTATCCAAACGAGCCGCATGGAAAAGAGCGATTGTGACTGGCTGAGTGCTACGAATGACACTCGCTCATTAATACATCGACGACTCAAACGAATGATTTCCTTATTTTTTTTTTCATTTCGTAACGCCTAATTATGAGAGCGATCTCTTGCCGTCTTTGTGCTTTATCGCTAACTATCAATTTGGCTTTTATTATAGCTAGCATTTCCCGTTTCATTACCTACGTGCTACATTGCAATGATCTGGCAGTGCAAACTGGCTAGCGTGCAGTAGAAGAAATCTCCTCTAATGTGCTTGACAGACGTGCCTGTTATGAAAATTAAGCGCCGTCTTCCCTCAATGACGACGTCTGGGAAATCTCAGCTCCGCCAACACTGAGATCCATTCACTGTACCGCCGACGCAACTTCTCGCTGAGCTAGTCCATTACCGGCACTCCCTCTTCCGCGATACTTTTTGAAGGTCTCTAATTATTTCTGCTTAAACATCATTATTTCGCGTTACTATAAACTGTTATTGCGCCTTGTCGCTCTTATTTGTTCGCACTGCCTACTAAAACTTGAATGATGCGACTGCACACGTCCTCATAGTTGATTTGTCCTTTATTATTCATTGTACTCAAAGAACTTAGACTTCGTTGTATGAAACTCGACTGAAATTTTACATGCAACTTTACACAAGCCTTGGTCTAGTTGCTGCCATGTTTAGGCCTTTTCGGAATGTTTATAGGAATAATTATATATCTTCTATTATATACCTTTATTAACTATTGCAAATGCAAGTGAGAATTATCACTGGTAATTAATATTATTTTTAATAAAAAATCGGTCTTGTATGTAAATGTGAAACTAGCGACGTTAAAATAGGTACCTATATAGTACTGTGAAAAAATAATTAAATAGGTAGAACTTCGAAAATAGAGTCGGAAAAATATATTTTGTGAACGCTTTGTCTTGTATGTATATATACTTTATAGTCTGTTCGTATATTCTAGATTTTAGGTTACTTTCCGATGGCTAATTTCTACATGTCTGGTTTTTATTTCGTAGACTATCTGGAAGTGCAAGCTGCTTGTACAATTGTACGATAGTTAATATTTTATTAGCGGTTTTGAAAACCTGAATAACTAGAAAATATCGCTTTAATTTCACTCTACTTTCATTCTGCTCTGCTTGTTGGTATAATCTAATATACTAGGGATGAGAAATTTCTTTATTGAGATCATAAAATAATGCGACAATTCTATGGAATTCGTGAGAAACGACGCACGCTACGACTCAAAGATCCATGAGACGTAACATTCGATCCCACGGTATCCTCGTCTCGGGAAAAGAAAATGTGACGACTTCGGTTCATTCAGTACTTCAACCCCTTGGTGGGTATGTACTTCAGTACTTCAACCCCTTGGTCGATATGAACCAATCATTGTTGAGTACAGGGGTGCCTGCTCTCAGTCTCTCGTGTGCCTTGGTCAGAAGATGTGGTGTCACTCTGTTGGTCTGTGCTAGCCTGAGACGCTTGGTATTGCTATCTGAAACCGGTTCTTGTTTGGGTAACTCGTGTAAATCGGAATTTATCCTGTGGACTTGACATGCCTCTGAAAACGAAAATAATTTCATTATATGGTGTTTCCTCGCCGTTACACTTATTTTTTTTATGATGAGAGTCAAATATATTTGCCTACAAAATCGATATTTTTCAATTAAGCAGCAATTAATTAACGAAGAACGATTGAATCGACGGCTTCTGATCTACAGTGAAAAGACATGAAAATTGAGATGCCCGCGAAGAGTTGTTTAATCTAATCTAATTAATATTTAATTCTATATCACCGCTGATATTTTCCCATTATTTTTTTATCATTGTCTGAGAGAGTGCTGAAAATATGTTGATACTTGGTCATGATTTGCTTTCATATTCATCGTCATATTTATTGGTACTTATCATCACCCTTATTTTTGTTTTACATAATCCCAAGTGAATTTCTAAGATTGAATCACTTATTGGTATGTGCGCTCTTCGGGAACAAGGATTTTTAGTTGGAGATGTTTTTAGACGATCTTGATACCGTAATCTTGAATTTTGCAAGGTCATACACAAGGCCTTATGCTTCATTTGTTTCACGACAGAACCGAATAAAGAATATTTCTTTACTCAGGTTTCCCTCGCATATCTTATATCCTCATGATATGCTTACTGATAAGAAAAAGCAGCGGTGCACTTTGGTGTCAGATTTGTTTGCGTTATTGTCTGACCTGTATTTTGAGCAGTTATTGCTTAGTCTTTTGAGTTTCTCGAAAATTCGAGAAACTCGAATTTTCGAGCATTTGAGTTTCCTACTTATGCAAAATACTGTTGGACGAGTTCAAGGACGGTCTCGCGTCCTGTTCTTTCTTTTTTTTCTCTGATAAAACTCTGATTTGAATAGGAATGCATAGTTTGTCTCTTTGGATTTCCTTTTTTTAGCAGAATTTTTTATCACAACCTCTCAATTTCTTTGCTACTCACTGATTCCTGTCCGTGGTTATTTGTTGGATGCGTTATTTTATATTAGTTACAAGCGATTAATGCAATCATTTTTTCTCGTATAAGATTACCTGCATCCGGCTGCATGACATGAATATTCATGTTTAAAACAATTTGATAATTATTTGCTGTCCTATTTTAATATCATATCGTTATTGTTTTTAGTAGTCAATACATATTATGAATCTGGTTTCTAAAATCGATCATCGTCAACATTCAATTGCTACCAGAAACGTGTTTTCTGGGAAAGATGATGCACATATGTTGAAATTTCTCAGAACCCATAATATATGGTCTAATGACGGAAGAAATTTTCATTCACATTGAGAGGGTCAACCCTGAAAAGGTTTTATCGTTGCTGGTCAGTACGGTTATGGTAAAGTATTTTCGAGTGTAAGCTTCTAAAGGAAGATTTCGTGATGGTCTGAACGTCAAGACATCAATGAAACCTTGATGAGGGCAACCATTTCGTGCAGAGCGACCTCCCACGTTTACATCAGTTACTTAGGCTCATGCCTTTTCTTGCGGTTTCGATTTATTGCCGAGTCAATTTAGCTCATTAGGCTTGTGTGCTTCTTATGGGATTACCGAGTCTTACGGACTGATAGTTTTGGCAATAATTCCATCCCCGTGCTAAACTGCACAAAACATTTGTGAAGCTATTGACAATTTCCAATTTTATCTCATTCATGATTCCATCGGAAAATGTTCATATGTTATGGCTGAAAGTTATTTACGATGTTCCCTGTTAATAAATTATGTTTAAAATGTACTTCTTTACTGTTTACAGTAAAAATTTACTCCTAAAATATTAATATGCGTACAATTCGCTCGTATTAATTATCTTCATTGACAAGAATGTTTCTTAATGTGGTATATAAGCGTCTGCTCCTCTAGAGCACATTAGGAGTCCTCACTGCGTTCTTCAAGAACCACACTTCGTGTTGGATATTTTTTGACAAGTGCTCGGAATGGCTGTACGTTGTCGCTGTCAAGTCGCATTACAGCTCTCTTCATTCTCTTCGAAATCGCGTGCTTTGTTTTTTAAGAAACATTCTGCTGGCTTTCCGTATGTTGCGGACGAGTTAGTATTAGAGTATTTCTGGTTTTGTTATTTCTTTCTATCAGCAATGTTATAGCGCGCTCTTTTTGACTCTACACTTACTTGATATTTGACCTGATGATTTATCATTCGTAAATATTCATTTGTCGTTTATTGGACGTAATATAGTTAATATCTTACGATGATTTTTAGAGAGGTTAGACTTTTTAAAACGTAGGATGTTGTGGGTTCTTTTGCCCACACAGGCACGTGGCGAGCGAGGCTCGATGTTGACACTCAGGGACCGGGGCTCTCGCATTACTCCCTTCTAAGTATGTGTGTAGGCGACCCTTGCGTCGTAAAAACCATCCCAAAGTTGAGTTATTTTTTCATGATGAAGGTACGAGTATTTTCACCACAGACTATGTAAATTGGTCTTTCCTCCACTTTATTAGTTGCTTATTGTTCGTCGGATGCTTATGCACCGTACAGTAAGTTAATTTCGCTCTTTGGTTGCTCTTAATCGATCGACTCATGTTCTGTTCAGAATGTTACGCGATTTTCAATTTAACCGTTATTTTTTTTACCTAAGTCCTCATTTTCTCCTGGTCGCACGCGTGTCAAGTATTTTGTTTGTGTGCGTATAGGTAGTTCATTGAATTAAACGTGAGAATGTCGATTCTGCATCCATCATCGCGAGTCTTTCATTAAAAAAGTATTTTACGTTTGATGTTAGCAGTCGAGCGCAGTATGAGTCATTCAGAGCTCGTGTTCAGACGTGAGGTTTAAGTAAAGCAGCTACGTAAGCCGTGCCGGTATCGCCAGCCGCTGACCTCAGCGGGCCTATATACTCTGCTTGAGCTGTTGCTGCGCTCTCCACATGCCAACACTTCCCTGACGCGCGCGCGAGCCTAACTCGGGCTTCTTGTTTGGCAAAAAACTCTACCCAGCTATTGCTTTGCTTTTCGTTATTTTTTACTGTAATTTTTTAGAATTACTTGCTACAATTTTAGACACAATTTTAGACACTGACTATACGGGGATGTTGATACATTTTATCCGATGATTAGTTCATACAACTGCAGAAATTATTTTGTTATTTATGGCGAAATCTTAGTTTTTAATAGTTTCTCTGTATAAGGCGTGTCTTGAAGGCGTGCTAATCTGTCAGTGTCATGAGCTACGAACTGATGAGGACGGCCATTGCCTTCTTTGCCGTTTATTTTGAACTTAAGTCAACACAATCATGATCTCCTATGTTTTCTTATTGTGCATGTGTGTGTGACATGTTCATCATCTTCGTTTTACTTCATCTAGGTCTTTTCTCATCGCAATTTCGATCATGTGTGCATATTGTTATTATTCAGTTCAAATATTTGAGAAGAAGTATCCCTAAGTTTGTATTTTGCTACACTTTTGTGCTTTATATTTCTGGTTTATGTGGAATGTTGTGGCACGCTTGTGAAAATTCTTCAAATATGCATAGATAATATTACTGTTGAATATTGAGTTTAATAAGTTCAATGTTACTAATAATTTCAACAAAAATGAAAACTCATTCTCTCGCCTCTTCTACAGAGTTGTGATTTGGTATTCTAGTTATATTTATTTCCGGTAATTAATGCACGTGCCAGCTTGGAGCATTCTAAAAATTTGATATTTAGTTGCCGGTTTTTAATCGAAAATCGCCCATAAACTAATATCAAGAAATAACTTACAGTAGCACATAAAAAGCCATTGACAAATTTGAACAAACAAAAGCTCCTCTTCGTATTTTTGTTGCACAAGCACAATGGTGCATCAAATTGCCGCGCCCTCGAGGGAAGTTATCCCTCAATGTCGTAAAAGCAAAGCCTGCGCCTACCCTCACATCCTGTCGTGGAGCGCCCTCAAGGAGCAAGCGCAGCGCGACAGTCTGCACACACCTGGTTTTAAAGGTCGCTCATCTCCTACGTATCGTCAACACAGCGAGGAAAGTAGAGTTCTGAATGTCAATTCATCTGGAAATGGAAAGATAGCGGCGCGTCCGGCAGCTCAATTTTCTGGAAGCGGTGTTAAATCCACCCAGAACATCCGATCAGCTCCTTATGCGAGACTGGCTAAGCCGCTTTGCTCTGTGTTTAGCAATGGGGAAAATAGTCCTCAGGTCTCATCTGATGCAACGAATATAAAGCCTGGTGTAACTGCCTTCGCTATGCCTACTTCATGTTGCGCTTCTTTCTCAGGAGCTTACGCTTCTCGTTTACTTACTCCTACTGTTGAGGAATGTACACAAAATTTCGATAGTTCTGATGGTCGTAATAAAGTGTCATGCAAGTTGCATTATAGCCCGCGTGAGCGCGTTGTGCCCGTATCCACAACAGTGAAGACACAGTCTTGTGTTGATGAACAAAATTATCTTCGCACTAGTAGCAAAGGCTCTTCGATGAGTATCGCTCGAGGAGGTCGTCAAATATCATTAAAGCAGAAAGCCACCCGCTTGGAACCTCTTCAAGAACATTCCAAATTGACTAAAAATATTCACGAAAAAAATACTCCTGAGGACCATTATTATTATGAAAACCAGAAACGCGCTTACTGCAGCAAGCAATCTAGAATTTTTTGCTCGCCGCGGGCGAGTGGAGAAAACGACTTGCAATCGAGCGAATTTCTCGTTGGACCCTCCCTGCGAGATGTAAGGTTAGCTCAAACTGTTTCGTTGGATTCATTTCCCCATTCAAGTAGTTTTGGTTATGTTGGTCACAACGATAAACACTCGTTCGGCCGAAATTCTTCATCTGCACATTCAAATCTTACGCATCCCCTGCCTCGGCATCATAGCAAGCCGAAGTCGAGAGTGTGTTTCAATGCCAAGCTGTCTTCTCGCTCAGCAGCTCCATACCTACCAGTTCTAAGTACGTCCCCTATATCGGGAGGGACGAATAAATGTTACAGTAAAGCTCCCAGAGGTCGACCAGGATTTTTAATATCAAGATCACCATCTAGTCAAACCGGTTCTTCAAGAGACTTGGGTGTCCCATCATCTGCATTTCCAATGTTCTCATCGATCACGAGAGGGTGTGCCTCTGATAACAGCATGGAACTAAGTGGCAATAGAAATCAGCTGAGCAGCACCGGCTTGACCAGTGATGCTGCGTTCAAACATACCTCGGTCTTTGACCCGCCTCTTGCATACGATTACTTCTCAGCGCCGAATACTTGTCCCGCTGAAACATCAAAGAAAATTCCTTACCAACATCACCTAAATTCATCTCCACACAACAAACACGTTTGCGAAATTATTTCATCTTACGTTCTCAAGTTTAGTCCAAGAAATCAAATGAAAAATTGTCCATCACAATGCAGTGATTCCTACTTAGCGAAGCCTGTTCAACCGTGCCCTTCTTCGAGCCCTTCTTCAGTTTTGCCTCGGTCGGACACATTTTTTGTCAGCGAAGCGTCAAACTTGCGAGAGGAAGTTTACGTTCATAAAACTTGTTTGAAGAAGGATGAGAATGTTCAGGTTAGCTGCTCGTCTTCTGTGTATCATGATAGCGCTGTTGTTAGCCGGAACTTGAAGAACCAGCTGTTACCACTTAGCGTCTGCGGAGCTCTCACCTGTCAAAATAAATCATATCGAAGAGACCAGTTTGCAAACGATGGCCAAGAGCGTGCCAGTCTAAACAAGCCCACCTCTCCGCTCATGGCAAATAAACGATCAAAACCGAACTACAAGGTACGCGATGAACAACGATCCGACAGGCGTATGAGGCATGGCCGGTTCTTCTCTGGAAACAAGTTTTCTCAACATCCATCGGACTGTGATACTGGAACAAATGGTACTCAGAAAAATAAGACTTATTTTGAATCGCTGTATGATGAACACTTACTTGAAAGACTTGTTTCATCGAGTTTGAGATGCGACGAGTTCGTGCAAAGTTCGACAGGAGCAATGGAGCTGCGACAACTTCGAGAGGTCTTCCCTGACGATGGAGAGGTTTGCTGTGTGTTTTTTCGCGTAACCATAAAGAGTTCTAACGGATTTCACGCTTGCATGCGCCAATTATTCCCCTTTGCTGGTCAGACAAACGAGCCTGGTTTGAACGAGTTCCTTAAGATTAATCCGCCTGTAAAAAAATCCTAAGCAGAATTTCCATTGTAATGTTGATAGAAACTGAGACTAGTATTCAAATGGAACGACACATCAGAGCGGAATTAATCAAAATACGTGTGATACCAACAGTGAGTTGTTATAAATGGTTTCTCGCACTTCCTCAATCGTTTACTCACCTCGCCCAAGATGAACATCCCCAGCTGCTCTTCATAAATCAACTAATAAATGCCACCAAATGTTGTCACCGCTGTTAGTTCATTGCGCATGAGTGAGCCGTATATCTTCAACGCTTCTCAGGCATAATAAACTTTTTGGTTTGTTTATGCCCACCAAATGATGTTCTTACGATCTATTGGTTACTAACATGGAGCATAAGCAAGTATTTTTACCTGCACTACTTCCGCACTGTTGATCGAAGGTATTTTGAACTTGAGCCAAGGCTTGAGCCAGCTCCCCATAAGCTCTCTGCCATGAAGCTAATGTGTGCCGCTGCGCGTGCTTCTGTCGGCCTCAACTCATCCGTGGTCGCCTCATTCCTTGGCGTGTCGCCTCAATTTTGAGCGCGTCGTTTCATTCCTTATAGCGCGCCGCGTCACTGCAAAGCGCGACGTCTGCTTCAGAGCATGTCATGTTACTACAGAGCACCTCACATTACTTCAGAGCACGTCATGTTACTTCAGAACATGTCACATTGCGTCAGTATGCGTAACATTGGGTCAATGTGCGGCACATTGCGTCAGTGTGCGTAACATTGGGCCAATGTGCGTCACATTGCGTCAGTGTGCGTAACATTGGGCCAATGTGTGTCACATTGCGTCAGTGTGCGTAACATTGGGCCAATGTGTGTCACATTGCGTCAGTGTGCGTAACATTGGGCCAATGTGCGTCCATTGGGCCAATGTGTGTCACATTGCGTCAGTGTGCGTAACATTGGGCCAATGTGTGTCACATTGCGTCAGTGTGCGTAACATTGGGCCAATGTGCGTCACATTGCGTCAGTGTGCGTCACATTGGGTCAATGTGCGTCACATTGCGTCAATGTGCGTCACATTGCGTCAGTGTGCGTTACATTGGGTCAGTGTGCGTAACATTGGGTCAATGTGCGTCACATTGCGTCAGTGTGCGTAACATTGGGTCAATGTGCGTCACATTGCGTCAGTGTGCGTAACATTGGGTCAATGTGCGTCACATTGGGTCAATGTACGTCACATTGCTTCAGTGCGCGTCACCTCACTGTAGATCATGTCACGTTATTTTCAACTCAGCGTTCCCCTCTTTATGAGTATTCAACCCGCGTCAAAGTCCTTTTTAGCGCATTTTCTCATTTATGGAAAGAATGCCCTATTTTGCTCGTCATGTCCGTCACTCACTGCAGTGAGTACTGAGTTATATTTTTTCTGTATGCCATCTTAATTACGAGAGCATTGCCCTACATCTGAACCCAGACCTTTAAACGCGTCTACTGAAATTTAGTGTGAGTATCGCTGGCACGGACTAATTTGTTGACCGTAGATCGTGATTTGCGCTGAAAAACGGGATATCAATATCACTTTGTTTTTCATGTATTTACGACATCGTAGAGATTAAAGGAATTTGGGTTATTCCTTACTCGTGTTCACGGCCTATGCCTACGAACATTGCGGTCGCGCCATGCATGCCATCTGGGCCGTGGCATTTTATCTTTAACTGAGCTACGCAGTCGCCTCGTGACTATTATTAGCGTAACCTCCTTTGTGGGTCTCAACCTTGTTTTCTTAGCTCTCTTAACGTAGCAATTTCTACACCCACTCATCAGTCGGCAAGATTTTTGTCCTAAATTTAGCTTCAATGACTTCACTCGAGCTGCTTTCCTCGTGGGGTGGTTTTGTAATTTTGGTATTTCAAATTGTATTGCTAACTGTACCATTCTTATCTACATCATCTAACGTGTGCATCAAGTAGCAAAGATAGTTGTTGGTTTTCCTCTAATAACTCTTCAACATGCACGGAACAAATTATGTTTGTTCTTGTTGAGATCTTATGATGAATTTATCTAGGGTAACGATCAGATCAAGTTGAATTGATTAACTGTCACTAGGAAATAATCCCGCAGATCTGTAAAGATTTATTTAAACTGTGTTTAAAAATTTGTCACTTTTTTATTGCTTGCGTAATTAGATTAAATTTTTTAACTGCTCCTCTGATAGATTTTTACGTTTCCCAGGGCACAAAAGGAGGCAAGGGTGGGGCGAAAACAAGCCCTGCGTCGGTCCAGGACTCCATCACGAATCCTTCTTCTGTGAACGGCGAAAACCTCGTCAACGACGCCACCACGTCCAGCGTCAGTAACTCAAGTCCCGTCCTTTCGTCACCCGCGTCGTCAGCCCTTCCTGTACGCAAGCCTGCTGGAGAAGCCAGGAAGTCTGTTGGTGAGGCGCACAAACCCGCGGTTGAGAGTAAAATACCGAGCGCAGATACTCGTAAGTTCACAAGCGATGCAGCGAAGAGGCTCAGTGAAGCGGGACGTAAGCCCGGCACCACGACTTACCAACCTGCCGAGAAATTGAGAAAAACGGGACCACATGAGCCTAATGGCGCCAAGAAAAGTCCCCTCAAGCTTGACGTGGCGGAGCGAGTGAGAGGTCGGAGCGCTTCTGGCAGGAGCTTCACTGCGTCCTCAGAATTGCGCGATGGCAGTTGGCGGTCATCTTTTGGCGCAAATAAACGGTACTGATATAATGTGGACGTATTTGGGTTTAAGTTACCACTTATCTCATGTGAGGGTTGTTTAGTCGATATCAGTGACTTGTCCTTGTCGTGTATATGTTTTTACAATATTCGTTGATATTTAGAATATCGTATTTTTTCGAATAAATCGCGATCTTTTCTTAAATCCTATTCGATATGTTGCAGTGCTCAGGATTTTCCTACTTAAAATTCATTGTCTAAACAAAATATTAACTAGTGATAGATGCCGGGGTTATTATTTCGGTGAAATTTTATTAAAAATTATTAACTGAATTGGCGCAACAACTGTTTGATATTTTTTTTATTCAGTTAACGGAAGCTAGTTTCTTTTTAATTTTGGTTTTATTATTATTAATTTAGAATTTAAATGTTACTTTTCATTTCACTTCAATATAAAAGTCTTCATTATTTCAGAGGTGACGGGAATAGCAAGCTATCATCAAGCTTACCGCGCTTCTCTACGACGCCGAGAGTTTCTGCCACCGCCTCGAAAGCCTTCACCAAAGACGGCCACAGCAAGACTATTAAAGATGAAGACCTTGTCTCTAATCGCTTAAGTCGAGGCACTACGCCCCACCGAAGTGGTGGTCGCACCGCTACCGTCACCCCGTCCGACGCACCTGCAAACAAACGATCGGTGAAGCCCCTAACTCGCTTCGGCTTCCATGATACCAGCGTGCGGTCCGGGGACAGCACCGAGAGCGTCAACTCCATCTTGAGCGACGCTAATACTACCGTCTCAGACTCCAACTCCAACCTGCTCGAATTTGAAGACGAGCAGCAAAACAATGTTAATGAGGAGATCTTGACTAATTTCGTCATTTCTGACTGCAATGTGGTCCACGCGAAGAATCTCAAGAACACCTTGTCAGTGAACTCATCGCCTCTGAATAACTCGAATTGTGAAGATGTACTCCTTCATTGCTCCAGTTCGCCCAAATCTCCGGCGAGCATCAGCCAAGCTTCATCTGGAGTCACTTCTGCTACTAAAGCCGTCACTGCGAAGCTCAAGGCTCAAAGCCACGTACTGCCTCTATTGCAGTCTCCTGCCGTCAAGTCACAACTTTCTAGTCAACCTGGTAAAACGGAAAAATTGGCCTCGCACAAGAATAATAACGTGACTTGCGTTACTAAAAATACGAAGACCCCTGCTTCTTATGGCCACAATGATTCCAATCAAAAAGTTGATGTTAGTTCTTATTTACCGCAACCTGCTTGCATTCAAAAAATTTCTCAGAATCTCTCTTCTTGTCCTGTTACATTCAAGGCTATTACAAGCGGCTCGATTCCCAAGCCTTCATCTACAACCCCTTCGCCCGTTGAAGAGACGGCAATCACCTCGCACAAATCTCTTGCAACTGCTGACTCAGGCCTGGGGTCGTCCACAGAAGGAGAAAAGTTGAAAGTAATCGATGGCAAAACTCATGAATGTTCTAATCAGATAATAAATCATCCTGTCACCAGCGTGTGTCGGTCCACAGAAGTTATCGCCGCACTTCAGTCTCAGCTTAAGAGTTCTGATCATAACACGAAGACATCATCGTTGAATGGCCGTGTGGATTTTGTTGTCCCTGCCAGCGAATGTGTGCAGCTGACTCCGTCTCCAGATGACACGATGAAATCTTCACTCATTGACGAGTCTGATAAATGGCTTAGAGAGAAAAAGAACAGCATGGGTAAAGCTTCAAAATTACAAACTGGAAGTCTTTTGAAACCTGCCACCAAGTTACGTACAATATTCCCCAAGAACGAAACGTCTCACGAAAATCCTGCTGCCTCTGGTAATCCTAGCATTAAAAATGATTCATCTTATACCTCTCCGATTGTACCTGATACGCACCTCAGCTTTGGCATTGCGCGTCAAAAGTTTGCTGAGTATGAAAGGAGTCGCATCGTCCGAAGATCAGAAACCATTGAACCTACAACAGGGATCCACCGCCCTCGAACCAAATTAGGCAAATCGCCCTCAGATCCTGGTTGGTTTGCTCCTGTGCTTTATGACAACAAACATCAAGGAAATTTCTCCTCGGTCAACAAATTTTCTTACATTCGTCCAACCTCGCTTGTGAAAAATCCCATTCTGGTAACTCCCGTGTCAAATGAGGTTGTGGAGATCAGTAAGCCTATCTTGAAGCGGCTTGAATACACTGAAGGTCAAACGTATCTAAGCAACTCATCTGATTCGGCTGCTGGTGAAAGGGTTACTAACAGGAAGAATTCCACTGAAGATCTTCTGATGGTATCATCAACAGTACAGCAAGGGAAAGATTCCGCTGCATGTGATGACATCGAATGTCGATCTTCAAATGATCTCAGAGATATTGAATTTAGCGTAAAATTGAATCACAAGTCAAATGCACCGACTGTTCATGTATTAGAAAGCCCCATTTTGGAGAATGATCGTGATATCAGCAACTCAAAACTCAGCGTTCTGAGCTTAGACTCTCCCAGCGCCCACAGCAAAGTGGACAATAAGGTTTCCTCTCCGGGCTCAGAAACTTCTTTCGAAGTATTGGACACACCCAGTGAAGGCCTTGATGACCAAACTGTTTGTAACTTTGTCTCGTACCAGGACCCTAGGGGAGAAGGCGACGCCACTCAAGACTTACGCCAGCAGATGCAGGATCTTCAGTCACATGAAATTGGATCTGAAGTTCTCGGTAGCCATTCATCTGAGGAGCGAGCGCTCATCGAGTCATGTATTGGCAATATTGAGCCTGAAAAAGATGGACAGCTAGAAAACTTTGCAAACAAATCTGAAAATACGGTGACTGGTCGAGCTAAAAATGGCTCATCTTCTGTCAGCAGTGAACGTTCTACATCGCTCCATGAAGATGATTTAGTCTCGTCTCTGGAAAGGTCCTTACTTGTCGAGTCCCTCACCAACACGGTCATGTCTGAGAGCATGGAAGTTTCAGCCAGTGCAAGTATGACTTCGTCTATAACTTCTCATGACCCCTCATACACCAATGACCCAAGCACCTTCTATAGCTTTACTGCCCCCTCGTTCAATAACGTTGAGTCTGATAGTCGAGATGCAGACAAGCCGGACGCAGGAAAAGCTTCCAACTCGGACGAAATGAAAAATTTCATGAACAATCTTATGAATTCTAAACTGGAAATTGTTGATATTCTTAATAATTTTACAATACAGCACAAGGACCAAGAAACCACGACTTCTATCACACAAAAGCATGCAAATGAAAACGAGTCGACTCCCGAGAAATCTATTTTACTAGACGACGATGTTGAAGGAAAACATTCCAATTTATCACTCAGTAAACTGAGCCCAGTCTCATATTGTGATGAAGCAACTCCAGTTCTCGCCTCTACTTCTGGAAATAACGATCAAAATGTAACCTCAGAAAGAACCTTAACTGTCGATGATGATGGTTCGGCAACGGTGATGTGCACGAGCAACGACAGCGCTTCATTTGAATGCGCAACTCCTAACCTTCAAACAAAACATTCCCATGACTCATACTCCATCGGTGCCAACTCTTCAGGTGTGGATATCGACCAAGACTTCCTCATCGACGATGAGATCAGCGACCAGCCAGACTTGACGTTCGTTGGAGGCGACGACGCTTGTGCTGAGCGTTCAGAGCTCGGTTATCTGCTTGAAAATACGTCCCTCCGTCGGTCCAGAGACTTCATCAGCTCTCGTCAGTGTACCGCGCTGAGCAGGAGCGACTTCAGTGCTGAGAGAATTAAATCTTCGCGGACGAAGGACACGGCAAGCAGTACCCCGCTGGATCAGAAAGGACCGTCGGACGGTGGTAGAGAGGACCTGATGGCCTCGGCGACAAGCGATGAAGGAATCTCGGGAGATGATTTGGATGCGCCGTCGCCATGTCACGCTATACGAAGGATCGGTGAGTTCTCGCCAGTTCTTGAACCACAAAAAGTGTGAAAACCTTTTAAAATTAACAGTATGTGTATTTTTATGACGTATTTACAATTTGCGGCGGCTCCTGCCTACGCATTTTCAACTGCTTGCGAGTTTTCTTCAGCTACCGTATTTCCTACATGGCACATTTCTGGTTTAAGTAATGTCTGTTGTATCATATCGTTGTATTCTTCGGGAATTGAGATAAGTATTTTATGGTTTATGTACATGAAATTTCACGTTATGTGTAACAAAGCTAACTGCGCGTGTTGCTTGTACCATTTGTCAGGTCGAGCGTTGTCTGACGCAGACGATTCGTCGTGTCCGGGACCGAGAGGACGTCCGGAAAGCGTGTGCACCTTGGCATCAAGTCTTGATCCTGATGACTTCATGCTCGACTTCGAGGCCGAAGACTTCGCTAACAGGTAGGAACTTCCAGTGTTATTTTATTCAGCCATTTTATTCAGCCAGAATTCATGGGTATTCTCGTGTCTTCAGAAAAACGTGAGTTGGTTGACATCACTGACAAATTTGTTAGTATTTACCCCGAGCGTTATTGTTCCTTGATAAATAATTCCTTTTAAGTGTTGAACGTTCTATTCTTAAATTTCTGCCGTTTCATCGATTGGTGTCCTCACTTTTTTTACTTCTTCCCGATTTTCTTTCTCTTTTATTTTCGTTCACATTTCAAGCTATTACATATAGGAAAAATCGCGTGCTACAGTTCACGTTTTGACTTATTGCTTAATCGATTGTGGAACGTGATTCAATGTGACATCTCTTATCGATTTAGTTTCATCCTTTTTAGCAAATTTTCTCATTTATGGAAAAAATGCACTATTGTGCTCGTCATGTCCGTCCGTCTGTCTGTTTGTCCGTCCGTCCGTCCGTGATTTCACGTTTTCGTCGACGAGAAAATGCGCTCTCTGTCACTCACTGCAATGAGTACTGAGTTATATTTTTTGGAGTTAAGTTCATGTTAGAAGTATAGATTAGAGCGTTGATACAAACTACCATTCTGTACCGCGATAGCTGACGACCGAAGAGTCGTGGCTACTAATTTGAGGCGTGTGATTTATTGCGAGGATGCTGAGAGATCTCGACCGTGGGAAACTGTAAGATTCGCCGTCTAGTCCGCTTGCAACGCTATTTTCTGTTGGGTCTCGTCATGTGCTGTGTCAAGCTCTATTTTCTCGTTGCTGGGCAAACTTCTTTGTTTGTAGCTTATGTACGTCGATCGCACTCGTTGTGTGAGTGGCACATTTTTTTTAAATATCCAGCTATTCTATTGCGATCTGTTATCCGAACCTAATGATGCGCTTGCTTGTGTTTTTTTTTTTTGTAATTCGTCGTCTTGGTTCATTTGCACGTCACGAAGTGTGGTGTTATACAAATGCCGCTTTGGCTTCATATTTCGCCGCAGTACCAGCCTAGCACGTCTTATTCTATACGAAAAAGCTATTTATGACGTTTGCATTTATTTAGTTGACAATAACTTTCTGGCAAGTAATATCTGCTGGAATAAAAATCTAAGCATCTCGAGTCAAATGCTTTCAGTCCATTAACTGATTGGAGAATATTTTATTTTGCTTGTTAATTTTCTTTGTGTGTTTTCAACTTACAAGTTAGCAAAAATAAAGCTACCAAGAAATAATAACATAAAGCTACCACAATAAAAGCAGAAAATGAAGCGACTTCTCTTTTGAATGCAGTTCTGCTGAAAAGAGTAGCTGAGGTATGTGCTGTATTGGCGATGACGCACGTTCACAGCTGCGTATTCGCTTTGTTGTAATGAGTCGCTTTGACCCGACATGCTCACCTGGTGCAGGTGTGCCAGCACCATTCTATGTGTCGTGCTGTGATGCAGTGAGTGCACCGCATAGCAGTTCAGTTCAGTGTAGTGGTGACGATGTGTCGCGCAGGTGATGGTGTAGCCCCGCTACTGCTCGCGGTTGAGGCCAGCCGCCAGTCAGTTGGCTTCCAGCAGAGCTCCATGTCGCAAGCTGACTCCGTTCATATAATATTTTGTGTTCTGTCTAGTGAACTAGTGCGTTGTTTATGAAGTGATAAAATGCAGGTTTATTGCTAAGAAAGTGTTGTGAAGGAAGTGATATAGGGCCTCAACTTATTTTATAATTTTCGAGTTAAGCTTCGTTTTGAAATTTCAAGCTGGTAATATTTACACTGGTTGACGCTAGTAAGCTTTTACAATTTCGTAATCTTGTTGGTGGCCGTGTTGACTGTATCGCAGGCTTCTTCATGCTAGCCTAAGCCTAGTATTTGCTATTCTGTTGTGGAACCGTGCGAGGGACACAAAATACCATGTTCTAAAACAATATTAACATTCTGTGAGCTTTGATAAACGTCGAATTAAAAAACGACACTTTTGGTCTGTTTTCAGCGAAAGAAATGCTTATTCTCCGGCTATCTTCGTTGTTTACTAAAATTGTCGGTTTTCATCAAGTTTAATGTGTTAACGAACGTTTGAAATTTTGGAACGAAAACGATAGTTCTGTGCTCTAAAAAATTACGCTCGGTCTTCCAGGAACGCCTCAGGTGTTGTGATTGTTAGAACATACGATGCAATGCAACGCAATTCGTCTTGATTATGCTCCTATAATTCTGCTCATTCAATTTTAAAATGAATTTTGAAGAGGATTTTAATTAGTAACACATTATTTTGATTCGCCTGTTTGATAATAATTGAAATTTATCTATACCTAGTACAAGTCAATTATAATTGAGGCTACGCTTGGTGCGTGCGAGTGCGAGGAACTGCCTACCGCGAAGCCACATCCCGTTGTCCCGAGCGCCTTCAATTGCATGCCCCCTACCACCGCGCATTTCTGGAATTTCCTCAACGACTGTCAGTTCAATGGTGCTAGAAGAAGTTTGACTTTGAAGCTCTTCTTTATGCCGGGATATTGTTTTATCTGCTATTATAATGCAGAGGCTTAATGGCAACTGTTGTTTTATTGCTCACATTGAGGTTTTTCATGTTTCTGAAAACCGAATATTTTCATAGATATCAAGTTATGTTTTTTTGCAGTCATCTCGCGCGTCAACTGAAAGACACCTGAAAGTAGCCCAATGAGATGAATAGGCTGCCTAACTGAGCTCCTTACGATTACGGAAGTTGCGAGTAATTGGGTTGGCCTTCTCCCAAGTGCCTTCACTTTTTTACGTCCAACTTTCTGTTTGATGATAGACTTGCGTGATGTGTTGGCAATTTTTAGTGGTCGGTCAACTCTCGAATGAACGGCTGCATGGGTAGGCTGGAGGCTGGCCCGTTTACGCGACATTTCCTCCGCAACTCTCTTGCCTAATTCATGCCAGAACTACTCGTTGCTTTCGTATACTGGCTTCCGATAACTACTAATGAATTTTTGTATAATGAACTTGTTATACGATTCCAACCTATCTGTAGATGATAACATCCACGACTCGGAATTTGCTTCAAAAGACTGAAGGCGATGCGGTAGTTTCTCAGCGATTTGGCTTTGCCTGATAGTGGCGTTTATTTGGTCTAGCATATCCATGACAAATGGATATGCCGATCAATTTGTTCACATTCTTGGGACAATTACTGTGAAGATAGCAGCGTATCTATGCCAAGTATCGAGACGCTCGAGTCCACACTGAGCATCGCAGCACAAAACTTCACTCGCCCTTGAAGTCTCTATTCCTCGACGTTTCCTGTAGTACTCGTACATGTGTTGCTGCATTCCTACGTCACGTTTGCAACCATCGCGTTAGAATACAATTGTTGTATGAAAACTTACTATTGAACGTATAAATATTGTATATAGAATACATCTGTGATAAAAAGTTATGGTCAGTTAATTTAGCTCGTATTTTCTAGCAACGTGGTGCAATTCATCAGCGCATCTGGGCACTTTATCAGCGTACGTGCGTATTTTGGAGAATTTAATTTCAGAGCCATGAAAGTAGAGTACTTGAAACTGGTAGGTTATATAAGGCAAATGCTGCGACCCAAACCATGCACGTTTGATATACTAGTCCCTGATGGACATTTATACTTATTGATAGTTGTTGCCATGAAGTTGTCAATAATTTGAACACCTGCAGACTTTTGCACGATATCAACTATTTGTGAGTCAGAGCTGTTCGTCTCACTTGGTGATTGGTGATTCTTTTTAGCGCATTTTCTCATTTATGAAAAAAATGCACTATTGTGCTCGCCATGTTCGTCTGTCTGTCTGTCCGTCCGTCTGTCCGTGACCTCAAGCTTTCGTCGACGAGAAAATGCGCTCTCTGTCACTCACTGCTACCTATACCCTATAGTATAGAGGTGTAGTTTTTTTAGTTATATTTTTTTAAACGTTGATGCGCTGCGGTCAGTAAATATTTCGCGTTACGAGTAGCGCGCACGCTCTGCACGTTCTAGCTGCTCTGTATGCTTGTCTTACAGTTATCGTAAACTTGTAGATGCGCGTGCGTGCGTTCATGATCTCGAACACTATTGAACAGCCAACTTCTCTATGTAGTTGGTGGCCGACCGTTGGTCTAATAGAAGCCACCGACACTGCACGTATGACTTTACATTAGTGGATGGTAATTTATTCATTCAACCTCTTGTATCCGTGTTTTTTTTATGAATTGATTTCGAGCCATAGTTCCTTTTTCTTATGATGGTCGAGGAATTAGTATTCAAGAAATAAGGTTTTTGATTTCAGTTTTTTTAATCGCCATGATAAGCCTTTCAGAGTCAAATGAAACGCTCAGTTATCCTCGTTCGCTCTTAACGATCTGGTTTTTTTCACATCGTTCTGTTCAATTTTTAAGCTATCGTCTTTTCTCAACCTACAAGTAACAACCTCTTCGCTGATGTGCATAGATGAAATGCTGTCAAAAACTGCTAATTCAGGGCTTGAGCCTCGAGCAACCCTTTTCTTCACAGTAAATTTTTCCTTGCCATCTTGGCTGCGTTGTTCTAAATCTTTCTGCAGTTGCTCCTTACTGCCAGAAATTCGACGGCTGCTACTTCTGTTACTGTATGAGCCTATTGCAGTACCATTGTTGTATTATGTTCTGTTTTGTTCTTTGCCGTCGCGGTGCTACCCTTCACTGATCCGCCTCAACGGTAAATTCAGTAATTGTACGGCCATTATTTCCCTCCCTCTTGCTGTAGCTTATGTCTATAGCCTATACGAGCGAAGCTATAATTTTCTAGAGTCGGATTTTCAGTGTATCTTCAATTGAAACATAGATTGCACTGCGCTGAAAACGGTTTTTTTCGCTATTCGAATGTCAAATTTTTCTTTGTTTGAATTGTTACCTCAAAGCGTGATCTTAATTGATATTTTAAATAATTTACTATCATTAATCTCTGGGAAAAGTTTGAAACTTCCAAGTGTTTGAACTTGATTTAGCCTAAACTGATTCGTTCGAATTCTCGATAAATACAGGTGATCCCGCATAGTTTTAACCTATGTTTGAAAATAGCCGCGCAGTGACGCTGTCTTCTTGGAAGTTGCGTATTACTTCATGAACGAGTGTCTTAATCGGTTCTTGTCTTTGAGATTTGCTGAGAATTAATTCATGAAGCTGAGCGCGTACGTGGACGTCACTTACGTTCTCAGGAACTGATTTTTCTCGTTACTGATATGAGTCAGTATACTTGTACTCAGGTGCTTGCGGAAGTGATAATTATCGTGGCAATCTAATTAATTTCTTATTTGAAGTAAAAAAGAGCGTCCTACTTGATCGGGATCAACCAGACATGCTAGAGTGCTGATTTTGTTCCTGTTTTAATCATAATTAGTTTAGCGCTGGGAAGTGGAACTTTGGATTGTAATTGATTTTAATCGGTTCTGTTTTTAATACGGGCTGGATGAAACATGTGTGAACGGTGATAAACAGTAAACTTCATAAAAGTTTTCGAATTTAAATATGAAGTCTGTAAATGAGCAGTGAACTTCATTTCTTGCCCTTCTATGATACGGTAGAATCATTCTCAGATAGTATACCTACTGCATAACATTATAATGTTTAAGATTCATTGTAAGTAGTGTCTGTTAGTCTCGACTTATGATTTTGATGAATCTATGGTACGATTTACCATCGATTATTTCGAAAATCGCGCTTAATATTTTGAAAGTTATTAGCGTTCATTATTCAGAGGATAAATGTCAGGTAACGTCAGCGAAGTCCGTGAGATTGAAGGCATTAATGTAAGCGATTGCCGCATGCTCAGCTACATCGCTGCTTCTTACCTTCTCTTTATGAAAGCCAGACAGTGCCTTTACGCATGGCACGCATTGTAAACAGAGGCTTCTAGCTGCTCGGCTTTGTCGTGTAGTCACGCTTTTAAATATTCCATGTTAGCCTCGTCATCTACCTCCACCAAAGCATTAAAGTTGCTACCTCAGGTTTCGTCGCATGCATGTGCATTAAATGCCTGTCACGAAAGTGAGAAATTACGTTCAATACAAATGGTATAATATCTCAATCCGCGTTGGTGTTTCCCAGATCACGCATAATTCGTTCGTTGATCACATAATCCCAGATATACTAGCACTAATGAAGATACATGCTCTTCTATCCATTGCTTATATATTTAGGTAATGTACGCAGTAGGCATTGTCAATAGTAATAACCAAAATTTCGTAATAATTATGCTGGTGCCGACGAAAGTGTTGTCTCATTTTACTGTGCACATTTCCCTGAAATGCGGGTCATAAAGGTTATGATTCCAAGTTTGTCAGGAACCTGTAATGCTCGATATGTAACCGTCACCGTGATACATTGCAATGCGATGACATGGCAAATATTCTGCATATTGCAACTGTCATCCCATAAAATTATTATAGTTTCTGTGTTCGATGTAAGTCTTTCTCTTTGTAGTATATCTCTCATACTATTTGCGACTTCTCCATGGCGTATTTGTTCCATTTAAAATACAGGGTGATTCACGTAAGTTTCTTGATTTGAAAACTCTATAAAAAAATAGTAAAGATATCATTACAATGTGAATTTTATTTAAAATGGCATTGCCTGGATTTTTTAGTCATTTAGTTTTAAAGATGACATCGGATAAATGACGGCGTCTCTTGCCAATGCATTCAGTTAGTCGATTTCGAAGTTCCGTTCAACTCGCTGAAGCATATTGACGGGTATGTTTGCGATGACTTGGCGTATGTTGTTCTTTGAATGAGGTAGGTAGGGTCCTTGGACAGTCATTGTAAACAATTGATTTAAGATAACCCCATAAAGGAAATCACGCGGAGTCAAATCGGGGGATCGGGACGGTCAAAAAAGGTCACCTCTCAAAGCGATGAGGCGCATTCAAAGTACGGAATGCTCGTTGAGTAGCGTCAATGGAACGGCCATTAGATAGTACGCCTCGACAGCAAACGCATGCTGCTCACTTGTCCATTGCATAGTGGCAACTGACTAGGCGGGACACAAAGCTTCATGACCTTGCCTTTCATATGAAAATCTATCACACTTTACCTTCAACGTCTGGCTGCTTAAAGCGAAATATGAAAAATGAAGTTTCCGTGAATCACCCTGTACAGGCAAATTAAGTATGTAGTCATTAGGATATCGTGTGATGTTTGTTATGGATGTGGCTCTCAATTCCCCAGCTAATACAGCCTTATATAAGAGCTTTACGGTGATTTTACTGATTATTTTAATTCCGTGCACATGTATCTTCCGCATGCCTGCACCTGGCCTTCGCCTTTGCGTCGGCAATAGACGCGTGCACTGCATGGTGTGGAAGGAACATCTGGAATCGTATCCGGTATTTCTCTCACGTTTTATTTCAACGGGTCGACCAATATTTACTTTGTAGAGATAAAATGCGTATATACGGCACTAGATATTTCTATATTGAACAAATATGCCTTTTCAAATATGCCCTTTTCTTCGAACAATTTTTTTTTTATCTTTTTTCCTATACTTCACTCTTTCTGGGTGTTGATCCCTGTCTCTTTGATCTGTAATTAGAAAGTCTTGGTTAATCCAACAATTGACGATTATCCTGCCTTTTAAATATGAAATAATTATCTATTTTTTTCTGTTAGTTAGAGAAATAGACTAGCGTTTCAGAGTTTTCTTTATTCTGTGTACCTCTTTTGAATAAAGTGATAGATTATTACCGAGAAACGACACAAACTCTTGGTTTGATTACATTATCACAACTTTTCTAGGAATCTTAGATAGGTAGGTCCCTGCGCACAAGACGGAGGTCGTTGTTTAGCTTCAAGTCGTATTACTTAGAAGGCTTGCATTGCAAAATTATCGATTTTTTCAAAATTTCTTAACCTGGATTTTTTTGCACTTCTGCGCATGATCTTTGTCTCGATGTACGAAGCGTTAATCAATCCTTTGTTCGCCGCTCTATCCAGCGCCATCATCGTTCATGTATAGACTACACTTTCCTGTATAGACTTTTCTTTCCAGTTCCAGATTTCCTGGCTTTCGGTTATGATTTTAACACGTTTTTCTTAGCTTAGCTTCGCGTTTGTTTGTTTGTTTGTTTGTTTATTTGTTTGTTTGTTTGTTTGTTGTTAACATTGACAACGAAAATTAGGCCACTTCTGATTGCTCTAGAGATCTGAAATTTCGCATGCAGGCTATTTTAAATCTGCCCGACACACGTTTTTTGGGGCGAACCATAATCTATTTTCTACTTTTTAGTCCACAAGAAAAACGTGTTTTTTTTAAAAGTTTTTTTAAGTATTTTATTCTAATATTTCTTTTCTTATGCGCTGTTGATGTTGCGCATATTAATCCATTCTAATTTCGAGTGTTGCACGTAGTGTTAACTTCATTTTAATTAATTTGTATTCAAAATATATAATCTTTGTGAATCTTGATTAGGAACTCCCTAGTTAGTGCAAACCGTCGTCGGTACTTCGCTCGGGCAATCGCTCGTAGCTGAACGAGTCGCATGCAGGCAGTCAGGCACCTTCCGGCCTATGGAAGTGAGACTTACGATCTGTACACTGAGAGAAAATTGACCGCTGTTTTGAGACACTTGGGTGTCTCAAGTCCTCTCCGAATTCGGTGAAGGGCGGCCACGCTGTGTCACTCGCTAATGTTGACGACTGTGGCGGTGCGCAATGCACATGTGTCAAAAATGTGTCACGCTTACCTCTTTCTCTTGTCACTTTTTCTTCGCTGTGCCACCGCTTTCTCTTCACATGAAATCCTCCGAATTTGGCGCTAATTTTATCATAGTTTTTGATCTTCTCACGGTTTCAGGTTTCACAATGGAGCGCTGGTGTACTACGGTATAATTGCTCCGGATTGAAACATATATTGTCTGCGACCTGGTTCTGAATTTATTCTGTTTTAATAGACTAAATTATAAGCAAATTGTGAAATCAATAACAATATTTGCAATTCAAATTACATTAATTTTCTATCATTTTTATAATGCACTGCACGCATTTCTAGTTCAACTCTCATTGTTGGGCAGCAATGGCGATCTTCTGAACGTGTCGCTGCTACTTAGGTTACGTATTCTCAGGCCTAACCCGAGAATGAGATCCTACAATTTTATATTAAATGCACACATGTTTCATAGAGTAATTATAAGGGTGAGTTCGGGAGGCGGGAGTTAAAGGATCCTATACCATGCATGCATATGTTAATCTTCAGATTTGTTTACGGTCGGTAGTACCCGATAAGAATATTATCATATTTGAGGCCCGATGTGAATGATATGCATTATATCGAGCTCATCCCCTTCCCAGATATGTTCGCTTATCACGTGATTATTCAAACAATCTGTGGGGACCTTGGATAGCTTTTCTTGTTTTCGTCCGTAGTGCACGTCTGATTGTTATCCAGTTCAGACTACCGCCGTGTCTCGTCTAATTAGCTTACCGTTGAGTATTTATTGCATTATAATATCATTCTAGTACAACGAAACTGATAAATCAATATTAATTTAATTATAAATTAAGTACTTTGGTACTCCTACGTTTTATCTCTTTCATTTGTTATGCCGGAGTTTTACTGTAGGGATAAAATTTACAGGTTTCAATTATTTTGAGAGCAGCTGACCGTCTTTAAGGGCCTAAAATTATCTGAAGATACGCTGTGAAATGAGGTAAATATAGGTTCCTGATGATAACAGATTTCGACATTCATTTAACAAATTTTGGCGATTTGATAAACTTGATTCGTTTACACGGTTTTCTTAAAGAGGAGATAAACTGTTGCCAAGAAAGACACTTAAGAAATATTTCATGTTAACTTTTGACTCAGCTTCTTTTCTGTTTTCCGGCCTTGAAGGCGAGAATAATGTTCATGATGTGGCTTGAAAACCGCAGGCAGTCAAACTGACTTAGATACTCCCGTATATTTTTTCGATTGTGGGTTCCCCAATTTCCCCCGAGTACCTTTACATTTGTATGATAGGGCTTCTAGGCTATTTGCCATTGTGTTTAAATTTCACTGTACAAGCATTAATTTTATTCGAAAACTAAAATTTTTCGATAAAGTTAACTCGTAGAGTAATTTAATAGGATGGGATTATTGATTCTCATCATTTCTACAGTACGCTGAATAAAAATCGAGTGGCTTTGATCTGTTACGGTGCGCTTCGTATAGCCATTTTCTTACTGCACAGCGGCGATTAGAGCTCTGATTGCGTGAGCGCGATTCTCAATCACACGGAATTTGCGAACCTTGTTCCAACAATACAATGCATCGTAACTCGTACCTTGTGAAACTCAGAAGCCCGTCGTCACAAGTTCTAGGATGATGCAGCAGTTGTATTTTTGGGGCCTTCCTTGGCTTTGATAGAGGTGATTAATCGCAGTAGACGCTGATGTCACCCGAAAAGTGCGTCCTTTGTTGGCCGCAATTTGCCAGTCATCAGCTGCTTCGTTTTAGGCTTCCTGCACTTTCTCGTGAGTTTGTGTGCACTTAAAGACTGTCTTGCGAAAACGAAAAGCAGCAGTCTTGCCAGAATATGAGTTACCACAAGCGTTGAAATTTATTTACTTCATGTGCAACTTTTCGCAGGAAAATCGACCGTGATAGGTTAACCACCGTTTCTCAACTCTTGTTACTTTTTTCACCTTTCATAATATTTAGTTCGTTTTTCTTAACGTCGTTATATTCGTGTGACAAATTCAACGCTGTAAACTGATTTTTGACAGTTCTATTATGGTGTAATTTTGTCATCCTTTATTAGAAAATGTTCAGTATACATATGCCTCTCTCAAACACGAGAAATAATTGTTCGCCTAGTTGTCTTACTGCGCGAGAAGCTCACGCATTCTGTCCAGTGTATGCACTGCGATGTAAGCGTCATTTTACTGTTGTACGTTGGCCAATTGTCCACCTCTCGCGTGAGTCATCACGAATAACGCTGCGCGTAATGCTTGCTGTCTTGCACGCCACGCAGCTCCGTTCTGTTACGCACACGTGGTGTACAATAAAGTAAACTCAAATAATCTCTTTTTAGATACTTGAATACGACTACTTTTCTGTTTCGTCGTATGTCGGTTGTATTCGCCGTTAATTGTTCTTAAAATCACTTTGTGATCTTTTCACACGATCGAGGAAGATAAGTTAAAGAAATATTAATACATAATAATAATTTTGAATTCAACGAACAAAAATTTGAAGTGCATTCAAGCTGTTCCGAGTTTTCTTGAGATGAAGAAAAATTATCCGTTTCAAATGATCAAAAGTTCAAAATGATCCGTTTCGTCTGCCGAATCTTCAAGTTGAGTTTTCTGCAAATTGTTCAAATGGTTGAAGGCCCGAACTGGTGATTCGTTATAGCAAACAGGGTGACGAAAGTGTGACGTAAAAAATAAAGATAAGTCGACAAGTCTTGGATCTGGATTACTGAATATTGTGGAAGAAATAGATTTTTATTAAGAATATTCAAATTTAGCGGGAGCAAAATATTCAAATATTGGAGACCAGATAACCGAGATAATTTTACATATGACCTAACTTGAGAATTATTGACCATGTGTGGTTGAACACTTTCAGTAGAAAGAATTATTGGGAAAAATAGTGAAAATCAGTTGGGAGAGATGGGAGGTTAGACGAGAAAAAAAATAGGAAGAATAGTAAGAGGTTTAACTGCTTTTTAAAGTTAGAAATAACCTTAATCTTGAAATTTAATAGCAGTAAATTTTGCGAGTACAGGTTTAAGTTACCGCACAAACAGCAATGAACAGTTAATTTGAAAATTTGTTCAATTAAGTTTTACTAAACTAGGTTTAGATTCGACGAGATAAATTTGATTAAAATTACTCTGAGAGTTTGAGCCTTGAACTAAGTTCAACTTCCCATTGACGGATGAATGATCTAAATAGTGCAAAAAAAATACCAAAATGTAATTTAAACAGCATTCATTAAAAAATTAGGAAACAGTGTTACATCAAGCGGTTAAAAAAACTTAAATTTGGGTGCCAATCAGTTGCAACTCTGTTTGGTGATGACACTTTCGGTTTAAGCGTGACAGTTTTTTCCGAAAAATTTAATCTCAATAGAATTGAAACGTGCATCGTCACGTTTATACATACATATGCACTAGAGGAGAAATTTTCTCGAATTATTTGCTAACTCTGGATAACTCCTGAGACCTTCTTTAGAACCGCTGACTTTGAACCTGTTCTATAAATGAAATCAGAAAAATGAAGTAAACATAGAATCTATGCAATCACAAATCTACGGTGAGCGATAAGGAATTTCTCACAGTACAGTAGTGCCAGTTCACAATTAGTGGATCTCCCATTTATTTTCTGTTATTCCGAATTCGAACCTAAAATGAGTACTACTGAGAAGGCTACTGCCACTACGAGCTTTTGGAGGCTGAAGTGGCGGTTGGCTCGTCAAAAATTTTCCCGCTCTGAGCCTCAAAAAGCTCTGTTCAATGTCGACCAGGAAGCATACGACTCAAATCATTGGTAAATCTTTTTATTTTTTTGCTGCAGTAAATCTATTGGTGCTTGCTTAGAAATCGCTTCAATGTGGGTATGAACAATTATATGTTCAGAGTGTGTCTTTTTTTGTATTTGCATTTCGGGCTAACTGAGGAGTTATTGTATCCCGATGCAAGTTACTTGAGATTGAAGTTCTTTTGCGTGGGGCTCCATTCAGTCGTTCCTTATTTATAGAATTAATATTGACTCAGAGTCAAGTTTTCCATATTATCCTATTGTGTTGCTCTAAAAGAAAACAACACATATAATGTTATTTTTAATGAAAAATGTTGTAATGTTTATGTGATTATTCAATTTTTTACAGAATTTTTGCTTAATATAGTTCATTCTTTTATGTATTTATCACTCAAATATCTCGTACATGTGTATATTTTCAGTAATCATTGTATCTATTCATGAAGTGTGGATAAGAGCAAATTGTAGCGTCACTCACGAGGAGCTTGTGGTGTCGGCCAGTGCGTGTTGTGTTGGTGTGATACACGTCAATGTCCACGTGGTGTTTCGGTCTGTCTCTGCCTAGCGTGCCATCGTATTTGTGCCTAGGCTGCTCCGCTCACCATAGTACTGTAGTAGCCTCGTCCACAGCTTCCACAGAGCCACTCACCGCTCCTACCTACTATCGCAACATGAGAGACAGGTATGGATTAAGTAGATTATTATTTGCGCATCTGTTCACCTCTATTGTGTTGATGTGCTCCTTGCGAACATTAGATTACACTCTTAGCCGGCCTCTTGAACCAGCAAAACTATTCTTTTGACGATACTACTACCAATTTAGCAGGTTGGATCTCAACAGGTTTGTTTCCGAGAAGTGACAGCATATGCTGGAGAAGAAACATAAATTTTAATTTTGTCTAGGTGTTGATCACGGTTTTACTATGCCTTTTGCGAATTGGAATAGTATTGCACTATAAGTTCAACTACGTAACTTTAATGACGTTACAAAATGTTCTTTTTAGAAGGTTAGGTAAATGATACCAATCCATTGCATCATTCAATCCGTGATAATCAATTATAACTCCTGTTTTCTCGTTAATGTTGCTCGATGGTACGGGTGTGCCACTTTTTTACCTGTTCGATGAGCTGAAGAAATAAGGCGAAATGTTACTCGCAGCCTATCAAATAGTAACACCTGGATCTTAATAGTGGCTTATTGTCAGCTTTTTATCATAAAATTAGCAACATATTAATATAAATGCTGAATTTAGTTATTTTAGTCTAGATAGTTGATCAGGTATGGTAAGGTTTAGTCCCATGGGTCTTCTTTTTGTCTCGTGTATGGCTTTGTAGGGCTGTAAAAAGCAGTCGTGTTCTGTAATCTGGCAACTCTTTCTCTTGCCAAAATGGTCATCTCTAGAGAGGATATTGCCCTCACCGTCTGCGGCTTAAACTGCATTAGCTCGCACATGGGTGCTGCAAACATGTGATGGTTTGGCATCGGTTCAAAATTTTACCCCCTGAAATACTTTGGCTACTGCTAGTTTGAACTGTGATGTATCTGTCAGGCGGGATATTAAGCGCCACCTGACTGATTATATATTGTTCTACCAGAGGACAGGGATTCGTTTACCAAGTGCGTGAGGAATAAGTACGACGACATCTGTCCAGGAAACTAATCTTGATATGGGGTGGATACACATGAGATACAATACAGGTATAGGCTAAGGCGTCGACCGTCAGGTCGAGATAACTTTAACGAATGTTACATGACGGCGTACGTGTCAGTTACTGGGAGCCTTACTAAGGTACCCAGCCCTTTTATAGACTCGCGATTTCTGCCCACTACCGTGATCTTGATCGCGTGGTCCGTCACGTGATGCTGTCCATGCTGACTCAGGTCTAGTACTTTTCCATCGACACCGGACATATCTCGGCTCTTATTCGTTTGGCGTTTGATATACCTATAAGCTATATAGTTTAGACTATGAAATGCCTGTTTTTTTCCTTTCTTGCTTGCGTGGGTTGCCTTACACTTAGAATACAAAATGCACCAATACGTAGGTGCATTTTAATACATAAGGAAGTTCTGTTTTGGTCTTAAATGCCATTTTTTGGGGCTAAACCTGCGATTCCGAAGCTCCTTCAGGAAACCTGGCGCTGTCGTATCACGCTCATTATCTTTGCGCAGCGCGTCTGTAATTGAGCCAACAGGTCACAGCATTAGATCTTAGCGGGCCTGTTCCTTCATTAGGAAGGTGCGACCTGTTGAGCTGCTTAAGTCTAAAGAAAACGCCAACTTCCTGGCATTGTTCTTACCCGTTGAACGGAGCTAGGATGTAAAAAAATTCTCGGTGCATCGCCCTTGCGTTCTCATGCATGCTGTGTTTGCCTTCACGCTTCTTTCTCAACGCCCGCCGCCTCACGCTGCGACGCGCACGATTTCTTACTCCGACTCCTGCTAATTTTGGTTTATCTCATTCATTTTGTACGTAATTATATACGGGGGCCAGACTATTCATTCCCTTTTGGAGGTTCTTTCAAATAAATGTCTTGGCTTGATACATGTATCTTAATTTGGATTGAAATTAATTTCATCTCGAAACATTTTTTATCGTTACTCTTTTAGATGTATGAAAGCCTTCTATATTTTTAAAATTCACGATTATTGCCTACAACTATTCCATTTGGTCTTACAAATTAACACCATGGCATGTGGTGAATTTTTGTACTTGTATCTGAATTTGTAAATAATTATTTACTGACGGATAATTTATGGATCGTTCCCTGTAAGAACCATGTTACACTCGCTCTCCGACATGTTCAGGAGTATATCATTCTGTTATACCTCATGCTGTCATTATTGCAGTAAACTAGCCTTGCCACCGAGAAGTGTTTCACCTTGAACTCTCTCCCACTTCACGCTACTTTGTTGCAACCCATTATCTGCCTTCAATTGGGATCATTATTGTACTCACGTATCTCATTTACTCAGGAGAGTCTTGTGAGTTTCATTTCCATTTATAGGAAGCACATGCTTGCATTTATAATCCTGTGCATTATTCTCCTGGAAAATCATTTCAAATGCAAGATCTTTATTCATGACTCGTATTCTTATCACACCATACGAGTAGCTTAATTTATAAATCAAACAACGCACAAATGCAAGTCCTGCGTTCATAACTGGAAGCTTGTAGTTTGTAGTTCGTCATATACGAAGATTATATTAATTATGTCATGTCTTGAAAAATCATCATGATGTGAAATATACGATTTTTATTAGTTTTGTTTTCGGGTATTCTTGCTTGACGAAGACTGAATTTTATTCGTTATTTTCTTTCTAATGTTCACATATGACATAAACTCTCTTAAGTCGCTCTCATTCTGGATTTCATGCACGGTGCTGTTGCAAGTTCGTGCACAATGCAGTGCTTAAGCAATCCTTGGACTTGTCCTTGCGCTTTCACTGAGCGTAGCTTGCAATATTCGCGTTGCAAGCCATGCGGTTGCCCTGCATTCTCTGGTTTTAACCGCTGGCCTCAATACTTCCTGCCCTGCTTAATTCTAAAGACAGCTCATTTATATTCTTCCGTTACGTCTGTGGCTTTCTTAGTTATACATGAATTGTTGCGTTCAAATTTGTTAATGTATGATATGGCGTTGCGCGATGATTTTTTGTAGATGTAAATTCAAGTATATGTAAAAGGGTTTTTGTTGGTAGATATACTCGCATCACAGCTAATCTTTCTATGCGGTAATACAGCTCTTAATAACCTTCCAGTGATTATATGTTTAATAGAATCTATGCATTTCAATACTTGAATTTGTTTACCGCCTTATGCTATTAGTATTAATTAATTGTGAATTTTAGATACTTGGTCCAGATTCTCAATATTATTCGCTTGTATTTTAGTGTCGTTATTCGAATATTCAAAAAAAAGATGAGTTTAAAACGGATAAACATGTGAAAATTTCTTGCAGCGTATTTGTTCGTAAATTTCGCGCTCGGGTTACCTTATGAAGTTGATACGTTCGAGGTCATGGTTTCTGGACAGTGAATTCGAGTCTTCCATTTATTCATCTGATCTCCCTACGCGTTGTCATGTTGTTTCAGTGGTTAATATAGTGAGTCATACAAAGGGATATTCAAAACTATCTACAGGTGTAAGATTTCCATGGAGGTTCTGTAGGAAATAAGATTCAGTGAGCAAATATAGCCTAGCCGTCGCTCCATAGTATACTTGTCTGAGCAGGTCCTTGTTTGATGCAATCGACAGGCCGGACGTGGCCTTAAACAGTAGCCTCAGCTTCCTGTTCGCACACACATTTTCTGTCTGTTCAATAGCTTATGAACTGTATATCGCCATAATAAATCAATGCTTACTGTCTGTTCAGTAGCTTATGAACTGTATATCGCCATAATAAATCAATGTTTGAATAACCCCGAGTTGTTTGTGCAATTCTTTTGGCCAGGCATTTTACTGCGGGACGTGAATAAGTTGTAGAACAATTCTTTTAGGTTCTGTAGGCGCTAATTTTTTTATACACTAATTGAATCAGATCGTTGCTAAAATGAAAGTTTAATCTTAAAATCCGCAATATTTGTCGAATTTCATTACCGCCACTCTCTCTTGACCACGCTGTACAGTGTACAGCTTGTGTGAATTAACTCGTAGCCAGTTTTTTTAGTTCACACTATTTGTTTTTGATGACTTCGACTTACTTGCTTGCGACAATCTCAAAATATGATTTACTGTATTTTACAATCCTCTCCTCGACATTGTCGTCATCGATTCGAGTTCACGTGTTCAAGGTTTATGGAGTTATGGTTTAAGCCACAAATTAATCTTTCCGAACATCAATTGTGTGATTAAATTTCTCTTCCTTTCATGCTTATTCGAATGCCTGTATTGAGCGTTGTTATTTTGACTGAATAGTTTTAACTCTGAGAAAGAGAGAGTAAGTTAAGGAGGCGAATGCATTAATCTTAACAGTTGGCTCGCAATTGAAGGGTAATTTTTTCGGATTTTTTTGCTTTTGATGGCTTTGGGGAGCTGTTCTGATACGATCCTAATTTAAATAGTATTATAATAATGAATAGTTTCAAAATTTGTCTCCATCACTATATGATGAAACTGCGCATATATTATAATATAAAACTGCGAAGAATAATGGGAGTCACGTAGGTCAAGTATACGGCGTCCGCCTATCTCGCTTATCTGATTATAATAATTATAATATAAAACTGCGAAGAATAATGGGAGTCACGTAGGTCAGGTATACTTATCTCGTTTATCTGGCTCGCTTTGTTATGGGAGCGCGCGCCTGCGGTGAAACAATGGCTCATTGCGCTACGCTCTTCGCTCTCACTTTATTTTTAAAGCTCACGAAAGTTCTTCATAAAGTTCAGGGATAAACCGTTTTATTTTGTTCGAGGTTATCATACTTCCTTACGTTAATTTGACTTCAACGTCTATTTTATGTCTAATTTCTAAATGAAATGATTTTTCGTTTTGCAAGATGATGCTCATTTCCTACTGCACTTCGAATCTTATGGGTTCAATCTCATTGTAAATTTTGATAATACAGGCTGAGATAAGTATCAACGACTTTAAATCCCAAAGCAGTGGCTTCTTTTCACATTTTTCGTATTCTTAAATAAGAGACTACATTAGATTAATGTTTGAGTCAAAGTCTTAGTCTTTAATTGTGGGACATTGCCCACCGTATTTTGAACGCGGCACCCGCGCTCAACTGTGCGATCGTTAGAAGCGCTCGACTGCAATCCTGGCTGTGGACTCGTACGTGCGTGTCTGTGAGAAGGTATCTCTTAACTATAACGGTCGGACGAACGTTTTTTCCAGTTTCCCATATCTTACGCGCATTTTAATTCAAAACGACTTCAAAAGTCACTGTTGATACATTTCAAATGTAAATTATATTTTTAAGTTACGGTCTACAATGAAGAGCTTTGAACATCATTTTTGAGAGCTAAAATAGTATCATGTTTTTGAGAGCTAAAAACTTACGTTTGCCAATTTTCAGTCCTGCGATTGTATTAAAGCTTGGTATCGACACAACTTATTTTGCGAATAGAGCGCTCAAAATTGTTGAAATTAATGCGCTCTCACGATCGAATGTCACTCAATATAACAGCGTGTGGACCGATATGATTGTTCGAAGTCAGGTGCTGTTTGAGCTTTCGCGGCAAGTCTATTTCTGGGCCGCTTTTTGAGTTAGCAGGTGAGCGTTACGAAAAGTGTCGGAATTATTCATCACGATTCTTTCCTTACACATGCTTCAGGGTTCCCTGCTTAATTCCGACAGACTCACCTAGTCTGTTCCAATTCCGATAAGTTTACCTTTTGAATTCGTTTTAAAGCGGTTAGTATCATATGGTGTTCCATTTAAATGAATCGATCGTTGGATTTGATCAAAAGGAATTTTGTGCGACTTGCTATTTCCTTGTGTATCAGCGTGTCATTTTCCTAGTTTCTTCGTTACAAAATCGAATATAAGGTGCAGTTGCTAGTACCTTCTTCGTTTCGGATAAAGCATCTTGATTTCATTGGCTAATTTAACCAGGAATGACTTACTATGGATATTTTGGTACCTCTCATGAGCTAGAATTATTATAGACGTTTTATTCTTCAATGTAGTGGAATGTCCTAGAGAGGGCTTTCTAATAACAAAAATTTTCCTCGCAGGTGTACCACGCCGTCTGGTGGTGTAGGCAGCAACGGATGCTTGGGAACCCCCTTGCGAGGACCGGTGCTGTCAAGCGGCAACAGCAGCGTCCGCTCGTCACCCCACCACACTGGCAAGAGGAGCCTCAAGCATGAGAGCGGCAAACCCACACGTCTGCCGGTGCTGCGGTCCCAGACGGAGGAACAAGCCGGGTCTCCAGTACTTATGGACAAGGCTCTTCAACAGCAACTGTTGTGCGACTGTCGGGCCACCAAGACTATGCTGCTGCAGCTTAGGGCTGTTCTTCTCAACGCTGATGCTAGTGCTACGCCTCATGCTCTCGACATTAAGGTTGGAATTAATTATAACACCTTGTTTTTTTCTTTTTTCTGTGTTCAATACTTGTTAATTGCCTGAAACTTCTGCTGATTGTATCGGTCGAAGAGTCGATAATTCACGCATTGGCAAACCTTATTTTGGATAAAAGTTCCATCAATCGCTAAATTGAGTATTTCGCCTGTTGTGTGTCTCTGACATTGGAACACAACAAATGTAACTGTGAATTGTCAGGAGTTCATTTTGTTATAGTGTTCCTTGAAATGTATTGCCTTAATGACTTACTAGAATATGTATGGCCATTCAAAGAATATGTATGGTAATTAAAATAACATCTATTGTAATTCAACAGCTGCTTGTAATTATTATTGCAGGAAGCGGAGAGTAATCCATGTGATACTCAGATGAGGTGCAATGGAGCACAAAGCGTGGGCGATCAAGCGACCAGAGACGCGCTGACTCAGCAGAACGCTTCGTCACTGGAGTCCCTCCTACAACAGAACAATGACCTCAGAAGACAGGTTAAACACTCAGAGATCTCATTATGATTAATAAAATTCACTTGTAAACCAAAAATGTAATCATAAATCCATTTTTAGCCCTTTTTATCTCATTCAATTTCAGCTACAAAATGTTTACGTGATATATTACCTTTTGACGTGCTACTGCGCTACCTCTGTGTTACAGTTGCAACTGTCTAAAAGTTTTACGATATTCCAAAAGTAAAAATGAGTATTTTTGTTCACAGATCATCCAACTGCAAGAAGAAATGGAAGAGCGAGACCGCACAGTGCGACTACTGCAGCTGCAGTTGGGCCAGGCTATCCCGAACCAAACTTTAATCAACGGCACGAGCTCGTCCATCAAAGACCTGGGCAACCAGCGTCTGGTGCGCAGTCTAGGAGAGCCTGGCAAGCTGCTCATGAACAACGCGGCCACGCAGACTGACAGAACCAGCAGGATGTTCGGGGTCTCTTCCCTCACGCGACAGCCTTCTGTTGATGATGGTTTAGGTCCTACTGTCAGGTGAGATTTATATTTATCTCCATTTTCATCTTAAATTTTGAAACAAGTTATTATTTTTGACGAATATTGATCCTTCTTTCCCTTTCTTTGTGTGATACAAGATGTTGCCAATGAATTTGTTACTTCTGGAATTGAAATAGTAAGGCCTTAACCCTCTACCGCCGTTTGTCACTCTCCGGGAACATAACTTTCATATTGAATTACACGTAAACTATTGATTGTAGGCTGTTGAAACCTTAGGACGTTTGTACGCAACAGAGAACATTTTAAAGTTGTCGTACGTGGCGGCAACCATCAGTGCAAGTCATTTTGCGCTCACTAGAACGCGTCCTTTTTGGGTAGGCTTGTGTGACAATATTGCTCCGGTTATTCATGTCAGGCGGTAGAGGGCTAAGATCGAGACTTTTATCTTATCATTGAGTTTGCAAACTGCGTCTGGCACATATTTCCCCTTGAAAAAAGTGTTCATGAGCCGTGTGACTCATTCTGCTTCTTTCTCTCTCAAGCTTCCGATTGGGCAAGGTAATGGCTTTATCATAGTTGCTTATGCTCGGTGTTGTGGAAAATCTTAAAATTTGTAATATAATTATTACCTCATCTCCTTCTTCGTACCGATTGTGTATTATTCATCTGTGTTTATGTGTTGCAAAATTATCATTCGTTTGATTTACACCTACGTTTGCCTCTTATGCGAGGCTGTGTAATTTTTTTTTATTAATTTCCTTCAGGAATTTTGGAGAAGCGTTTTATTAGGAACTATCAATTGAGCTTTTTATCTCCGATATCAATGCTAAATTTTATAACAAATATTTGAATTCTCCGAAATGTTACATGTTCGACTTGCTCCAGTGTATTAATTCTCATTTCCCTTTCATGCTGGCAGGTTCATGTGGTGAGTTATGCAAGTTGATTTTTTCGCTCATTTTTTCTATATTCAACACAAATTTAGGCACATTTTTCAAATGGAATTTTATATCCTTTCTGTCATATGTACCTAATTATTGCTCATATTCTCTGCGATTAATTTTTTATAAATATTTAATGCTGGACTATTATTCATCTTTCCTGACATTATAAGGTTATTCAAATTATTTCCTTTCTCAAAACTTTTGCCCTCTCAGCCCTTCCATTTTTTTTTTTACTTTGTCGTTTCAGTCATTTGGCCAATTTGTCGTTTCAGCCATTTTTCAGTTGGTTTAGCGGCCCAACACTTTATGTTATTTATTAGTGACACTTCTACTCAGAACTTTTTTTTACCCACGTATCTAATCGATGAATTTAAAGGCCAAACAGACCTTAACAAGCGTTTGTTGTTCGCAGTTCTGAAGAGAGTGACTGCGCCACCCCCAGCCGAAGTCGCTCACTCTCACGAGCCTCTTGCCTTGGAGCCTCTGATAGAAACTCGGTCAATTCAGACGACCAAAGCGGCTCTCTGACGACTCCTTCGTCATCGACTCGATCTTCTCCTTCATGCGACCGATTTGGAAGCTCTAACTCGCCGACAAATAAATTACCTATTAGTAAATTAACTCGAGGCAAACGTGATGTTCAATGCGCTAGTGAACGAATAGCCAAGCCGACCAAATCGTTTCTTGACAAAAGAATAGACACCAAAGGAAATTCGAGCCCTATTAAAGCAAGAAGCGAATCTTTAAATGAAGGGAGAAATAGGGAGATTTCCTGTAAAACTTTCCAGGAGAGAAAAGAGATTTTTTCCGTAGCTCAAAGCCCTGCTCGAAATGCCAATGCTGCAAGGTCATCTTAATGCTCCTTGTAAGTCAGTAGAGTCATTCACTTCAGCTGTCTGTCTTAAACCTTGAAAACAGCAGAGGAGAGATCTTTGTAATAAAAATTACAATCGGCATTAGTTCTTTAGTTGTAAAAATTGTATATTGGCTCTAAGATTTATCTTAGTGTGTTCTTACAGCTGTAGAATAGTTATAAAATAAGTGACTGGGACAGCTATTTAGCGTGATCTAGTGCACTATTCTAGTGTATCTAGTGTATGTATCTAGTGTATCTAGTGTATGTGACAGGAAGTGTTGCTTGAACACTACTAATGTGTTATTTTGAATGGTGATTGGTACTGTAAGATCTCTAGCTATACTTAATTGCCTTCAAAATTCGTGAAATTTGCTTGTGATGCGCGACAAATATGAACCCTTTGTTCGATCATTTTAGCCCGCGCATTTCGATGTGTATTAAAAACGCTCGTTCTTGGTGGAAGTTTTTTACAAATTTTCATTCGTTGTGTCCCATATTTTGAATTGGCTTCTATATTATCACTGGCGCAGCATCAAAATGCGTCACTAAATCGGGCCATCGAAGTTTGCGCTCGACGAGGGAAATTGTTCCCTTCACCTACTTATTGTCATACAACAACTATCACTTGTAAGGCCTATTTTTCTTGATTTGTTTCATTTCCTTACTGTGATATGTTAACTGAGTACGGATGCCTACTCATTCTGCTATTCGGATTTTAATTAAAGGTTTTCTTTTATTGTGGTCGTTGCAACAGATCCGCTCCGTATGCAGCGTTATGCATTAATGAGTTCCTAAGAGATGCAAGTCTTGAGTAGCTTCTTTTGTGTTGAGTCGGAACACCAAAGATTATTTTAGAAGCCCTGATAGGGCAGCGCGTGTGAGAAATATGCGTTTAATTTTTAGTTGCCAGTTATGATCGTAACGGCGGCGTTGTGATGCAAATAAACTCTGCTATTGCGTCTGCTTTTGCCCGATTCTTTATCTTGAAAAAATGATTTTATTCCCCTTATAGATATCTTAATTACAAATCTTGAAAACGCCTCATTTTCTCCTTGCTATTTGTTAATTTCCGAAATGAATTTTGTCTGAATTTTTACGTGATCACAACTATTAACCGGTTTTTGACTACATCTTTGTCTTGTCTGCAACGTCAAAACGCCATTACTGCGAACCAGGTGCCGATGCTTCTACCTAATTTCCTCTTACCTTATTACAGTGGATCTGATGATAATAACTATAATAATAACCATGATCTGCACATCTCAACTATCTCTCATTATGCTATGTATTAAACCTGTGGAAGTAGACCCGCAACCAGTATTGTGTCTCTTCACCATTGACTGAATGATTGTGTGTTCTCTAGTGGGATTGTACGTATGTTATTTATGTTCTATTTATGATTGCTTAGCGTAGATCGATGGTATAATTAGTTTATATCCCATCCTTCGCTACTTGCTTGTACGGGTGCCGATCTTCTGAATATGTACCTTGCTTGAAAATGGTTTGGTTTAGATATTTTCAATAATAAGCGAAGTATTCTAGAAATTCCTATTGATCTTCAATATCAATCGGATAAGGAGTATGGGCGTTACTCGAACAAAGTTTCTGTTCAAAAATATAATTAATCCAATATTCTTTCATCTGCTGCACCGCAGAGGATTTTAATTTTTCGTTCTATTGATTTTCCAAATGAGAAATTTACAATATTGTATTGTATTGTTCAAGTACTTGAAGATTTTCAAATTATTGACTTAATAACATGTGAAAAACGTAGATTATTAGTTGATAAATGAATACGTCACTTGGAGATTCACAAGAGGCAAAAATTGCTTTCGTTCAAATACTAAATAATTTGGAAATGTAGGACAAGCATTGACTTTTAGACTTGCGTTCGTGCAGCCTCTTAACCATTCCTCAGTGATTACGTTGAGTCAATTATGTTCGGATTGATAGGCTTAGCAATGTTATTGATGCACAAACATTCATTGCGAATACTATACTGGGAGCTTCAACGTCTTGAAATCTTCATAATTAATGTTGTTCCTTGTGCTCTTATCCTGAATATATATAACTGTAAACCATACCGCCAACTAGCTTAACTACGGGCGTATAAGGCTGCCAGAGAACGCCTCATTGTATACATTGAGAACGCATTGTACAGAGGACATCAGTTACAGTGAGTAATCTCTTGTTGCTAATAATTTTTGTCAATCAGCGTGATGATGGTTTGAACTCAGATCTTTGGAGCGTTGGTTGTACAGGTTATATCCAACTGTGATTTTATTTTATAGTTGTTGATATTTTACATTCCTGTTAGTGGTTTCTGCGGATAATGAATATACTGCTACGGATGAGCTTTTTCTGAGAAGATTCGTTTTGTCATCATTTGAAGGTTTTCTCTTTCTATAACTACATTCATTCTTATTCTTCTTAACATCGAAAGGAATGCTAAAGTTTTCCTCCTTTTTTGCATTTCAACAAATAAAATCAATCTGTCTACAATATTGTATTTCATGTCCTTCTAGTCTTTTACATCTTTCCATCTATATATTGAATGCTGAAGACATGCGTGAATACAAATACATGTTTTGGTGTTTATGTTTTCATGTTTAATGAAAGAAACCTGTAATCACAGTTAATAGGAGAGTTAGTAACGGTTCTGATATTTCCTTCAACTTTGGGAATTATTGAAAATATGACAATTATCGTAATTTTTTATTACCGGTAATGATGTAACTGGGACATTCATCCAAGAGAAAAAAATCAGACCAAAAATATATCTACATTTAATACTGATGTAGGGTGAAAAAGGTCCACTAGAGAGTTTTAAGGAATATTAAGATGTATCAAAGTAATATAACAGGAGAGGCACTCGACTAAATTTCACAAGACATTTACTTGCAATTGAATTCTTAAGTAGTAAATTAAGCGTCGGGATAACAACTCAATTGTATTAATAAGTAATTCATTCAATTAGTTCACGCGCAGAACACCTAAGTGACACTTAATCCTTTAGAAAACTTAATAATAATAGATTAAAATTATAGCGTAAAAAGAAAACCGTAACAATAATATGAAATAACCACAACCAAGTAATAATAGTACAAAAGCTAACTACGAACAAAATTATCGTCATCTGACTGAACTATGACGATGAAGCAAAGAATTCCTTTCGTAATTCCCGTAGGGCCGAGGAAGTGCATCAAACGCAGTCCTGCCAGAGCGACTGCTCATGCTGAGACAGGAGCTGTTGAGAGGTCTGCTGGTGATTACATCAGAAGGCTCTGTCATCGATCGTCGCCCCGAAGTTGAATTAACCGAAGAAACTACTGATTGGTAACGAGCGGCTGGACTGTGAAAAGATGTCCCTGAAGAGGATGAGCGCAGCAGATTAGAACCAACGGTCTGATAATTTGACCTTTTTGCGATTCCAAATGAACTCGCAGAAGGTAGACTTGACGTAGAAGTATTAATATTAGATGGCAACGAGCAGGCAGCAAGGCTGTGCGTAGAAACGAATTGCTTTAGTTGAGGCCTCGAAAAACGTCCAGCCGGACTCTGTGATTGAGCCCATTGGGGCAACAATGGACGGGTAGTTGGAGAGAAGACTGAACTCTCGGAAGCGCTTGCACCTATCGAAACATTAGATGACCGGAAAACTTGTCGGGTATAAGCAGCTGTGTGGGGGTAATGTGAATTACGTGTGGCGGTGCTCGCACTCGTTTGTATATCATTGGAGTAACGAGCCGATGGACTCGTTGAAGCTGCGTAACGAGGATGTGAAAAACTTGTAGAGAAACGATCCCATGAGTTAGAAGCAGGTGAATAAGTGGAAGAAGAATGCAACGGGCTAGCATAACTTCGAAGGGTTCTTGGTATATCTAACGAATGAGTGGAATAATTATCAGATAAAGCCTTTTGGCGTTGGAGTCGCCTCGACTTAGAATCGAACGAATTTTGCTGTTCTGTTACCCTGAGTCTGTCAAAGTCCGCTCCTGTAGGAGTAATGCCTGACAGCTGTTGGAAGCGATCTAATCTAGAGCGTGAACAATGTAAATTATCATAGGATTTTTGCAAGTCACGAACTGGTAACAGATTTCGGTTTTGAATTTCTTTACTGCGAATCACTGCACTTGAATGGGATCCTCCATGAAAAGATGCAAGCTGCTGCCTTTGGGAACGCAAAACTTCCCGCAGCTCCTGACAGGCATCACGGATTCCAGTCCCATCCACTACATCCGGGTGTTTGGGAAGAGGTCGCAACTTCTGAGAACGATCGAATTTGGAACATAAATCAGCAAGACGCAGTTTCTCTGCCTCGACAGCCTTCGTGATCAAATCGCCACCTGTAGGCAATAATCTCGATTCCGAGAGAAGCAAGGAGTCTGCAGATGAATGCAGTTTTTGTCTACGGGACTCCAGTGAAGGAATCGATGACGAGGATCGTATCGTAGTAGGGTTCTTCCCAGAAATGAGACCCAAGGCCGGAGTGCTTGCAGATTTAAATCGCATACTTTCATATGTTGCGTCGTAAAGTGGTCGTCGCAGCACACTTCTATTTTTCGGTGGTAAAATTGATTTTCGGGTATTCAGTGCATTATATGCCGGATTCGTACGAACACCTTCCAAAAAAGACGTGCGTTTCAGCTTCCTCAGAAGTAGATCAGCGTCCGAAATAATATTCGAATATGAACTTAATTCAGTAGAAGCTTTGTTCAAACTTTTTTCACTGCGGAACTTATTTAGATTATTACTTTTTGATGCCCACCCGTATCTGCTATGCTTAGGTGATGGTGGGGCAGATTGTGTCTTAGATCCAGTTGATTGATGAGCCGTAGACTCGAGCGATTTCTTAAATTTTTCAATAAATATTAGTAATTCTCTTTCAAAAATTGGAGAAATTTTCGTCTTTTCTGTTGCAACGCTGTTTTTTTGTGGACCGTGAGGTACGAATTTATAAGGTGTAAGATTTTTAATTATTGACTTCGGAACCAATTTTCGGTCTGCTTTCGGCGTACTTTGGGTCACGTCGTCTCCTAAACACCGCACATCGCTCCAGGACACCGACTTGGTTGAACGAGTAGGAGCAGCTGAGGTCGCGGTGCAGGAAGAAATTGCCCTTGGTTGCTCGACGCTTTCATTGCCGCCGTAGCCCATGATCAATTTTTGCAAATCCGCCCACCTCTCATCTTCTACGGGATTTTGTCGAAGAGGAGGCGTTTCACCACTAACAACGACTTCTAAAAACTCATCGTTGTCAGTAGAATCTTCATAAACTTCACAGCTGATACTCTCTAGTTCTTTAGCCAATCGTTTTAGGTCATCGAATGTGATATTTTTAGATATAATTTCTCCCACATCTCCGTCACTGCACGATCGAATTTTGTTAATGCTGGAAGAACTGCAAAGAAGATTCAACGATTCAAAAGAACCGACTCTTTTACTCTTAAAATTTCCGTAACATTTGGTTTCGCACGCGGCTGGGTCTCCATCGTCCGAATCAATGAAAATAAGCGTGAGATTTTCATCATAGGAGCCATCAGGGCAAAGAGGCTGATCCCAGAGGATATCATTACTGTCCAATGGGGTCAGTTTATCAGATTTGTTGACAAATTCAGGTATTTCATCATCAGGTTTTGTCGCGAGAGGACAATTATCATCTTTCCGAGGCGATCCATCAAATTCTTTTTTGTCCAGGTCAGAGTTCGTCACTAAATCGTCAATATCATCTTCAACCTGTAACACTTCCACTTCTTGGCTGGCAATGTGTATTTTAGATCGAAAATAATCAGAATCGAGTATCGAAGACAGATTCGTATCGATATTTTCTTCTTTTAGGTAAGATAGATCGTTGGACACAACATTTGCTTTTGGAGAGATGAATCCTGGGCAGTATTTCACCATGACGGGATGTGCAGACCTAGGAACGTTCTGAGTGTTTTCAATTACATCGGAGACCATCTGAACTGGCAAAGGTGGATGGAATCGAGCAAAAAATTCATTGGTGGTAATTTTTTCTACTTCTTTACTTTCAGGCAATGGCTTTAAATTCAAGATCGCAGTAAAATCTTCATTTTTTAAAGGAAGTTTTTGTTCAGGTGCCACTTCATTATCACTTATCAGCTCACTCCAATGTTGATCGTCACTTCCTGTATCAATTAAATTTTCAATGCTTACAACACGTATTGTACGTTTAACCGAAAGTAAGCTATCATCCAAGAGCGCAGAAAATTCGTAATTGGGCGTTTCCGATTCGGATGCATAGTTAACTCTTAATTCAATTCGAGATTGAGTTATTGCTTCTTCTTTATGAGAGCTAATACCCCGTCGTTTGGTTTCTTGATTGTCCTCTGTTCCGGAATCATCTCTATGTTCCAGAAACAAAGGTAGCTCATCTACCAACGAAATATCATCCGTTGAAAGAAAGTTGTCACTAGAATCTACTTCTTCTGGACTTTTTTTTACAACAATTTCTGTGTTCTCAGTTTCAGGTTTCGGTAGTTCATTTATGGCTATAGCAGAATCAAAACACTGGTCGGCGATCGACTTTCCACTCGTCATGTCAGTCACCTGAACAGCTCCGGCTTGCTGGAACTGTAATTCGTTCGAGATAGCACTGTCAGTCATGATTAATTCTTCTTTTGATATATCAGTGACACGATACCCTGTTGATCTGCCTAAATCCTCAACATTTGATTTATCGCAGCCACTGCTCATCACGATTGGAAGCAAAGCACTCGTCACTTGTCCGCATTTTAAAACATTGCAATTGATTTCTGTAGACGGGAAAGAGTCGTCTGTTAAAAAGTTATCAGAACAAATTTCACTATAAGATTCTTCAACACAAATAGGCATGACAGACTTTTCATAGTTGGGAAAGACTCCGTCGTCGAGTGGCAAGGAGTTCACTGCAACTTCACTTTCTTCTATATCGGCTACATTTTCTTCTTCTGGAGACCGATTTACGTGAGAAGTACTTGACGTTTCCAATGGTTTAGAATGGCAGAATTCTGACTCAAATTTTTTTCCCATCACAAGACTCGCACCAGTGAGTTGCAACGCTTCTTGAATACAGTCGGTAAGATAAAATTCAGGAATTTCCTTCAAAGAAAGCGATTCTTCATCCTCACACATAACTTCACGACTTGTGTTCAATTCACGATGATCATTGTATAATGCTCCAGCGCGCAAATCACAAGAAACTGTTTCTTCCAAACAGATATTATCATTGTCACCATTTTTTTGCTTGAAAAAGTCATTTCGTTCCGAATTAATGACCAAAGGTGAAGAAACACTTGGTACTAGAAAATCTGATGCTGCCTCTTCAGAACGAATATCAGAATGATTATCAACATTCGTTGTAACGGGAAAAAACGCTTCTCCCAAATTTTTTGTTTCGTCTAATTCATCTCTGTGCACTTCTATGCCCAGATCTGCTCCGATGTGATGAGTCTTGTCTACTAGTTCGGTTCTGATTAAGGGAATAATGTGCGCTACGCCAGGAGTTTGCCCCACTTTCGTTTCTCTGAATTGTATTTCCAACGCTTCGCACTCTTCAGTTGTGCAAGGGGAGGAGAGAATTTGAGCTTTTCTGAGTTTTACGTTGGAAAGAAAGTTAACAATTCCAGGATCCCGTCGTTCCAAGTGCTTCTCTGCAATTTTTCGTTCAAATTCTGCGATAGATTCAGCATAACTTTGAGCATCTCTCTGGAAAGTACACGCTTCGTCAGAAACAGATTCTACAACTTTCATCATATTCGACTTTCTGAGCGAATATTTAGCATCTTTCAAAACCTCATTCACTTCAAATTCTTTTTCTAAAGATACCTCTTTTGCAAATTTGGGAGCGTGAAGCTTAATTGATCGAAAATCCATAGAGTTTTGCGGTGAGCTGCATTCGTATTTCTTTTCTGTTACCTTCACAGACATCTTTTCTAAAGGTTGACAAGGTAAAACCGTTTCAGCACCGGATACGACTGCTTTCTCTTTGTTCAACTTGGCGGAAACGTCCAATTTATTCGAAATAGCTGCACGCAAATCAGCAAATGTTAGGTTTTCAAACGAGTCTAAACAATCATCGGCAACGTCACTGTCACGTCTGTTGACTATTGGAAGCAAACGCTCGTCAATAACAATAGGTAGATCGTCAACTCTTAGCTCGTTTTCCTTTGAAATAGGAGACATCCCAGACATAAAGGGAATTCCTGTCGTACAAGAACGGTTATCATTACTACACGATTTCGAGTTCAACTTTGATCGAAGTTCCTCTACGAATGATACGGGTTTTCCCTTTACCTGGGACTTGGAATCGTCTGGCTCAAACGTATCTAAGGGCATCAAGAGATTATCTTCTAAATGCACTGCCACCGCACTAGACAAATCAAAGTTAGTCATCTGATAATTTTCTGCATTAACTGTTGGTGGTTTTAGAATTTGTATTGAAGAAGGGTCACTGAAAGCCGGCTCATTCAATTTTGGAACTAGATCGTCATTTCCCGATAAAATATCGCGACAACAAATATTGCTATTAGAATTTGCACTGTCTTCGGTAATGGATGCAAGATCTACTAGTGCAGTAAACGTTTTTAAATTGCCAGTACGGTCATTATTTCCACATGTTATAGAGGTGCGGCTTATATGAGTATCTTCTATAACTGGGGCAACCAGCGAAACTTCGGAACAATTACCTTGACGACATGTGTTACCCGCTACGGTGATTCCAGATGCCTCTGTTCCTGAAGAGACAAGAGAAAATAAATTACGGTCAGTTATTTCTTCAGTCAACATATCACTTGAAACAGCAGTTACAGAGGACATTTCACAAGCTGTGTTTTCTTCACTGATGAACTCAATTTCATTAATCTTAGATGTATTTAAATCGGGTTGTTTAGAATGTGTGTTAATTTGATGCGACCTTTCTCCTGCAGTCATTTCAGATTCGTGAGAATTTACGCGAGAGGTTTTCATGGCCCCTGTATAGGTTTGAAGAAATGAGCCGGCAGTTCCTTCCGTGGTGCCTTCTGCACAATCCACCGATTTGTCATCTAGGCTTTTATGTAGGTTTGTGATCTCATCACATTTCTTAGAAGTTGCTGCGACGGTCAAATTGAAAGTTGGATTCTCAGTAGACCGGAGTGAAGTCGCTCGTAGCGAAGGCGATTGTTTATCGGAAATGTCTAAAATATCGCGGTTAGAGGCGACAAAATCAGTAGAGAGAAAATTTCTATCGGTAATCGCTTTCCCGGTCGCCGGCTCGTACTTTGACCTGAATTTATTTTTTTCCGAAATCTCTTCAAAGGTTGTTGCAGTGTCAGCTGCAATAGAAATATTAGGAAGGGCACTTTGTAATACGTCAATATTCTCAGAATCAATGGCACGATTTTCAGAGTGTAAATCTGGCTCGTGGATTGATTTTCTTTTAGGCGAATTGTTAGGACTTTGTGCATCTCCATCACGCGTGCCACGTTGTTCCAGCAACGTTCCGCAACTTAGCTTCGGGTCAAGATAATTTGTACGGTTGATGCTGTCGACTGAGCTAGACGATGTAACAAGTGTAGGATCGATGAATGCTTCAGGGCTTGATCCTTCCCCATAAAAAGGAAATGGTGAGGGATTTAAAGAGAAGCTCGATACTCTCTCGACAGTCCTGTGCATGTCTTGAAATGTACTCTGATATTCTGAACTAACTTCTTCTAAACTTGAAGAATTAGTATCTTTTATAGTGATCAATGAGACATCGGCTTTCATGGATGGCTCGAGAAAGCGAGACTCGGACTCTTCTTCAAGTGCGCCCTGAAGAAAAAGTTCAGAGGGATCAGTATATGTAGCACTTGAAACGCTCAAGCAATGCGAATCAGGGTTTGTGATTGCATTTTCCAGTATTTCGTCCATAACTGCAGTCCCAGGATTATTTTCACCGAATGAAAAAGTGGAATCAGAAAGGTGGGGCGCTCCAATCGCTGTACCGACGGATAAATTATTATCAAAATCGTCAGCTCGGAATGAGGAATTTCTCAAATCTGTTGCAAACTGTGTTGAGGACAGTTCCATTTCAAGGTGTTCCGACGCACGAAATAACTCGTCTTCCGTTCTTGGCACCGATTTAAATTCAGTAATAGCTGTTGCTATACCATTAAAAGTTCCTATATAATTTGATTGGTCATTCGTTAACACCACATCAGATAAATTAGGAAGATGGTCCATTGAAGGGCCATGTGACTGTAATGCATCCATATTCATTGCAAAATTCACTTTTTCATAGATTAATTCTCCGTCAAGATGCACATCAACTTTCCCTACACAGATGTTTTCTTTCGGTATTGCTTGGCATTCTTGGTGTGAATCGGAATTCGACTCATTTATACAAGTATTTCTCGATAAGTTCACAAGCGAATCATTTTCAGGGAAATCACAGTTTCTGCCAATAATACGGGAACCTTCCTCTGATACACCGGTTTCTGTTGAAGTGCGAGTAATTTTTCTGTCTTTCCCGCTTAAAACTGAAATAAGTAAGTTTTTATTTAATGAAGTAAAGCCCTTAGAGGACGAGTATTGCTCGTCCTCTAAAAGCACATAATTTCCCCGTTGTAGGGTAGGCATTGCCAAAATAGTTGCATCTTTCCGTTCCACTGGAAGATCTTCTGACATGAGATCAGAATCAAAAGAAGTTTCCTTGGCTTGGAGAGGATTAACGTCCTTGGTTGCTTGCGACACTCCCAAAAAGTTTGAGTTTGATTCTAAGGGGAGATCGGTATTTTCCAAATCAAAATAGTCTCTACATGTATCTGGTGTCGCACATGAAGTTTTTAACGTTAAAACAGTTTCTAGCGTGCTTGAATTATTAGAAAAATTTGTGTCGCAGGAATTTTCCACAGAAGATTGTGGGATCGCTCTTTCACCATCATTTCTACCTTCTAGACTAACTTTCTCACGAAGCAGCCCTGTATTTGCACTTCGCGTTCTGCCGAGGCTTGGAAGATCTTTTTCGGGTAGTAAGGCGTTCTTTTGCGAGCATATTCCTTCTGATTCAAGACTTTCTTTCGCACTTACCACTACTTCATTTTCGGCCACCATTGAAATTACGTCGACATTCATATCTGTAAAAGACGGCAGTGTGAAAGCTGAGGCTGAAGTTATTTCAGTGACTTGGTTTGCGTTTTGTGGCATCAGTCCAGGTTTTTCCGAGAGTTTTGATCCTTCGCTGGTGGATACACCCGAAGGCTGCGTGGCTGAGATACTTTTTTCGATAAATTTTGCAGGCAGGGGTGAATCGGCAGAAGTTAAAGCATTTGATATGTCATCAATATTCATATTAACTTGTCCCATAATTACAATTGGATTCACGAGAAAATTTCCATCACTAACACTAGTTTCATCGCGAGCCTCACGGGTTAGTGGTTCAACTGAACTTATGCTAGCGGGTGAAACTTTTTCAGGGAAAATTTTATGCGAGGAATTTGAACGCTCTACTTCCTCACACAAGAGCTCTGTAGCAATGTTTTCGTCTCCATTTATGTTTCTTTGTAAAATTTGTGACGGCAAACTTATTTTCTCTTCGTAAATGGGTGTCGTTTCTTTTGACTTTGCCGCAGTATGCCCTCCGTATTGAAGTGGATTGAATCCCTCACATAGCTCTGACTGAAAATTGGTTTGGTCAAATTCATGAACGGACAAAGATTCACTTGAAAATTTTTGCGGTAATTTCTTCTCTTCGAACAGAACAGTTGTTACGCTACTTGAATGAGGTGGCATGCATTCATCCATCTCCCAGTTTCGATCAAAGCTTTGCAATGGTGGTTGTTGGGATGATTCTTGGTCTGGGTTGATCGACGCGCACGGTAATGATGAAATCGTTCTAGACAAAATGTCCCCATCAAGGTCCTCGTTTTGCGTCATATATGAGAATAATTTTTTATCAGTTTCGGGTAATACGAGACTTCCAAAAACTTCGGTTGTCGCAGGTTCTTTAGGCTGATTATCAGTCACTATTAATCGTAAACCTGGAGATGCATTCATTGTGCTAGTGATGCTCGAGGTATTAGGACATACCTCAGAAAGTAGTTCTTTTGTTAAAGCCGAAATTTTCACATGATCAAGAAGAGTCGAAACATGAAGTTTATCCTCGATATCTGATTGAAAACCATCATTCAAATTTGTTCTGGAAGCTAGCACCTCAGGTTTGTTCTTAACCTTAGCACCATCTGTGAATTCCGTTTCGACATCACCTAAAGTCACGTCTTGACCACGGTACAATTCCAGTGGGTCGCTAGATGCGGGTCGTTCTGTGGTACCGATCTGTTGACCGTCACAAGCTGCAGATGAAAACGAATCGACATGACGTAAAGGGTTCAAAGCTTTTCCTGCTTCGTACACATCGGATGAGCCGGATTTGTCATAAATGCTGTGATTTTGGGAATCATAACGTGAAGCTATTTCGTCTACCTTATCTTCCGGTGATAACGCTTCAGAGATTTTTGTTTCCAGGAACATGATTGGGGAATCTCTGAACTCAGTATTATAATATTTTTCTTCTGAAGAATTTGTTGAGGAAAAAGAACAACTTTGATCACGGTATAAATATTCTTTGTTCGTCGTGGGGAAATTTAAACTAGGATCACGTACCACTGTTTCTTTTCGCTGCAACGGATTTTTCGGCGAGATTGTGTCATTTCCTTCCTCGTGAACAAATGTAGATCCTTCTGCGAAATTTTCTGCAGCGACTTCCTTCAATTGTAACAATTTTGAAGACGAACCTACGATTCTGCCATCAGAGTTTTGCATGTTTTTCATTTCGTCAGCACTAGACGTTGTAAGAACAGTTTCTGGTCTTAAAATTTCCCGTTTCGAGTCATCCAGAGATAAATCTTCTGTCGTCATAAATTGTTTTGCAACATTTTGCTCTAGAGAACCACAGCAAGGAACTTCAGTACTAATATTGAAGCCCTGAAGAGTTGAAGAGAATCTTTTGTGACTTGCGTCGAAATCGTTACTATCCAATGTTGAAAAAGAACCTGAATAAAAATCTTGGAGACTTTTTACGTGAGCAATAGTGTCCAAGTCAGAAATTTCAGTAGCGGTAAGGACTCTTTCATCCTTGCTTCTTACTTCAACATCAATTTCTTTGAAGGCATCTTCTAATGATATCACTTTGAAATCATTTCCGGAGACCCTCAAATGTGCAGCAAAATCCAAATTCTTCACCGAACAAACATTCAACTTTTTTTCATCAAGATAGTCTGGCAGCATTTCCACATATTCCTCAAAATTTTCTTCAGGTGGCCAACATTTCCTTTCCTTGTGCGAAACCAGCTGAGTAGACAATGAGTCGTCCTTCAAAGAATGTGGAGAACCAGAAATACCTAGAGAATTAGAGTCACTCGCAACTTTGACTTCAACTTGGTCTCCCACTTTTGAGCTGCATTCTAATTCTAGTGAATGAATAGATGGAGCTACGTATGATTCTGTATCATATTTGGTCGACTCTGTGAGTGGGTGAAAATTAAAGTTTTCTTGAGATGAAAATCCGTCTACAGGAACAAAAGTGTCAGTTGATGCGACAAGTGAATCCTTGGGAGAGACACTTATCCGTGAAGCGATCAACGAGGTACGTTCTTGACAAGAAACTTCTTGCTTGAGTTCAGGCCCAATGAAAATACATTCGCTCGGCGCCAGCTGTTTGGGCCTCAGGTCAAAAGCTAAGCTAACGTCGGCCATAGGAGATTCTAGTTCATCTTGTTCGTCAGTAATTATTTCACAATTTTTCGGAAGTTCAGAATATTCGCTTTTAACCGTTTTTCGTGAAACTATTAGCTCAGAAGATGCGCTACCAGTTGAGTTTGCGTTTTTCTGACAATATCTTGGAAGAATTGTAGTAAAAATTGAGTCCGTCGCTGAGCTGTCAGAACTCACAAGTTGTTGATTTTGGAATAACATCGTCGGGCAAGAAGTCTCAAACGATGACGATCGATGAAAGGAATATCGTTTTGAATTTGCACCCGAAAAACCGTCATGATCTTCGGCTGGACCAATACCGCTAGAATCAATACCAATTTTAAAAGAAAGATTGGTCGGTTTACGTTCAAATGTCTCTAAAATTAAATCAGATGCAGTTTCTGTAAATGGCACGGATAAGTTTTGAACTGTGCATTCACTCTGGATTTCGTTAAATCCTTTTACGGATGAGGAATTATTGGAAGCGATTACGGAGTCGCAGTTGCTATTTTTTGGCATGCGTGATTCACACGTTTCCAAAATTAACTCTTGTGTGGTTTCTGTGCAAGCATTAATCACATTTTCTACTTCTCCTTCACTATGGGTCTCATGAAATGTTTCCACGTTTGGGCCATCGTTAATATAGCTTAACGGTAGAACTGTTCGGGAGGGCTGAAACTCGGAGTCAATACAACGTGAAGACGAGGCTTGGATTTTGAAGGTGTCACTCGATTCGAGCGAGTCGCTGCAGCCTAATAAGGTCTTAATATCCGCACTTCCGACTAAAATTGCCAACGGTTTGATGCTTTTGTTTAGACGAGACAACGCCGTTTCTTGAATATAACTCGTTTTTCCCGAATTTACTGCATCATCTGCCATTTGATCTTTTTGCGCTTCGGCGTTGACGAATAATTCACAATCCGGAGAGCGTCGCAGAGGCGATTCCAAAGAAGTTGGTATAAGAATTTCAGGCATTGCGATTTGTGAAAATGAGTCGGGCATTTCGTTTTTCAATAGGGCAAATTTTGAATCGTCATTTCTAAAAGAACTTCCATTGTATGGAATGGTTTGGAAAGTTTTCTCTGGACTGATAGAAATTGACTGAAGATCTTCACTTGCTTCTCGGAAATTTTTCGCAAATGAATGTGATGGCTGCGAAACCGCTGTGGCAACCAATTCCAGTTCTCCTTTCGTTGCTTCGTCGTTTCTCAATGGATTACAAGTAGAACCAGATTGATTTGAGGTATCAGAGCGTGCAGTAATTATTTCGTCATTTTCATTGCATTTATTATCCATTCCATGGCATCTTGTAAGACAAGTAATTTTCTCCGTACTCAGCACGTCAACATATCCAGAAGACGAATTCACGAAATCAGACAAAACCTCCTGTTCAAGCCACTCAAAAGGGGAAATTTCTAATAAAGCATCGCTCTCCTCCAAATTTTGGCCGGTACTAATTTCTTTGCCAAAGACGGAACTGATTTCAGTAGTTTTGGAAGAACTCGAGTATTTGTCCTCATCCGGCAACGAGGTTCTAAGGCAACTGTTTTCATGGAACGCCTCATCATCGAAAACAATACTTCCACGATTTATTAGAGTACTTTCACAATCGGCTGTACCAAAATAGCTTAGTGCAACATTAATTCCTCTTTCCTCATTATTGGTATGCATGCTTGAGGGAGGCCGATAATTCTTAAACTTGGTTTCATTCAGGAACGACGATACCTCCGAGTTCATGGCGATTTCAGAAATAGGAGTAAAATTCTGTTCAGCCTCTCCAATTCGATCGTTTTCAGTTATTGAAACCTTACTTGATTCGTCTGCAGATGGCACTACAGACGGATCGTTACACACAACTTTAAAATTGCAAATTGCAGACCCCGTTCCATTTCGAGCTTTAAAAACAGTTTCTTGCTGATTATCTACAAAATCAAAACTTTCTGAAGAAAAGTTCGTGAAAAGACTTTCGACATTTTGATCTTCGTCTTTATTCGATAGTGAACCGATTTCTGACATCTCAGATTTTCGTAGTTCTTCTCGCGAAGGAAGACGCGGCCAGGCGTCCTCGTCAACTGACATGGCAGAGAAATCCGAGATCAGATCCGGTGGCAGTGGCCAGTCATCATCATCAAATGACATGGATCTTAAGTACTCATCACTGCATGGAACGGGAGGAAGACTTTCACCTACTGTTTCAGAGATTGAAAGCACAGTCTCAATAACACCAGTTTTCAGATTGGATGTCTCCGATGCCGGACTACAAAATTCTGAAGACGAAGCCAATGTATTTGGTGCATAGCAAGATCTTCCTGTACTCGCGTCACAATTCATGCGTCCATTTTCGTTCTTAAAAAATTGATGCTCTATGAGGGGACGCAAATTTTGCACAACTTCAGTTCCATCCTTATGGGACTGAATTTCAAAACGTTGCTCAGTTGTTTTTCCTTCAAAGAGCGTTGGTGTGGAAACAAAATCTTTATCAATTTCTCGTTCCGTACAGGAAGTTGTTTGCAACAGGTGTTGGGTAGAATTGAGTTTCGGCTGCTGTGGCAGACAATTTTCAGTAGGTGCCTCTACTTGTCTTGAAAAATCGCCTTCGTTTTCCATGTTCGAAGATTCTTGAAACTGAATTTCTTCACTCGCAATTACTTCTTTCGACACTCTTGAATGGAAACGTGACGTTTCCTTAGTCAAATTTGCGTCACCAAAATTACTACAAAAATTCTCACGAATTTCGGTTACTTTAGCAATATCAAAGCTTGGATTAGTGAGAGGGTCGAGGGCACAGCACTGTTGAGCCCATTGCAGTTCGTCTGTAATAGTTTCCGAATCTAATGGTTTCATGGCGATATTTGAACTATTTTCAGTTTCTACTAAAGGTATGCTTGAAAATGTGTCAAAATTAGTTGTTATTTCAGCACTTCGCGAGTCGCTTAAATTTTTTGGAAAATTTGACGCCATTCGATTCAATCTGAAAAACTGTGACGAAACATTATTTTCACCCTCTGAAGTCTTGAGAGTCTCAGAAACTTTACCTAATAGAGAAGATGACTTGACTAATTGAGTCGCTCTATAAGAATTTTCTACCTCATAAGTTGGCTGAACTTCATTCACTTCAGTTAAGATCGGCACACTTTCTTCCGTTTTCGGCGAACTTGGGGATCCACTCCTCTGTCCCGACGAAATAAACTTAATCTTTTCGAGCATGCACACATCACGCATAATTCCGGGGGGTGATGTTACATCAGCTGACTGCATTTCCTTGCTAATTTCAGAGGTGGATTTTATATAAGCGCATGACGCGTCATTTGGCATGAACATCGGTTCTAGCATAAAATTTTGCTCAATGTTCAGCGATTTCCATAATCCAGTAACAGCGGTGTCTTCAGCATTGTAAATACCAAAACCAGCCTGTTGGGCGGCTCTGTCGGATTCCTTACTATATTCAGATGGAAATGCGACTTGCATTGACGACGATTCAGTCCCGACATGTTTAAAAGCTCCTTCGTGGACCAGACCTGATGTTTTAGGTTCACTAGATGCTTCTCCTAGTTGATCTTCTGATCTCATACTAGCTTCAGTGGTTTTAAGTTCACTCTTCGTCTTTCTCGTATCAACAGCGTGAAGAAAAGGATCCACCTTTTCATCACAAGTCTTCTTCTCTGCGTACTTGGAGCGGCAACTATGATTGCACGTGTGGCAAATTCTCGCGTCGTCGACATCAAAAGAAAGAGCTTCGGTAACATACACTTCAAAATCTTGTTTGTCAGGAGGGCTTTCAATATTTAAACTTTCTGCCTGAGTTTTATTTATCTTATTGGGAAAAAAGCCGCGAGTAGGAACATCGGGCTGGTTACATGATCTACTTTCAATTGGTTCACTTGAATTTAAAATAACCCACGAATTTCCAACAAGGCTTTGGGAAGCAAAGGACTGAGAAAGGTAAGTAGGAGAATTAGACTGGGCCATTTCTTTCTGTGCATTAGATGATTCTTCTTTCACCTTCTTGAAATCAAGAAACATGGTATCCGGCGAACAAAGCTCGATATTCTCACAGTCGAATAGTTTCGGATGTTTTGAAAAATTTTCGCGACGAGGGGACAATTCCTCACAAAGGGGACTTAATTCAGCTACAGACAAATTTTGAGCCTCCATAGATTTGATAACATCTTCTGTATAACGAGTCTCGACCGTGTCGGGCAAAGAGAGATTATTTCGGTCTTCAGATGAAAACTGAGCGACCTGATCAATTGGAGTGGCTTTCTCTACACCGGTAAACGCATCTATCGCAGTAGAAATCGGAATTGCTGGCTCGTTATTAACCACAGTAGATTCAGTACTGGAAGCGACATCCGTAGTCGAGGATGGAAATCTGCCCAGCCATTTAACATTGACAACAGAAGATAGAAGAGCATTTTCACGTACTCCACTACAGTCACTAATTTCATTTTCTTGTGCAGTCGTTTGCGTTTCGTATGAAATTCCGGTATCACAATCAAAGTATTCCAAATCTTCAAATGATGTATCGAGATTTTCCGCTCGTGAACTATCAGATTGTTCACTATCAATTTCAGAATTATAGATGATTTGTGATCCACATTCAACATCATCCAATTTACCTTCGTTCACAACTTGTTCTAGATTTGTTTCTTCTGAACTGCCAAAAAACCAAGGAAGAACGGCTTTGAAAACAGTCTGAACTAAAGATGTAGAGATCGCACGAATATCTTTCAATGATAAATGGAATGTCTCAGTTTCATCAGTAAACGGATGACTTGAGAGCAAATTCAAGCCGTCAGCACTCTTTTGTTTCTCATTCATGTAATCTTGTATTAATGGTGTGATAGGTTGAACATGTTTTTCCTCTATGTCCGTGCATTTAGAATCGCCTTTGCTTGACGATAGTTTTGTAGACGCCAACATGTTTACGGTAGCCAAATTTAAAACGCCATTGTTATTCCTAGAACAGTTAGGCGATTGAACACAAACTAAAGGTTGATTAATTGCAGAATCAGAGAGCGAATTGCCCGTTTTATCAATTAGTGAGGTCAATTCAAATTCTTTCCGCACGAGTGCACGGTTTCGATTTGACTGCTCCAGACTGTCGCTCTTCATTTCCATACATAACGGATTTGATTCATGCTGAATGGCTTCAATTTCACAAATTGAAGGCTGCGTATTCAATATCTCGTCTGGATTGCACTGATTACCAAGTTCCACAACTGTGTCTGGAATTTCACTGGCACTCACTATTTCTGAGAATAGATTGTTTGTGGGCTGAAGAATATCTATGGCTGATGAAACGATCTCTCCCGTAAATATGGTTTGCATCGATTTCTCACTACATTTCCAGTTCACTGCACGTTTTGGATGATCATTTGTTTCCAGTTCTTCATTAACTACAGTTTCAAGAAGGTGACTTTCTGAAAGATCCTCGATATACTTATCTGGCATCGTTGAGTCTAGTAAGGTTGTTGTTGCCAATGCTGATGTTCCATCAAATTCTGAACCAATTGCACTACTTACAAAACTCGGACAAGTTGACGCATATTGGGTTCTAGAATTAGGCCAATCTATTTCACTCATATTGGTATCATGCGCATGCGTTGCAATTGGTATAAACTTGTTTGGCTTCTCCTCAAACTGAGGAAATAACGCATCCTGGATTTCTGAACTCTGTTCATAAACAATGTGGCAAGGAGCCGTAAGTGAATTTCGAGAAGTGGACTTGGAACATCGCTTTTCAAGCATCAAGTTCGAATTGTTAAAATCGTAAGCTTCTGTGCTTAAGGACTCAAAATGTTCACAAAACGAAGGACTCTCTCGAAGACGCACTTCAGAGACACTACTACGAGGAGTAGTGAACGAAGCGAAATCATCACAAGCTTTTCCTTTCTTGATCTCAATACTGACCAAAGTTGGGGTTACGGAATTGTCCTTGGCAACGTTGATAAAGCTCATCGAGGTGGATTTTCGAACTGAAGCAGTGGATTTTCGAATATCGTTTTTTCTCACGACAGAGATTGTTGGAATCTCATAAGATACCTCCTGCTGAGATGACGTTGCAATCGAGAGGGGCCTCATTTCCTGATCTATGACTGCAATACATTCAACTTCAGAATACTCAGGCGACACATCGTCTAGCAATTTATGGCAACTGGACGTCATGACATTCGAATTCGAGCAAAGGTTTGCGCACTTATCCTCACATTTTACAGCAAAGCTTACTGGACATCCAGCATTATTGGCTGGCTGGCAGGTAGCTTCACTTGGAATGGGGGAATCTAGAGTCTCAGTGAGATCATTTCCCAGTTCCTTTCTAGCAAGGTTTTCTTCATCACTAAATCGGTTTTGGTGCGGGGCTTCCAACTTCGGTACTACAACAAAACTCTGTTTTGTTCTCAAATTCCCAAGTTTTGCGTTTTTGGTAAATTTTGCATAGTTCTTACTAGTTTTCTCACTGTTGCACATTCTGTCAACAGAATTGTTGAAAATTGGAGTGACACTTTTAGCATCATCGCCCTCAAAAATATCTACCATTTTGTCTTCAGCCGAAGGCAGCAAATTATTTACGACCAGTAAAGCATCAACAAGAAATTTATCGTTAGATGGGAAACCAACTGGAGCTAATGAACCATCGGCAGTTGAGGAATCAATGACATCTGAGGAATCAATGACATCTGAGGAACCAACGACTCCCGAGGAACCAACGACTCCTGAGGAACCAACGACTCCTAAGGAACCAACGACTACTGAGGAACCAACGACTCCTGAAGAACCAACGATTCCTGAGGAATCAACGACTACTGAGGAATCAACAACTTCTAAGGAACCGACGACTCCCGAGGAACCAGCAATTACGGAGGAACCAACGACTCCTGAAGAGCCAACGATTCCTGAGGAACCAACAATTCCTGAGGAACCAACGACTACTGAGGAACCAACGATTTCTAAGAAACCAACCATTTCTGAGGAACCAACGACTCCTGAAGAACCAACGATTCCTGAGGAACCAACGATTCCTGAGTAACCGATTCCTGAGGAACCAATGACTCCTGAAGAAGCAAGGACTGCTGAAAAACCAATGACATCTGAAGAAGTCACGGCAGCAGAAAGATCACCTACAGAGGACTGAATAGAGTTACCACACGACTTCGAAGCGATGAGCGAACCAAACGAAAATGAATCAAGGTCAGTGGTTGATTCAAGTGCAGAGGATTTGAGGGCAGTGAATGATTCAAGGGCAGTAGATGATTCAAGTGCAGCAGATGGTTCAAAGGCAGTAGATGATTCAAGGGCCGGGGATGATTCAACTGGAGTGCATGATTTACGGGCATTGGTTGATTCAAAGGCAGTGGATGATTCAAGTCCAGTGGCTGATTCAAGTGCAGTGAATGATTCAAGGGCAGTGGATGATTCAAGGACAGTGGATGATTCAGAGGCAGTGGATGATTCAAGTGCAGTGGATGATTCAAGGGCAGTGGATGATTCAGGTGCAGTGGATGATTCAAGGGCAGTGGATGATTCAAGGTCAGTGGATGATTCAAGGGCAGTGGATGATTCAAGGGCAGTGGAAGATTCAAGGGCAGTGGATGATTCAACTTCAGCGGATGATTCAAGAGCAGTCGAAGATTCAAGTGCAGCAGATGATTCAAGGGCAGTGGATGATGCAAGCGGAATGGTTGACTCTAAGGCCTCTATTATTTCAAGGGCAGAAAGTGATTCAAGGGCTGTAGATGATTTAAGGAATTCAGATGTTTCAAGGGCGTTAGATGATCCGCAGCCAGTAGATGATTCAAAGGCAGCATGTGATTCTTTGTTGGCAGTTGAATCTTGGTTAGTCGACGAATCGAAGGAAATTAGCGATTTCAGGCCAATATGTAATTCATGAGAAGTAGATGAATCGGGGGCATGAAATGATTTCGGTGTAATAGAGGATTCGAAAGAAACAAAACAATTAAGATCCTCATGCGATTCAGGTGGAGACGATTCAGATTGTGTTCTAAAGACAATAAAGGCTTCAGAGTAAGAACCTGTTTCACAGGCACAAGTTGGATGAAAAGTATTGAATGAAACAAGATCGTCAGCAGGAGAATAGGGGACACTAACTAATTCAGAGGCTAAGGTAGAAACGCCATCGGTTGCAGCAACGTTCCCGGCAGCAATCAAGTCCTCGGCAAGACCCGAGCTCTCGGTAGTAGACAAATCAAAGGATGCAATGAATTTACTAGCAGCAGCACATTCGTTGGCAGCATCCAATTCCCCGACAGCAGTCAATTCAACGGCAGCGGACAAGTCAACAGCCGCAGCCATGTTATCGAAAGCCCCCAAGTCATTGCAAGCAACAAAGTCACCGACAGCAGCCAAGTCACCGACAGCAGCCAAGTCACCGACAGCAGCCAAGTCACCGATTGCCGGCAGCAGCCAAATTGCCGGCAGCAGCCAAATTGCCGGCAGCAGCCAAATTGCCGGCAGCAGCCAAATTGCCGGCAGCAGCCAAATTGCCGACAGCAGCCAAATTGCCGGCAGCAGCCAAATCGCCGGCAGCAGCCAAATTACCGGCAGCAGCCAAATTGCCGGCAGCAGCCAAATCGCCGGCAGCAGCCAAGTCGCCGGTAGCAGCCCAGTCATTAGCAGCAGCCAAGTCATTAGCAGCAGCCAAGTCATTAGCAGGAGCCAATTCACTAGCAGCAGCCGAGTCATCGGCAGCAGCTAATTCAACCGAAGCAGTCAGTTCACTGGCAGCAACCAATTCAACGGCAGAAGTCACTTCAGTGCCAGGCGTCAATTCACTGACACCGCTAACGACCAGTTTCCTGGCAGCAGCCAAATCGTCGGCAGCTGTCAAGTCACCGATTGCAGCCAATTTACTGCGGTCATACAAATCACTGGCCGCAGCAAATTCACTAGCAGTAGCCAATTTACTGTGGACAGATAAATCAATGGCAGCAGTCAAATCACTGACAGCAGCAAAGTCGAAGGCAGAAGCAAAGTCACCGGCAGCATCAAAGTTACCGGAAGCGGCCGAGTTATTTGAGGCAATCGAGCCATCGGCAGAAGCTATGTCAGTGGCACCATATTCAGTAACAGAATTTCTATTATCTGCAGCAGCCAAGTCACCAATTAATTTATTGGCAGCTAATAATGCGCTTTTAGCGGACAATTCACTTGTATCAACCAATTCACATGCAGCAGCCGATTCCATGGCAGCCAACAAGTCACTAGCAATAGTTAAATCTCTGGCCGCAGCAACTTCACTGGCAGCAGCCATGTCACCGACAGATCCCAGTTTGCTGGCAGCAACCAATTTACCGGTAGCAGCCACATCAAAGGCAGTACCCAATTCACCGGTAGCAGCCAATTCACAGGCTGACTCACCGGCAGTAGCTAAGTCGCTTAAGTCGCCGGCATAAACGAAGCCACCGGCAGAAGCAAAGTCATGGACAGCAACAAATTTTCCGGCAGCAGTCAAATTGCCGGCAGCAGATAAGTTACCATCTTCAGCTAATTTGCAAGAATTAGCCAAATCGGCAGGAGCCAATTCGACGGCAGCAGCCAATTTGCGAGCAGCAGCAAATTCGCCGGCAGCAGCCAATTCACAGACAGCAGCCAAATCGCCGGCAATAGCAGAGTCATGGACAGCAGCCAAGCCACTGATTGCTGGAAATTCACTGGCAGCAGCCAAATCACTGACAGATGCAAATTCACTGCGGACAGACAAATCACCGGCAGCAGCAGAGTCACCGATAGCAGCCAAGTCACCGGCATCAGCTAATTTACCCACGTAAGCCAAATCGGCAGCAAACAAGCCACTGCCACCATCCAAGTCTTCGGCAGCAGTCAATTCAACGGAAGCTAATTCACAGGCAGCAATAAATTCACCTGCAGCAGCCAATTCCTTTCGGGCAGCTAATTCACCGACAGCAGCTAATTCATCGGCAGCAGCAAATTCACCGGAAGCGGCAAATTCACTGGAAGCAGTCAATTTACCGTAAACACTCAGTTCACCCGCAGCAACCATTATACTGGCAGAAGCTACTTCGCTACTAGCAGCCAATTTGCTGCCAGCAGCCAAGTCACCGGTAACATACAATTTCCTGGCCGCAATCAATTCATTCGCAGCTGCCCGGTCACTGAAAGCAGCCAATTCACCTGCAGCAGCCGAGTCGCCGCCAGAAGCGTGGTCAACGTCAACAGCAAAGTCACCGACAGCAACAAATTGGCCGGCAGCAGATAAGTCACCATCATCAGATAATTTACACGCATCAGCCAATTCGGCATGAGCCAATTCGACAGCAGCCATTTCACTGGCAGCAGCCAATTCGCGGCCGCCAGCAGCAAATTCGCCAGCAGCAGCCAATTCATGGGCAGCAGTCAGTTCCCTGGTAGCAACCAATTCGCCTACAGCGGCAACTTCAGTGCGAGCAACTGATTCTCCGGCAGCCACTAAGTCACCAGCAACAACCATATCTCTGAACGCAGCCAATTTACTAGCAGCAGCCCAGTCACTGACAGCAGACAATTCACCGACAGCCGAAAGTTCGCCGGCGGCGGCAAAATTGCCGGCAGCGGCAGAGTCGCCGGCAGCGGCAAAGTCGCCGGCGGCGGCAAAATCGCCGGCAGCGGCAAAATCGCCGGCAGCGGCAAAATCACCGGCTGCGACAAAGTCTCCCGTAGATGCAAATTTACCGACGGGAGCCGAGGTGTCGGCAGTAGAAAGATCACCAGCAGCAGCCAAAATACTGATAGGAGCAGATTCTTCGGTAGCAGTTACGACACCGGCAAGGGCCAAATCACCGGCAGGGGCCAAGTCACCGGCATGGGCCAAATCACCGGCAGGAGCCAAGTCACCGGCATGGGCCAAATCACCGGCAGGGGCCAAGTCACCGGCATGGGCCAAACTACCGGCAAGGGCCAAGTCACCGGTGGCCAAGACACCAAGGGTCAAGTCATCCACATAAGCCAGGGCACCGGACGGAGCTAATTCATCAGCAACAGCCAATTCACTGCGAGCAGCCCATTCGGTATAAGTAGCCAACTCAACAGAGGCAGCAAAATCGCCGGCAGCAGCCGACTCACCGAAATCATCTAGTTTAAACGCATTAGCCGATTCGACAGTAGTCGATTCACTTGCAGCAGTCAAGTCATCGGTAGCAGCCAGTAGGCTGGCAGCAGTAAATTCGCCAGAAGCAGACAAGTCAACGGCAGCAGACAAATCACCGGCAGCAGACAAGTCACCGGCAGCAGACAAGTCACCGGCAGCAGACAAGTCACCAGCAGCAGACAAGTCGCCAGCAGCAGACAAGTCGCCAGCAGTAGACAAGTCGCCAGCAGCAGACAAGTCACCAGCAGCAGACAAGGCGCCAGCAGCAGACAAGTCGCCAGCAGCAGATAAGTCGCCGGCAGCAGACAAGTCACCAGCAGCAGACAAGTCGCCGGCAGCAGACAAGTCACCAGCAGCAGACAAGTCACCAGCAGCAGACAAGTCACCAGCAGCAGACAAGGCGCCAGCAGCAGACAAGTCGCCAGCAGCAGACAAGTCGCCGGCAGCAGACAAGTCGCCGGCAGCAGACAAGTCACCAGCAGCGGACAAGTCGCCGGCAGCAGACAAGTCACCAGCTGCACAATCATCAGAAATTACCAAGTCACAAGAAGCTGCCAATTCGGCAGAATCTGCCAAGTCACCAGGAACCGCCAAGTCACCACGAGCCTCAAAGTCACCACGAGCCTCAAAATCACCACGAGCCTCAAAGTCACCACGAGCCTCAAAATCACCACGAGCCTCAAAGTCACCACGACACGTCAAGTCACTAGAAGCTACCACGAAATCAGAAGCAGCCGAGTCACCAGAAGCCGCCAAGTCAATCACCGCCTGATGGATGTAACAATTTCCCGAGGAACTTACCCCTAACGAGCCTTGGACTGCACTCAACAGTTTTCTATCTTCGGAGTCGTTTGTAGAAAATGTAGTTTCTTCAGGTACATGAGCACTTTGTAACAAGCTTGGAATAGAAGCCTGACACTGTATTGTATCTTTCAGAATTGATGACGAAGCAGCGGTATCATACGCGTTAGTTGATTCACGCGTTTTAAACTGTTGAAATGTACCCTCAACGTTTGAATCAGTTCCAATATTAGATGTTCTTACATTCTTGGGAAACTTTCTGAAGGTTGCTTTGCCCGGTGTAGCTCGATGTGATGAAGCGTTCGCCGAGGCAGCAGTAATAGGATTTTCTACATGAGCAGCAGCAGAAAACAAGGTATCCTTTTCTATGGTCCGTTGAGGGCAAATATTGGAACTCAATTCAAAAAACGAAGGGAATGTTGAGGAGCAATTGCTAGATGTATAATTCTCGCCCTGCAAGACATCATCGTCGGGGCACAGAAAATTATCCGTATAAGGAGAACGAATTCTAACAGAGTCAATCATCGGATGAACAATTGGGTCTGTGTTTTCAGCCTTCAGCACCACGATGTTTAATACAACTTTCTTAGCTGGTTTACTTTCAGGAATCTGAGTCATAGAATCATACGCTGAACTTTTAGCCTCATTTTCATCGTCATATTTTGGTGATGCCTCAAACACAGTTGCCAGGTTCGAACAATTGTGAGAAAGAAGGTCGGGTAAAATTCCTTTTGATTGGACGTCCGTGTCGGCAGCAGACGATGATCGGGCATTAACTGGTAATTTTCCGGTATATAGTTGACGTCCAGTACTTCCCGAAGAATCTAGTGGCAGATTATAACTCACATCACCGATATCCGCAATAATTTCTGTCACGGGAGAAATACTCGGAGGCAGGAACGTTATCTGCGGCAAGACATGAGGAAGATCAAAATGAAGAGCTAAGTCGAATGCATCGCTTTCGATTTTTTTCGTAGCCTCTCCAAGGTTTGTTAAATCATCCAACTCAGAAGAAGTGAAACCTGTGTCCAAAATCGAATTTAATAGTTCTGGGAAAGAGGTTACAAGCACTGAACGTGGCATTGCACGTTTCAAACATCGAGATTCGGTTGAAAAATGAAATTCCATTGCTGGAAAAAAATTACACTTTCTTGTTTGAATTTCAGAGGGCCGATTTGACGAGATTAAACATTCAGCATTTGAGAAACCTTCGTGACCAGGGATTGGAGAGAATTCATTTGCAGTAGAATGTAACTCGTAGCAAGGCCATTGTTGAAGCGAATATTTGTGCGTCACTGAAGTCCTAGAAAGAATGCCTTCTTTAAAAGGAATTTTCATACTCAACTTAACTTCATCGTGACGCAATACTTCATCGCACATACTTATAATACTAGCGGTTTCGTCCGTAGCATCGATTACATTATTTTCGTTGCATGACATTTCTTTCATGGAAGTTCCACGAGTAACATCGGGCTCAGATTGAACTTTTTTCTTAACTGTTATTTTTGGAGTAATTATTTGATTTTTAGAAGGAACGTTGCTAAAATCGAATGCAGCTTCAACATAGGACATCGGAGAGCTCACTTTGGACGCTGGCTTGCGACGACTTGATTTATCATACGCTTTCAGTGAAGCGACTGGAACAGACTCTAATTTCTGTAATGGAATGTTCTCTTCGACTAATAACTCGTCCAAATTTTCTTCTGGGATGCTAGAAAGGGAATCAGGCTGTTCAGTTGAATAAAGGTACATGGTTTCCAGAAGAGTGTCTTCAGACGAGCTAATAAGATCATCAATACTTCCAGAACAATTTCCCGCCTCGCTCTCAGAGTCTTTCCAGTCACTAGGGATACAATCCGATCCTTTCCAGTCATCAGCAGTAGCGTCGGAGTCAGACTGTCCACTGCACGTTTGGCTCAGTTCTGACCGACTTCCTTCGCTGCACTCCACTATTGTGTAGAGGAGTCTTCTGCGTAGGTTTGAGTGCAAACTATGGCTATACTCTTCCCTCACAAATTCGTCCATTGACGCGTTTGTAGACCCAGACCCGTTTGGAGAATCTCGATCACTTCCATCAAAAGAATATTCATCTTCGTCGTCGCACTTTATATCAGAGTTGGCGGTCGCAGAATTAGTTGCATTTTGCTTGAGCGAGGGTTCAAGAAAGTCATTACCAAAAAAGTTTGTTTGACTGTGAGCTTCTGGTGAAAGAAGGTACGCGATTAATTTTTCAGACGACTCTTCCAAAATTTGAGTTACATTTTCCAGAAGACTGGCGTTTTCGGGAGACTGAAAGTCAACTCCAGCAGACTGGAGTATCTGTCGACCACTCTCTTCCATTTCTTCTGGCAAAGAAGGCCAAGAAATTTTCCGATTGATGAGTAGGTTATTTAGGTCAGGTGAGTGGACCGCAGAATTTTCAGTCTTGATTATTGTAACCGAGTGATCTTTGGAGGCGACTTCAGTAGGTTTCCTTGGTGATTTTGCTGTCAAATAATCTGTACAAATTTCAGTCTCACTTACGACTGATCCGTCATTGATATCAATCTTCTGCTGTTCGCCGCATTGAGAGTTTTCACTATGTTCACTAGAAGATGAAGACTTCTTGTTTTTCCGTTTCCGTCGCACAGGGCGAGGATTTTCTGAGTCGCTCTCTTCAGATGACGAGGAATCTAAAATTCGGCGCTGGACTCGTTCTCTGCTTAATTTTCGGTTACTGCTTGACGAGGCTTCTTTATGGCTACTGATGGCTTCTGAATATATATTCGCATTGGTTCCTTTGTCGGATGGCAAACTTTTGTAATCTCTACTTTCCAAAGCACTTTCGTCCTTCAGATATGCCGGAAGACTTCGACAGTTTACGACTTCCGTATCTAAGGGTTGACCTTTCCTCGATTCCGGTGTATGAACATCAGTCGGAGAATGAACAGCAACTGTTGCATTAAACACCTCAACATCTTTGTTTGCGCCAAAAGGAACTTTTGAAGACGAACAACTTTTTCCTCTGTGCGAATCAGTGGCTCTACGCCGTAGTATGGAAGTAACGTCTCTGATGAGCGAGTCGTACTTGTCAGCGTCGTCCGAGTCGTTGTCCGAGTGTTCTAGCGAGTCTCGACTAAACCTACCAGGCGAAACAGAGTCCTCGTCGTCGATATCGCATGGCTTTAAACATTCGATGCCGGCAATGATGCCACGCGCGCCATCTAAACTGTCGTCAGAGAATTGTTCCTCGCCAGAAACGTGTCGATATTCGATTGGAAGTAAATAAATTTGGGGAGTTTTATCGTTTTCGTCGAGATCGCCGGCATGTTTGTCATCTTGATTATTGTCTCGTAGAATTTCTTTGCTTGAAGTAGAAAACCTTTGGCTCGATGAAGCTTCTTTGTAGTAAGTGAAGTCGAGGTCATCTAGGTAAGATGGATTGTCATAAATCACTTGGTTGCCGCTTTTCCTATTTTGAGCACGTGTGTCAGCTGGGGTTACAACCGCAGCTGTTGAAGTTATATTTGTATCAGAGTAATTTTTAAATTGATTATGCGCGCTCCGAGAACGCCGGGATTTTAATTCGTGTTGTTTTAATGTCTTTAATGATGGATTTGGATGCTTAAAATACGTACCTGACTGAGATCGATCATCAAGAGTAAGGAGGTTAGATTTTTCCATAGAAGTTATTGGACAAGACGCATTGCTTGACTTAACGTGAGAAAACGAACAGCTTCCAGTCAATTTCAGGGTTTTTTTCTTCCCTGGATATAGTCTTTTCGTTACGTTCTCAATTATCTGCTGGCGAGTTAGTTTTGCATCCAAACTTACGTTACCCGCGCCACCTCTGCTTGGCAAATTAGGTTCACTGCGGTTGCGTCGAAGACCCTTTTCTATTTCAGGCCAAATGTTCTTATTCCAGCGCCGTCGGGGTAAAGAGGGTGAATTAGGACTAGTCAAGGACCCAGAACTGCCAGATGTTTTATCTCGACGCCCGCAAAGTTGACCTTCTACGAAAGCCGGTAAACTCGATCGCCGCGCTTCGCTAGAATTCGTTTTACAACTTAACGAGTCTACATTCAAGAGAGAATTGCTGCTGATGGAAGATTCGAGAGAAGTAAAAGAATCAAAACTCTGGTTGACGTTTTGAGTTAAATCTAATGAGAGGTCATCTGACTCAACATCACGTACGTAAGGCCCTTCGGCAACGAACGTGGTTTTGCCAGGAGTTGCCTCAACAGGACTCGATCTTTCACCTAATGATCCACGCAGATGAACGGTATCTGTACTTGCACTTTCACTGCGCACGCGACACGGTTCTACGCACAACTCCGATTGAACCGCTGCACTGGGGCTAAATATAGCCGACTCGCAGTTACTTTCACACGAAGTATAAACACAACTTGTTAGGCTAGACTCGACATCTTCCTCGTCAGCCGTAAGTTTGTAGTTGTTTTTGTAGGCTTCGGCGTCGTAAAAAGCGCTAGTGACTGCAGATGAACACAAAGATGAGAGTTTCACGCGGTCCAACAAAGATTGGCTCTCCGGGCAGATATTGGTGCTCTTGCAGGAACTCTCTTGGTCGACGCTGCAGCCGGAATCCTTGCTAGCGTGAGCGCTGCCGACATCCAGCGAACAGTTGAATGCACTGCCAAGGCCGCTGCTGACAGAGCGCTCTACTGTCCTGAGGTCCCCGGTATGGCTACAAAAGAAATAACATCCGTATGAAAAGCGAAAACATTACATTATTATGAAAAACTTGAAATTCGAAATTACAAAGAGGTGTATTCTCTCTTTCAAAACAACTTTTATGGACGGAACTTGAAAAGTTTAAAACAGGAATGAGAGGCCATTGGCTGATTGGAAAATGCACACACGAGAATTTGTTCGATGAAAAAATTTCCACAATTAGGGAAATAGCGCTCAAAAAAGACGCATTCATCGAGATCCAGCTGGGCGATAATAGATTGAGATTTTTCAAAAATGTAGCTAAAGCTGAAGTTGTTAAGACTCCATTTTACCCGCATTGCGTGGCCAGAATTTTAATGGTTCTACTTCTTTAATCTATTTGTTTCAGTGTATATTAAGAAAATATCAAACCCATGAGGATCAGAAAATTAGATAAAAGAAAACTTACTAGCAAGAAAACCATTTTTTGAGTAGTGCATATTGGTAATGAAAACGAGGAATAACTGTAAAGTTGTAATTGCACGGCCTATTTATTTACCTGGGCAAGTGGGTTTTGAAGCTGTCAGGTCTGACAAGCACCGGCTCCTGTGGGGCAGCGTGTCTCTCTTCAGACGCTGGAGAGGTCAAAGTTTGGTCGACAGCCTGCAATACAAAAATAATTTAAAAAGATAATCAATATGATCCCATAAATATCAAAGATATAAACGAGTCGGAAATGTTTCATTTTTGAGCATTGTACGCTGAAAATGCAACGAATACTGACATTTTCAACAAAAATTTAACAAGCATTTAAGGATTGTTGAGAGCGTGTCCCGCAACTCGTACCTATACAACAAAATTTACAACACAAATACGCGTACACTCACAATTATTAAATTTGTTTGAAGTCTTAATGACAAACTAAATGCAACTCAACATCAAATTCCATGAAATACAGTTGATCCTTATATTCTGATATATTGTTCAAGTCGAAATCTGTGGAGATGCAGGTCGAAGCAACTGGAGTAAGACTCATTAACATGCAAGTCACGCTTAGTGGGCTTCAGCCTTTCTGAGATCTCCTGCACCTTAGTGTATAACTGGACGGAATCAAATTAAGTGAATAATTGTGAATAACCGTTTGTGGATTACATATTACAATCTGGGAATTATTGTACGAATTGAAATGGCATGGGGAAAATAAGAAATATGATTTCTAAATAGAAGAAGACGAGGGAAAACATTGAGAAACCGAAAATAAACGTGTAAAAAGTAATAAAGTTACAAGCAATATGAAAAAATCAAAGCGCCAATTGCGTGCGAATATAAAAAAGCAGAAATTTTTGAATTAATTCATGAAAACTGAACTAAATACAACGTCTCGCGCACGTAATTTAACAAAAGAAACTTTTCTAATTGAAATCAATCAATGTAATCTAAATTTACAAATCGTCAGGAGCCCGGCATTAAAATTTAAATTTTGAGTCGAATTGCTTTCACCGCACCTAAGAATTTTCCGTTTGCTGTGGTTATGGACGCAACTATAAAATTAATGAAACTTTTAAAGCAATAGGCCAGCCAAATTACAAAGTAACATGAACGTTGCAGAAATGAAGTTCGAGCATAAGCCCCGAGGCAGGACAAACATCGCAGCAACCATGAAATGACTTCCTCGATATCATGCGCAGCAAATTGAACGTTGATGCATGCGATGTCACGAACGACTGAGTAACTGCAATTCTATATCAACGACGCCTGCACCCAGACGAGCCCATGGATAAACATGAGCACGACTCATGTGTGCAATATGTTGCTTTACGTCTTCTTATACCAAGTGCTTGATTATGGCAAAGGAATAAATGAAAAATAAAGCTTACACGGAACTTCCACAGCAGGATGACTCTAATTAAATACTTTACAGCAAGAAAGTAGGTCACAAAAATAAACAACACTAACGAATATTCGCAATAATATTGGGCGATTTCGGTGTTAAATTTGTTATTATTTTTAATGTCTGAGAATTATTGAAATTTGAATGCGCCAGACACGATATAATTCATATATTAGCATAAATCAGAGTAGTGTACCATGAATAACTAACTCAAACCTTCAAGCCCGACCACAGTATTGTGGCTCAAAAGGCTTATATTAATAGTGGCTATAAATATTAGTCATTGTTAACTAACCAAAGATAGGCGCATGAGAGTTAATAAACCAGAAACGAGATGAAGTGACGCATGAACTATTGGTCCCAATCACCCACAACATCAACAAACTCCATGAAGCCTAAACCAAGGATTAAATCCACGACACAATTACAATATTAACTTACATTTACTCTACCAAGAAACTGTCAATTAAATTCTCAATTCCATAAAATACTCGCCATCCTCACCGTGACAACAAATTACAAAGCATGTTACGGGAGCAGGACTACAAAGCAAACGTGAATCCCGAGGCGTTGCGCGCAACTAAGCTGCCACGCAGGGACAGAGAGAAGCTCTACACAAGCCGAGCAGCGAGGGTATCAACTATGAAGGTCACTCACACAACAACCAATGAGGCTTAGACATTCTTGACTCAGTCCTTCTCACTCAGGGCTCGCATATTATTGCGTTAATTCGGTGGGTTGCTTTCATTTCATTATTTATTTAAAAATATTAAAGAGAGCGTTTATAGATTACTTTCAATTCAAGGCATAAAAAATACAATCGTGCATAATTATTGATTGAATCCATCGTTTGTTTGAAGATTCAGCCGTATAAACGCAGTAATTCAGCAGCAATACCACTGCAATACCACTTAAAACTGCACTGCAATACCACTTAAAATTACGCAACTAAAAACATTACAATTACATAACGTCCCAGGAATTCCATCCATGAATCATGGAGCTTTGTGCACGAGCATGAATTGCCCGAGAAAAATCACACACTGTATCACTATAGCAGTCACAGAGCTGTCGAGCCAAGCCACAATAACAGAGCCTGTTCGTCCAATGTCTGAAGCTTTCGTTCTGTTAATCGCACCGTTTTAATCAGATCGAGTTCCGTTGAATTTAACAACACGTGTAAAATTTAGACAATAACATGTGAGAACGGTGCCAGTATTTATTTTTATCAGAGACATACGAACTTCGATCGTTTTAGTCGAAAATATCTACGTAATTAGTGCCATAAGACTAAAATAACTGGTTTTGTCCATGCATGAGTATATATGTGATTATGAACGAATACCCACGACAACGTAAGAAGATTGACACGTTAACGCCACAATACACGGAGTTCAACCCAGTGCAAATTTACAGACGCGGCAGCTTCTGATCTGGAATACCAGAAGCTGGGGCGACTCTGAATTTTGTTAGGGAATAAGCACAGATGCCATCACGCAGCACGGCCGCCACGGGAAGCGGTGACGCGGTGGCTCTTTAAGCGTGGGCTGCATTGCATCCGCTGGACTCATCCAGCATAACGACGAATACGTAACGAAATATATTCACTAATTGGAAGCATTAGTGAAGAATGATCATGAAAATAATCATGCATATTAAATGTAATGTAAAAAAATTATTATAATGATAATGTTGGGAAATGAAAGTGAAGAATAGTTAATAGGAATTGTCTTCAACAATCTCCACAACAAGTTTAAAATTAAATGAAATCAAATTTATATAGGTCCATAAATTTACAGAGATTCGACGTATGGGTTTATACTAGCATTAATTTACGAGTAGCTAGGCAAATACCAAAAACCATCGACAAACATTACATTAATAACATAATACACATAAATACGAAATTACAATGAAACCAAAAAATATCTAACATGCGGAAAGATCTAAGCTTGATACTCACAGGATCTTTTCTGAGTGAAGGGGGAGTGAACTGCGGTCGAGAGGGAGGATGGAAGCTGAAGCGGCGACGGCCGAGGGCGAGAACGTCGCCGGCCCGCAGCCTACGAGACTCGCCCTCAAGCAGGGGCTCGTCATTGACAGTCACGCCGTCGCTGCAAATGCTTCTGGTGCCGGAAAATCAGGAAACGTTATAGGGATAAATCATATAAATCGTTGTCGAACACGATGCAGAGTCAAATCAGTTTGTATTTTCAATGAGAAGGTCGTACGTTTACTTGATAGCATTTTAGGAGAGGAGCGCGGGTCGAACAAGATTATTTGAAAAATTTTTGCATTTTTCTTTAAACGCGACATAGTCAGCATTAAATGCTGCACAAATCACTACCTTTGTTATAACTTGAAAATTTTTTTAGCTGACAAAGTTTGAAAGTGAAAGAATTGGCCTAAATAGGAGCATGACCGGAGCAATGATGGAATTTAAGCATAACCGTATACCGGCACACATTTCGAGTCGACAGAGTAAGTTAAATGTGCATGATTCAACATAAATAGAAAGATCACAATAATAACTTTTAAATTAAATGATCTGACGGCACAGCTTTTTACCCGACACAGTGAGTTGAAAGGGCAAAATTTTAAATAATAGAAAGATGACTAAAGCAATTGTTTGGTTAAACACCAGGACAATGGTTAAATTTAATGAGGCACAATCATAGCTTACGACATAGTTATTTGAAAGTCCTATTATCATAGAGAGAGCACATGCGATGACAGGTTGTACTACTAAGTTGTATGGAGACTCACTTGAGAGTGACTCACTTGAGAGTGACGATGAGACTCACTTGAGAGTGACGATGAGACTCACTTGAGAGTGACGATGCCACGGGAGCTGGTGAAGCAGCAATGCTCCTGCTGGAGGTCGTCACCAGCAAGGGTGATGTCACAGTCGCTGCTCTTGCCAAGGCGCGACTCTCCTTCCTTTACAACACCAAAATTGAATTATTCAGTGACAAAAATTGGAAGAGTAGAAAGCCAATCTTGATCAAGAATTCAAACTATGAAGATTAGCTAACGAGCTTAAATGACATTTGAGCATCGTCAGAATTATCTGTTTCCATTCAATGATAAATGTGAATTTTCGCAAATTGATAAAGAATAAGAGAAAGATAACTAATAACAAAGATAACGAAAGGAATATTCACTTAAACAGAAGTGGAATGTGTCCATTTTTTGCTATTAAATTCTATTATTAATTAGCATTGAAGATGATCGCGTGATAATAATACATATAAGAAGACAACTAAACCTTGATAACATTACTGACACTTGAACGACTGAATAAACTTGATGAGGAAAAATAAGAACTGAATGAAACTCGATTAAGAACATTTCACAACCTTGATGTGGTATATGAAGACGGTGCTGGCCATGGCGTCATCTGAAGTATTTACAAGGTAAGGAATTTCCGACTCCACCACAACTGCTCGCTCTTCACTTTTCTTTGAAGAGTTGCAATCTATCATTGTTTTGGAACCATCTTTGCCTATTTCGTTGGCTGACAAGGCACTACTCTTATCACAACTAAAACTAATAAGCCTAAAACGTTCACTTGTACGATGATTTCGAGGGAGAAGATCATTGTGCGTAGTTTGCAATTGTACTAAAGACTCATCGTCTTCACTTCCGTGTGCAGGAAGATTTTCATCATCTTTACAGATGACATTTTCTTCTTCCGATGTATCACGTTTAGCCTCAGTCTGCTTCCGCCTGAGATTCAAATTCAAAATAGAAGATTTATTCCTTGAAAAATATTTTTCAGTGCCAGGCACGGCGTGTTTTCTCCGACACCGGCAGCGCGTACCACCTCCCTCGGAAGACGGGATATATTGTTGCTTTGATTGGCTCAATGCAGTACAACTTGTTCGAGTCTTGGAACACCGCATTGACGATGAAGGATCTGAAGCAGGAACTCTAATTGCAGGAATCCGATTTTTTGAGGCTTTTCGGGAAACGGAAGGAACTTCTCGGCGGAGACGACGTAGGATCTGACGAGCAACACGAGGAGGAACATCACGCAACAAACTTCCCAGTGAGGTTTTGAATTTTCGGAACGGGCCCCACAAATCTTCCTGAAAAGAAAGCGAAAAATATGACCACTGATCGTGAAACCGGATCCCAGATCTTATTGAGAGCCGGAAAAAACAATAAAATAACATTTCAAAGATTTAAAGACGCACAGTAAAAACAGATTTCCTTCTCCATCAGGCAATAAATAGAAAGAAAATTTTCTAAGAAGGAAAATCGAACACGATTTTACCAATTTTAATCAAACACGTTTTTTTCGTTCGCAGTATGAGCTAGGTAAATATTTCTTTCTTCCAGATTACAGTAAAGAATAATAAGTTGGATAGAAATTGAATTATTCAATATGAATTATTCAATTAAATTATTCGCAATGAACCTTCTCCTTCTCGGTGAGGATGCGTCTGAGACAGTTGACTTCGCTCTTGAGGCGCGCGAGAGCATCGCTGCAAGGGTCGACGTTCACTACAGGACTCGTTACGATGCACCGAGCACGAGTCGCATACCGCAGAGTCGCCAGACTCTGGCTGTAGCAAGTGCTGGATGCCGACAACGCTGCATACAAGAGGAAAATTAATTCATAAATAATACATTTTTACACAGAAACTTGACGAAATAATCTACTGTCATTATTTCCCCAGATTTTATTTATTATATTTTTTATTCGTTTTGAGTCAATCAACTTACTTGCAATCATGAAGGTGTTGGCGTTTCCACCGAGAGTGTCTCTGAGAAGCCAAGTAAGAACCGAGTCCCGGTAAGGAATGAAGGGCAGTCGGGGGGTGTGTTGTGATGGCAGCGCTCCAGAAGTCTTCTTCTTCTGCTTTATTTGCTTCTGCAATTTTTGTCCGGTAGCCGAATCAATGACATCATCAACAGCCGTAAGTTCATTCTTGTCAAGAATACGGACAGAATTCTGGTCTGTTTGATCATTCAATATATTTTTACTGTCCGGAGAAAGCGCTTCGAGACGAGCCACATTATGAACTTCGTGAGAATTATTCATTTTTGCAGCCGGGCCTGGAGTATTGTCTTTTTTAGCGAGTGTGTCTTCAAGGAAGAATTCAGATTGAGGAGGTTTTACCGACTGAGAATTTGTACGATTAGGGTTCTTAATGGCTTTAATAGTAGAAGGCGTAGAATCTCGACGAGAACAACCACTGGTTGAAAGCGGATAGACGTCGTGCGGCGGAAAATTTGGCCCACGAGGCTGCCCATGAAGACCTCCGTCCGGCTCCCCGTCCAGCGTGCCGTAAGTTCCATTAAATGGCGGTCCCGGACCCAGTGATGCGGACGGGCCTTGCGCTCTCTCAGCTGCCAACGAAATTCACGCATAGAAAAATATATATATTTATGAGGGTGCTTCAAAACATTAGTGGGAAATGGACATAACTGAAAATTCTCTGGTAAGAATATGATGTCAATGCACCAGAATGATGCTGTATCAGCGTTTTATCAAATTAATGTTACAAACGTGGGCGCGGTTTAAAAAGCAACGACCGTTCATGCAACATGGCATCTGCCGAAGTAAAGGCCAGGTCAAACATCAAATTCATGGTGAAGCTTGGGTGGAAGAATAGACCCTCTGGAAGAATAGACATTAAATAGACATTTGAATAAGTTTATGGTGACGCCTCAAACAAATCATCATCCCACAAATGGATTAGTCGTCCCAGAAGCGAAAGAAATGAGACCAATGATGACCCCTGGAGAGGAAGGGGTCGCTTATCAGTTTGTGTAGAAAACATTGACGCTGCTCGTGATCTCATTGAAAATGATAGGCGAATAACCACCGAATCATTAGGAGACACACTCAACATTTCCGTGAGTTTCATACACACAATTATGGTAGCCAAGACATATTTCAACCAATCTAGAATATCTGCACGTAAAACTTGGGTGAATATGATAAAAGGTACATCATAAAAAATCGTGTGCAATCGTCGTGTGCAAGCAAAGGAAAATTAATTACTGTGAGAAAGCAGGTGCCGCCAAGAACACGACTGTGTGCATTGAAAAGCCATACGATAGGTTCTAGGATAAAACATATTATAATGTCTAAACTTTAAAATTTACCCTTAAATATCCAACTTCCGTACATTTATCTTTGAATTGTACATCACTAGATTTTGGAGGGAGAAAGTTCTTTGTTGAGTATAAGAGAGTAACTTGGACGCGACGAGTTCGTTTTTGCGTAGTCAACCTAATTTTAGGATGACTTAATTTAATGCAGTTTCGTTGAATCCGACTAATCTGATTTCAATTATTATATAGTACACGTGGGGTTGAATTTAAAAATTCACGCCTTACTAGTATATAATCTTGTATTCCTTGATTAATCATGTTGCAACAGCAATATGTAAGTCAGTGGCTGGTGGCTACCGACCGCACCTCGTTCTATTATGAGTCTAGAAGCACTTTTCTCCGCGAATTTTCCCCGTTTATACGGAACGTCGGTAAAAAAATAAGGCGCACGAGCGACAAAGACCCATACCTCCATGTTCATCTTCGCACTTACATAGCGGACATTGCAGTCTCGATTTTTGACTAGGTTGGCCCTTAATATTAATGTTTCGAATAGACATAGCGACGCAATGCTTATATTTGGTAGCTAAGATCAAACTACTATAAGAGGGAAAATTCGCTAATTAAATGAAAAAGCTCGTTACAAACCCCAGCAGAAGCGACAGCGTTTCCTGAAGTGGACTCCTGCGTTTGCGTATAAAAGTTTAGGAGACATTTGTTAATTTTGGATTCCTGTACGAAAGAATCGAGAGTCCTCAATTTCCGTAAATAAAAACAAATAAAATCAAATTTATATTAATCGAACCAACAACTCTAGATGCCACTCTTAGAGCAGAACAGATTTATTGGGTTCTACATTTCTGAACTGACTAACTTAAAAATATTTGTAGTTGTACAAAATTATTTAATTCCTTATGCGGAATTCAAATTTTAGTGCTGAGCTGTGTTTCAGCACGACTAGGCTTTCAAACTTCAATCGAGAACCTTTAATGATTAAACGTATATATTCAATATATGTATCGGTATATGTTTATATCATGTTAACCGATTTCCTTGACGTATAAAGCGTAAAAACATCATTAAAACTAAGTAATAGAATAGTAGTAGTAAAGAAATAATAATCAAAGGCACAACAACTTGATATTCTTTTAACACGAAGCTGAGGAGGGTAAACAACAACTTTACATTCTTCTAACACGATGCTGAGGAGGGTAAACATACCGAGGGCAGAGATGACGTTGCCGAGGGTCACTAGGGACCTGTTGATGCTGGCGCCCTCTGTAAGGCGCTCCTTGCTGCTGTCGTCGCTCGCTTGCTCGCTAGAAATATCAGAAAATTTCCCTTTATAATATTTGTTCATAAAACTAGGATTTTGAAGTGGAAATATTACATTATAATTATGAATCCAAATATAGCAATTGAAAGTTTTCAAGAAGCGTCTTAAAAGTAAAAGTAAGTAATTAAACTGCATACAGTAACAAAGAGATAATGGTTAGGTTACCAACAATTATAATCATATGATAGAAAATAAAGCTTAAAACTAGAAATTACAGCGTGAACAGTTAAGTCGAGATAAACATGAAAGTTATAATTTTATCGAACACATTTATGAATACATTTGCAGAATTAAAATTGAACATGTGTAATCAGAACAATTCGAAATTTACGGTCACAATTCTGCAGTGTAGAAAACAACCGTTAAGTTGAATAAATAAAATCTTCCACTAACCATGTAGCTAAACATCTTTCGAACTTTATTTATTATTTAAATTTAAATAGTTATCAAGGACTACTACACACAGGACATGCATAGCCTATGTCCAGCCTCTGCTAGCAGAGGCGATCGCCTACACTATGAAAATGCTGTTGTTTTATCTAAAACAACAGCATTTTCATAGTGTAGGCGATCGCCTCTGCTAGCAGAGGCTGGACATAGGCTATGCATGTCCTGTGTGTAGTAGTCCTTGATAGTTATTTTAATGTTACAGAACATGAACGACTGACCTGCCAGCCAGATCGACGAAGGTGACAGCAGAGCGCACTCTGGCAGCGGGCTGGGAGACGAGCAGCGTGATGAGCGCATGTGAGCGTGAAGAGTGAGCGTGCAGTGAAGTGGACGCAACGCTGCGCTCACGACGCCCGCGCTCGAGGAGCGACCACGCCTGCGCCACGCTCGATATCGGGTGCCAGGACACGCCTACATGCGGGTATACCCCGTATAACGTATCAATACCCGTATAAATGATGTACCCGTATAATTTATTAATATCCGTATAAATGGTGTACCCGTATAAATGGTGTGCCCGTATAAATGGTGTGCCCGTATCAATGGTGTGCCCGTATCAATGGTGTGCCCGTATAAATGGTGTGCCCGTATAAATGGTGTGCCCGTATAATAGGTATACCCGTATAAATGGTGTACCCGTATAAATGGTGTATCCGTATAAATGGTGTGCCCGTATATAAATGGTGTGCCCGTATAAATAATGTGCCCGTATAAATGGTGTACCCGTATAAATGGTGTACCCGTATAAATGGTGTACCCGTATAAATGGTGTACCCGTATAAATGGTGTACCCGTATAAATGGTGTACCCGTAGAACGGGTTAATACCCGTGTAAATGGTGTACCCGTAGAACGGGTTAATACCCGTGTAAATGGTGTACCCGTAGAACGGGTTAATACCCGTGTAAATGGTGTACCCGTAGAACGGATTAATTCAACACACATAATCGGACAATCCATTACAGTCAATTGACCTCAGCGTTGCTGTGTTACTAACATTAATTGTAATTTGCGTCATTTAGCACAATATGCCTGTGACGTTTTTCACAAGCACGTTGGAAATTGAAAGAGTCCAAGAGAGAAATTGCCAAGCTTACAACACCTTCATGAAATAAGGCACACGCCATTTACACGTCTCGTTGTCTTACCACTTTTTAGTCGTGCCGTCTAGCCAGCACCGCCAATAACATAAAAATATTTATCACTTACAAGCCTGTTTGAAGTAGTGTTATGTATTTTGTTGTGCTTCGGCTAATGATAAAATCATTTTATTCATCTCTTGCTTTAGAATAATTGTAACTTAAAAATGTCTGTTAAAATATCGCGTTATTTTTTCTCCAAACACCAGTGGGCAGTTCAGACCTCAATTATCCTTAATTGCAGATAATTAATGATACAATGATCTCAATTATTCTTTATTGCCCGACAGACAAATTTTGCACACTTGAGAGGTTGTTGCTAGTATCGAAAGTAATTAGGGTTAACCCTGGGAATTACATCGAGATAATTAATGCGGGTTGTGTGGTGGGTGGATCACTCGGTACCATGGAACGAAGATACATGGAACACCATAAATCAAGGACACTCATATCAGAGACCAAAGGCATCGCAACAAAACTCCATTTCAAAGACGACTGAGGCTAAAAATGAGAATATAAGCTATGAAGTATAAACGAAAGAGTAGGAACAAATAAAACCCATGAAAAAAACCGTATAAAAAATTCTGGGATAGTTGCGAATCTTCTCTACAGTGAATTATTGTGGTGCCGACCAGACATCTGAGATAATAATTTTTCACGAGCCAATTTTCGTAGAATAAGCTATTTACCTACATTAAATTCTAAATTGAGATGTGTTCTTCGCAAATCAAAAGACCATGGCAGCGGTGGGATTCGAACCCACGCCTCCGAAGAGACTGGTGCCTTAAACCAGCGCCTTAGACCGCTCGGCCACGCTACCGATGCCCGAAACATGTTGTCTATGCTACTGAATGGCGTCAAAACGAAAACGAACGAAAATATGAAAATTTTCACTAAGATTTTCAACCTTTACAACCAAACATCTAGGTGCATTCAGGCCATACACATGCCCTACACATGGGCATGCACTACATACACATACAGGCATCAGCAGCCAATTCTCAACATCGCACTATAGCTTCCTCCGTTCGATGGTTTGAATCTGTGGTTCCCAACCATTTAGCGGTTGAGTTCCCATTTCAGATACCACACAGTGGAAGCTTACACCATGCAGGTGCCGCCGTATAACATTAATGCTACAAATTATCCAATAATATTTATTATTAGTTGCATTCTAATTTACTCGGTAACTAGTGCACTGAGCACGCGAAATTATCGAATTTAACGGAGCTGCTGAGACCAAGTTTATGACAGGTTTCAACTGTTGCGAATCATTGTCACATTAACTTGTGTTAGGCATTTAATTTGTCTGTAAATAAAAACTTAGGGCACTTGGAGTTTTCTGGAATGTACTCTTTTAAAACTTTCATTGCAAGTACCACAACTGGGGAAGCTCAGGTATAAAGGAACTATGAGGCCTGCAGTGAAATGTAATACATGTAAAATGTAGTGTGATGTGATGCAAACAGTTGATCTGCATGAGTTGTATCCTTATAATATTGTATCTTACGATACCCGCTCAGTGCGTGGTGATCCTATAAGTAAACTATTCGTAATATTGAGAGTCATTTAAAGCAAATAGGAGAATTTTAGAAGTTCTTTAGAATAAAAAATTACTGGCAACTCAATAGATCTAGATATCTACGTATGTCCTCTTTTGAGCAAGCCAATTTCAAACAGAGCTTATTCTGCATTACTTTGAACTTTCACAAAACTCAACGAACTTTTGAATTTGCGTTTAGTTGCTACTCAGTTGACCTACTAAGAAGATGCTACTCAGTTGAGATGTTTTATCAATGAAGTGAGAGGAGGCGAGACTAGAACCCAGACATGCATATAGGCTGCTGCTGTCTTGAACCACTGCGCAATTCGAACAATTGATTGTTCCGTGAATCGAAAAATCATTTCATATATCACAAAAATCAACAAAACTTCGGCTTATTTGTGAAGAAAATACAACTTTAACTCATTAAAACATAAATTCAGAAATTAGAACTCTACCAGTAAACAACCGTTTGCTTCTATATCAGATGTCAATTTCGGACCAAAATATTTTAAAATCATGCCCCGGGTGAGGATCGAACTCACGACCTTCAGATTATGAGACTGACGCGCTGCCTACTGCGCTACCGAGGCGTTACACAATGAGGTTTTATTATTCGTCAGGCAATAAGATATAGATAATATATGCTAAATATATTAAGGCAGATATACCAATTATTTTGAAAACTTTAATAGGATAGTAGCGCGAATGATCAATCTCAGAAGATCTGATTCAGTTTGAGCGAGCTTTGCAGGCAGTTCACAATTAAGGTACAACATAAATTATGCCACTATTTTTCAATTTCAAATAATACCCAAATTCAGACGAATCATTTCAGTCAATTCAATTTATAACAAAAGCTCTGCGTGAGAATCGAACACACGCTTTATGTTACTAGACTGTAGTGTTATTGCTATTCTCCATGAGCTTAAAAGAGAACACTTTATGTAAACTATCGTTTACGTGAATTTTGCGTGTTCCATAACAACATTATTAAATGAATTTGTGTCAAATAAATCCATTTTTCTCGTACCTTATTTGGGCAAGGGTATCTAAACTCTTACCGTGAACATATGGTCCGGAAGTTGGATGTTCCCTGACACGGAGGCAGCGCGTCGCTGTCAGGTTCAATAGGTCACTCACTCGCTCCTGGTAGATCTCCACCACGCTGTGACCACAAACAACATTTCAAGCTTCAATACCGTACATATAGGCAATTTGAGGAGTTCTGCCAAACAAATTGTAAGGCCAGCACCTTCAACAACATCAAAATATTTATCACTTACAACCCTGTTTGAAGTAGTAGTGCTATGTATGTATTTTGTTGTGCTTCGGCTAATGATGCAATCATTTTGTTCGTCTCTTGATTTGGAATAATTGTAACTTAAGAATGACTGTTAAAATATCGTGTTATTTTTCAGCAAAGTATATTTACAACATTTTTCGTATATTAAAAAGCAAAGAGCTTAAACTGCCTGTCAAGACTCAGAAACTCTAATTTGTTAGTCTCGCCTATCAATTGTAACTTGAAGAATATTGTCGACAACCCAATGTATCGTTATTTGGCCGAACAAGTCGACAAGATAAGCATTCCCAGACAAAAAAGGGAGACTAACTTCACGCTAAACGACAAACTAAGCTTTGCAATGGACAGTAAACAAATCACCCATTAAGTATTGCTGATGAAGTCAACAGTCGACAAATGTTCAAGAAACGTTAACGCGAAACAATAACTGCTTAATACCTTAACATTAGGCGAATGTAGATGAACATATTTGTGAGAAATAATAATTTTGCGCAATTGAATTTGTTAGAAGATACTACCCATTCATTGCTCTTCACATCTAACCACAAGTTCTCATTTATTAAACCATTTTCTTTTACCACAAATGCGGTTTCAAAATCAACATAGCTATAATCTCCCCGTGACGCCACCGTAGCTGTTGAGAAATCATCTAAATTATATTTCATAACGTCAGGTTATTTGTATTTGCAACCTCTCCATCAGTTACACCGTTGCCATTTGTGATAAATTGCGCAGAGTAGCCAGTAGCGTGGCACAATAGCGCGCTAATAAAGCTACATTAAAATTAGATTATGGGTTTCTGCCCACCGACAGTTCAATACGCGATGACACTGAAACAATTTTATTAACAGTAAATGGGTTCAAATTATAGTGTTTTCAGTTTGAGAAACAAACAACTATTAAATATCCTGAGGCTATGCTCGGAATATGAACATAAATTATTAGACTGTTAAGCAAATATGAAGTTTAAACCTGCAGGTATCACACACAGGTCGAAACATGAGACCAGAATGCATTTGCATATATGGCGTACACATTTTTTCAACAGCCAGCCAATGACGAGAGTTCACGTTAGTCCTGATGACGATTAGTCACTAGTTACTTTCAAAGGAAAATTTATTCACTTTATATCTCTAGTCTTGCTTGGAGAAATACGGCGGCTTACATGTAAAAGAGCGTCCGAAAGGCGGCCCGTTACAGAAGGAATTTCGAACTCAAACATTAGAATAAAACACAGTTCATCCATACACATCTAACAAAATTTCAAATTATTTTCTAACCTTTTTCAATTATTTTCTAACCTTTTCTTTGCTAACCTTTTTCATTTTCCCACAAAATTTACATACCTTAAAATTTTCACATCAATTCTAATGTGTTGAAACTAATTAATTAATTAATTAATTATTAATTAATTAATTAATTAAAAAATTAATTAATTAATTAAAAAATTACTTCAAGTGACCAGAAAGGCTCCGGCTACCCACCTGAGGGTGAGCGAGGGAGCATGGGGGGGTAGGTGAGGGGTGCAGGGGGATGAGGGAGGAGAAGGGGGGCAGGGGTGGCAGAGGCGCTTCAGGAGGCCCTGGCAGATGAGCGGCGCCAAGCCTGGGCACGCCTGCACGCGCACAACAAAACGCGGACAATGTTTACAAATGGAAGTAAAATATGTACAAATACCTGGGATATTCATGCATTAGCTACAGCAACATTTTTTAGGAATTTTCTTTCCTGAACTATAACATACAAATATTTTTCGACAATTTTAAATTATTTAAGTAATATATTTTACGTTCACTCCAAAGATATATTAATCAATTGAGTACCTATTTGATAAAGTCATACATTTTCAGAATAAATACGTTAGTTTTGCACATAGTATTGCAAATAAGCAGTGCTAATACGGATACTTATCCAGGACACTCATAGTACAGACTATTTAATAAAAATATAAGTCAGTACTCACTGCAGTGAGTGACAGAGAGCGCATTTTCTCGTCGACGAAAATTTGAGGTCACGGACAGACGGACGGACAGACGGACAGACAGACAGACAGACAGACGGACGGACATGACGAGCACAATAGTGCATTTTTTCCATAAATGAGAAAATGCGCTAAAAACGCATTCGCAAAAAATTTTACATAGGAGATTCCGATGTACATACTAGTATCCAATTTCGTATCCACTAGGAAATCCTTCGATTACAAAAATTGAATTTGTAAACAGTTACCATATGAAAGTCTTCGGAATTCGATACATGAATTTCAGTATCGCAGTCGCACTCCTAGTAGAGAGTATATAATAGAGCCGTGCCAAGAATATCTGTAAATTTTGGTATTTCAAACAGCTAATTTCAATTCCCATTTCCAAATCTACTTATCCCGTTGTCTATAGGTACACCTAACATTACCGATGCCGTAACAAAAGAGTAACAATTGGTAGATAAAATGATTAAACAAAACCAAGCTCTTATCTATGAATCGTGTCTCGTCATCTATGTCCCAAAGAAGTGTTACACGTCACCTTATTGTGTCGCGTCATCTATGTCCCAAAGAAGTGTTACACGTCACCTTGTTGTGTCGCGTCATCTAAGTCCCAAAGAAGTGTTACACGTACGTCACCTTATTGTGTCGCGTCATCTCTGTCACAAAGAAGTGTTACAAGTTACATTGTTGTGTCGCGTCATCTATGTCCCAAAGAAGTGTTACACGTCACCTTGTTGTGTCGCGTCATCTAAGTCCCAAAGAAGTGTTACACGTACGTCACCTTATTGTGTCGCGTCATCTCTGTCACAAAGAAGTGTTACAAGTTACATTGTTGTGTCGCGTCATCTATGTCCCAAAGAAGTGTTAAACGTCACCTTGTTGTGTCTCGTCATTTTTGTCCCAAAGAACGGCGAATATTATTGTTACACGTCACCTTGTTGCCGAGGACGGTGAACGTCTTGCCCGTGCCACTCTGGCCGTACGCGAGAACACACGCGTTGTAGCCCGCGATCGCAGCGCCCTCCACTGCCACGCCAACCTCCCTGTACAGCTGTGGCGACAACAAAATATTTGATAACATGTTACGTATTATTCAGTATGGGACATTCTTTTATTTATTTACAATACGTGTAGCGGTGATGATAACAACAAACAATTTGATATATTACGTATTATTCAGTATGGGACATTTTTTTATTTATTTACAATACGTGTAGCGCTGATGATAACAACAAACAATTTGATTTAATATTTCGTATTATTGAGTATAGGACATACTTTAAATTTCTTTATAGTGCGTGTAGCGGTGATGATTATTCATTTAGACATACTTAAATTGTCGTTGAAAACGTGAGAAGGTGATGACTTTTCATTAAACCTTCAATGACAACTGAGAAAGGGGTCGGTATATGGTCTAAAATAAATTTTGTGTTATAAAATTGTTCAATTTTAATTAAATCCCAACGTGGTTTCTTCGTGCGCAGCGCTGCGTGTAAAACAGTTAAAGCACTGCGTGTAATGGCGTTCAGGGCCCATACCTTCAAAAAAGTTAAGAGATCGTAAGTTCATTGGCCAATCATTGACGGCCTTTCAAGCTAAATCCACCAATCATAGACAAGAAAATAGAGCGTAAGTACTTACGTTCACATAGCGAGCTTTGAAAGTATCCACCAATCATAGACAAGAAAATAGAGCGTAAGTACTTACGTTCACCTAACAACTTTTGAAAGTATGGCCCCTGCACTGCATGTGGCAGAGAACATTGCGTGACGACGCTATTTCAGCAACGCCATAAAGCTCTTAGTGAGGCCGGCTCAAAACGACCGTCATCTCGGCAGCTTTGAAGCTTCAACTCTATAATTTAAAGTCAATAAATATACAACAAACTAAAGACTTCCTTTAGATTGATGAAGTACGCTTTCAGATAACAAGTTGACCTTACCATACCCGTAGCACGACTCTCAACCTTAATAAATCATCACTTTCATGTACAATTGTAAATCAAAATTGATCGCATCAAATTCAAACAACTTTATTTGACAAATTTTATTTAAATTTCGAGCAACACAGATAAAATAGAATGTAAAAATGAATGTAGAATTAGTATGAAATAACCTTTACTCAATGGGCCTCACATTAGAATCAATGATAAGCTGCAGACGCTTGGAAAATGACCTTCTAAAGTCACGAATAACGTGTTTCGGCAATCAAGTCCCAGCAAATTTCCTTCCCAAATTTACCTGCACTAAATAGCTCATGAATTGATATTAGTTTATTTACAAATGTAACTGTTGTTAAATTTAAATTGAAGAAAGCATAAAAATTATTTTTCAAGTTTCAGAAGTTACCTTTTATTAGGAAAATAAGTAAATTTTACATTAGAAATTAATTGTAACGATGTACATTTGTAAGAATTAAGGTAATTTAGTTTACAGCCAAACCCCGAGAAAAATAAATATGTATTGCAAGGAGAAAGACTTCGCAACTTTGCGAGGTAATATTCATTTCTATAATTTACCATCGTCAACTTGAACTACTAACATGAATTAGAACGTGTTTCTCTTCACATGATTTAAAACAAAAATGCATTTTCTTCCAATGTAATCATTGAAACCAAACCGTTCACCAACACTGAGCTAACAACTTGAAAAAAATTAGGTTTCTTGTTAGCTTGCATGGCTGGAGCGGACATAAGAGCAAATTTATGGAGCTTGAGAAGAACTATGAAAACCTAATTGCGGAGACAAAATTAATTAACACTTAATCGGCAAATAAAAGTTTGAAGTCGTTGAGAAATAAATAGAATAAAATGCTAGTACGTTGAAAATAATCAAGGTCTAGGCGAGGACGGCAGAAAAATATAAATATGAGGCCGCCTTCAATTGAATGGCCCTGCATTTACTATCGTATGCACAGCGGCCAAAAGATCGATCGATCATTCTTATGCGCTCGGTAGAAGCTGATGGGAGTTTTGGAACAGTTTTAATTATGGAACACGAGAAGTCGCGACCTCAGAAACCTTGCGCTACAGGGGACACGCATGGCATGACTTCATAGCAACGAAGATATTAAGGTTAGCTAGCAATGGAATACCTACACGGAAGTGTAAATTTCCGTGTACTTCGTTAAGATCTGTGGCACGAGATGAGAAATATTTTATAATTTATTCATACCGAGAGTGAGGCTCTCGGTATTCGTCCTCAGCACTAAAGTTGGATGGACTTCAAGTACATTGAACTCTGTATTGTGCTCTGTCACGTTGAGACATGAATGCAGTCATGAATACCTGCGACATATGCAAATATGAATGAACCGAGGTAAAACTGAGTAACGTTGATTTTCTTAATTTTGACTCAGCATCGCATGCAATGTCTCCAGCCCACTCAGTACCGCATACATGCCCCTCTCCAGCCCACTCCGTACAGCATGAAAGACCCTCTCCAGCCCACTCCGTACAGCATGCATGTCCCTCTCCAGGCCACTCCGTACAGCATGCATGTCCCTCTCCAGCCCACTCCGTACAGCATGCATGTCCCTCTCCAGCCCACTCCGTACAGCATGCATGACCCTCTCCAGCCCACTCCGTACAGCATGCATGACCCTCTCCAGCCCACTTTTCCACGAGCCGCTCTCTCAATCCTCCTTAACGCTCTCCAGTAATTTTCTCCGCATGCAAGCCACGCTCAAGATGAGAACCAAATCGATGCGGAGCCAGAAATAAATATGCTGAATGGGAACAGCAACTTCCTCGTGGCTCACGTGTTACGCAACTCGCAGCGAAAACACGATTCATAAATTACTATTCCATGACTCAATCAACAGTTCGGTCATCGGGTTTAAATTCAGGCTTATTTAGGATGTATGAAGCCCAATATTGTTATTTCTCGTGCTTCATCATCCCAATAGTATAAAAAAATAATGATAAATTACACGAGTTGAATTTCTAACACGAATCAAAAACAAAATATAATGTGTTGGGAATTCACATTTGTCAACTATTTCCTGAACAAAGTTGTATTTTTTTAATTATCTTAATTCGATATTCCTTGGCAATAGCTAACGTAAACAAAACTTTTAAAACAAAATTTTTTCGCCAACAAAAATTTCAAAATTTCGAGTGGCTACGGAAACGAATTTCCACCAGAACCGCATGAGACTCGACTGCGTCTTGACACGACTCCCGCAGCTTCAGCACTTCAAAGGGTCCACGCAATTAGACTTTCAAGGGCGTATCCGCCATCAGCAGCAGCGGCGGCGCTATCAAGGCGATGGTAAATACCGAAGTGACAAAAACTGAGGTTAGGGCGGCTCAGAAAGTGCTTTGAAGACCCAACATATAAAAAATGTACCAGATGAAAAGCCTTAATTAGTTCTCATTGATAGCATAACTGTAATCAACAGTTGCCCAAACAGATGAAATTACAGCGTAAATTAAAAGCAAAGAGCTTAAAGAAAAGTAATCAAGTTGAGGTGTGAAAATGTAACTTCAGCAAAGAGAATTTGAAAATGATACGAAGATAATTACATCAAGCAATATTATGAAATATAGACATTGGAAAAAAATCTCGTTTGACATGATAAAATTTTTTGATAAACTACGGAATTTCCCGTCGGCATTTCAATCATATTCCCTGTGCAAGCACAGTAAATGCCGCTAGAGTAGAGTAGATTACAAAAACTATAAAAACCACTGAAATGAAAAAAATTAAAATCTGGAGAAAACAACTATATTCCCAGGAGAGAAATGTCCAACATAAAATAACTCGTAAGAAACTCTTCATATATATATATATATAATCGCAAAGAGATTATTAATGATGCGCGACACCTCACCAACCACCAGCACTCAGGGAGCCAACAGTCCCCTCGGTCACAAGTCGGAAGTGCCCGCATGGTTCGCACGCAACTCCTTTGTATTCGGACAAGTCTTTGTATAGCTCAAAACGAGTACTCGCTTAACAAAGGTAGAAGATTAAAGCCTTCATGGAGTTAAAGCTCTTTTAATTAGTCACCGCTCTATCTGGCATAGCACCTACAGTTGGAAAGATTGAGTAAAAATAAGAGCATAATTAGAACTCGTTTATGAAATTCTGAAAATTTAGAAATTTTGAAAATATGTTTACGAATTATGAGAAAGTATGTTTGAAATTAGTGTAGCTTGAAAGAAAAAATAAAATATAACAAGTAGAGTACGGGTTTCAAAATAACGATCAGTCATATTTCATTGATAGAAATTTTTCTCGGTTTACACGTACAACATACCGTCGCATGGAGATAGGGGTCCCAAAAGAAAGACGATGTTTAAATATTACTTGCATTTGCATATGTTTCATGTCAAAGGTATTAGATTTACCATTATCCAATATTAATTGAAGTTCTAAATGTGAATTTAAGATCTAAGATGTCAGACTTCAGGAACTTTAAAACAAAATTTTCACAAAGCAACTCGAAAGGCTAAGTTAAATTTCCTTTGGAAATTCAACTATTGAGATCAGACCACCAATTGAGTGATTCGGGATCAGAATTTAATATGTATATGTACTGAAATTTGGATGGTGGTGTGATTTACGAGGCAAATTCTAGGATTGAGATAAAAACAGAAATAGAGGAAAACGGAAGTAAAGTTCTATATATGAATGCGGCAATTTGAAGGTTAAGGTGAAAGCCAGGAGGAACCCGGGCATCAGGCCTAGAAGACAGGAAGCAAGAGTCGAACCGAGGTCAAACCGAGCGAGGACTATAAATACGGTGGCTCTTACTCTCTAATCTTCTCATTATGACGTGACCTCGACTGACCTGAAGCGCTCATTAGCGTAACACGGCAACGACTGCACTCATCACAACAGCAACCGAAGGCATAACAGCGACTCCATGGACGCTCAATTGCAAGCAAAACGTTAAGACTGCAAGTGCATAGAAGGTCTAGGGCCTCGGCTCGAGTATTCAAGGTCTAGGACCAAATTTTTTTATTCCAGGAAAGAACACACAATTTTGGTGCTAAATCGTGATAAAACACCATGATCCTTTCGATGAAAATTTAGCTCAACCTGTTAAGACTTCAGACAATGATCACCGACTTTGATTTCAAACCGAGATAAGAAGAAAACTAAGAACATTCGTTGGAAGTTACAAAGAAATAGAACTAGAAACGATTGAAAATCCGTGGTTATAGTAAGTTTTCCTGTACCGTAATTGAAAATCTGCTAAACAGAGAAGAGAGGAATGCTCGTTCTCAGTTGGGCTCGGGACGCACAACGTGTAGTATAAATACCTCATAAAATTGAAAGGAGACTCCAACTAGCTGCTAGGCCTTACCTCGTGTTGGCTGGCAGCGAGCCAATATGCCTCCTCTGGTGAAGGCGGCAGCACCCAGTCGTCGCAGGGGCGCAGTTTACGACGATCCTCTCGAGTAAAATCATCGTCACGATATCGATGACGAGGCTTCGCACCGGAACGATGAGGCCCAGGAGGCGAAGCACGGAGGTGACTTTCTGCAGCAATCGGGAGCTTTGACGAAGCCGGAGGCGCTATGTCGGGAATACATTGGAGTCGCTTTGTTGCAAAACGTTTCGATTCGTCTTCATTTGAGTATTGAGATGTTCTGACGGGAGAATTAAGGGCCAATAAAACCGGGGAACTAGTTTGCACTTCGTTCGAAATGCGGTCGGGCAATACGTAGGACTGAGATGCTGCCATCTCTAAAGGCCGCCAAACCCTACCACGAGGTCTGCGGGGATAGGGCGACAGCCCGAGGGTTCGATGTGGACGCGTCTTTAGAGGAAAAGGGACCGGAGTGTTTGGAGGTGCAGACGGGAGTGAGATTGAAACTGGTGGTGAGTCACTAACCGATAAACTTTGAGGTTTGGCTGAGCGTGAATCGTCATGCTGTTTTAGTGAATTTTTATTAAACATCATGAAACATTCGGGTTTTTCATTATATCTCGGTAAAAGAGACACAGGCGACTTAAATTCTGGAGTAATTTCTCCAATTTTTTTCGAACATCCTGGAGGAAAATATGGCAACGACCTAGGTCCCGAATCTCGATATGCCGAAAGGCAATTGCTAAATTCTGTATCCAGATCATCCACAGCGTAACTTCTACGCCTTCTCGGTGCCGGACTTCTTTCAAACATTTCGTTTCGTGGCATACAATTTCTTGAGTAAGGGAATTTTGTCCTGTAACTATTTCTCACATCGTTCCTAATCATTCTCGGAGATGCGACCTCCATGCTTATACCACTCGACCACCGGTATAGGAATTGCTCTTCGTCAAATGTTCCATTCTCTACGTTGCCTAAAGATTTATAATTTGTTTCAGCGGGTTTCTCCAAAGGAAACGATGGAAGTGAGCTATATGGAAGATTAGAAAGAGATGTTCTATAGGTGAACCCATCAGGGTGAAGCACGTAGGGAGAGGATGCCGTTGAGTACAATGGTCTTGTCAACGGTTCTCCTAAATCAAATGCAATAGGTGATTGCCCAGCAGATGAGAGACTTTCTGAGTCAGTGTGCTGGGGGCCAGACGGGGAATTGTTGCCATTAATATCAGATTTTCCTGATCTCTGTAGCTTGGGAATCGGTCCGTCTTTTGTAGTGTATGCGTAGTCGTAAACAAAGTGCTTGACGCGCTCTCTGTGATCCGCACCTTCCCCACACTCTGGCACCTGCACAGGTATAGATATTTATCAATGCATACTTTTCATAAATAATCTTTTTAACAAAGCGTTAGGAGTTATTAATGCTAAATTAACGCTCATTGCAGGAAAGAAGGCATATGTACCTTGAAGACTTTTTGTTATGAGCAATATTTAACTATTCTTATTCAAAGAGATTCGACGTGCAATACATGCAAGAGAGCTCATGTTTAAAGAAACTAAGGCAGAATCGTAAAAATAATCGTCGGCACGAGCCGAACGGTTCGAGGAAAGCCTAAGACGCGCACCAGAAGATAAGATCTCGAGAGAACGACTCGGGAATGTAAACACGTACGTAAAAGTCTTCTTGCAAGATTTGTACACACTAAACAAGAGTTGCGTCGAGTAACACAACTTTTTTACGCGTAGGTAATGATAATAGACGTCTCAAACAACGTGTACTTAGAAATAACGAGCCCGAATTGATATATAAAATATTTTTACCGACATGCGTGGTCTAACTAATCTCACTGATAATCGTAAATAGAACTAACCTATAAAATATATAAAACAATGTGACCCAGCTACAAAGCCAATTCATCTCATATATATTATTATATTAAAATAATTCATTATTTTCCTTACTTTAATTCGTTACTTACTTTCGTGATTTTATTATTTCTATTATAAGAAATAAAAAAACTAAAACAAACGTGAGTCCGTCGACGAGCTGTTGGAAGGGCTGTATCTCATAACTCATAGAACTAATTCAGATCACTAAACATGAATTTCGAGATAACCGTGGCCTACTCTATAACAGAAGTGCCAAAACTGTGGGTTTTTTAAAAAATATGCTGGGCGAACAATTTTGAAGTCACACCCAGCAAAATATGCTGGGCGAACAATTTTGAAGTCACTGAAGATTTTTACACCACTGTTTCTACTTCAGAAAAGTTCAACTACCTAATATGAGATAATGATTTGCAACACTTGTAATGCACCGCCCACCTCGCCCAGTGACTCACAGTTAAATTTAAATAGTAAACCTACTCAATACGTTAATAAATAACGCACTGACTAAAAGAAAATTAGCTGTTAGTATGAAAATGAAATATTAGTAGTACGGAGCGGGGACAGGGTAGTACTCCGTGGATGTACGGATTCTCCAAGTTGTAGGCGATCACAAGAAAAATTGGAAAGACCTACGACAAAATGATCACTACGTGTATAATCCCTATGCATCATTAATTATTCTATCGTTTCTAGCAAAACCCGCAGGAAATTTAATAACAAATATACTTTAATAATTAGAAACCAATATATATGAAACTGCAAGGTAAATGCAGTGCTTCCCAAGCTTCTTGGGTCATTCCCTACTTTCGAGTCGATGGGAATTTTCCACCTGACCCTGCATTGCCAAAAAAATAATAACGAAAAAACTACATTTCAGCTATATTGTATCAACATCATAATATATTGTATACTATATCATTATGAAAAAATCAAACACGCATTATATTGACATGAAATTAAAGTATTCCTTCCTTTTGTCACGCAGCGCTAGCCGTGTCACCGCGTCCTACTACAATATATGTATCATAGGGCGCGCTCCATAGTTAGGTGACTACTGGGTAAAAGTGTGATAAGGACTGCACGGCCTTTTCGCGTTCAATTTAATGGGGCCCGATAATGCTCTTGCTCTGTTTGATTCCAGACGTGTTTTTTCAGACTTCACAAATATAAGGACCGTTCCCAGGGAATCATTTCCTAACCGTATTACCGCAATTTTTATACAAGCACTCAGAAATATTTCCATTTCAACGGCTTTAATACGAACTCGTACATGCTAACTTAAGTCTTTTAACAATTTATACATTCAAGCACTCCATGCCTGCTAAACAGCAGCGGGTTAGACAAGCAACGAACTTATTTGTACTTCGTATTTCACGGTACAAGATAGCCAGACACTTGGTTACGTTAGTGAGCAAAATTTGTTATCACCACCGCTATCGTAGGCAAGTGCACGACCATGGAGGCACAGATACGGACGGTCGGTAGCGTTCTATCATCCGTGACGAAACACTGACTGCCACATATGGAGTGCTGCGAAACGATCTTTCATGGTAACATTAGAAGCGTGATTTTTTTCACGTGAATAAGCTTCTTCCAAGCATCAGGAGTCATCTAACGGTGAAACATAAATAATATCCTTGGCTGTGAAATTGCCTAGAGTGAATATTTACAGAATATTCTTGCTCAGTTGCATACAAAATTTTTCTCGATATTCCTACAAATATTATTTACAGATAAATTATTGAAGAAGAGAGGTAATTTCGAGGGTGACTTCAGTATAAAAAAATCAATCTTAATATGTTTCAACTGAGGCGCAGGTTCTTCAGAAGAGGAGAGTTGAGAAGGTTTAGGGATCAAGTTTGAGCTAGGGATGTCAGTCTCCGGGGAAGAACGCCAAACATTGAAGATGGCAGAAGGAAATGGATGGCGTCGAGTAGTTCACAGGAAGTAAAGGGGACCACGAATGTTTTTTCATGTCCCTCACCAGAAGAAGTCTCCCTCTCGAGAGATCTTTTCTTGCACAGTACTTTTTTCGTCACAGACCAAATAAGAATTCGTACTTTAAAAAACATGAAAATTAAATGTCGTCACAGAAAGAGGCACCAGAAAAAGTAGTTGACGAAGATAAAAACTACAAGCAGGGTATACTTGTCCATCGCCGGAGCCGTAATTAAAAAAATGCGTTGCTTCGCTTCATGTTATTATTACTTCCTGAATAATATAAATAAATTGAGCAGGGATTCAAAGTAAATAGTTTGTTTGATGCAATAGGAATATAGAATACTGAATGGTCAAGTGAGAGAAGTGTTGAACTTCTAAACTAGTTATGAAATGTGTAACCTTTCAATGGTGTTGGAGAAAATCGTGGTTTTATCCACAAAAAGAGCATTCATATAAAATTTGTAACATGATTCAGGTAAGATAGATTGAATACACAAAGTATTTTAACAGCAGAAACTTCGTTTTCCGTTCAGTTGCTTTCAGAGAAGTTCCTTTAACAGGCGTGGATGATGCACCCTAACTGTGGTCAAGTGCAATATGATCCCTAATAAATGTCCCTCTGACTGCAACTACACCCGTAAATATTATTAACTCACATATCAACCCACATTAACATCAGCAACTATCAAAAGCATCCCTTGTATATAACACTAACAACCAACGCTGATGCCACTATCGATCGCACAAACCCCGATCCTCATGCCTAAATTAACAGCATCCTCGTCCTTAGTTCACAGGGACACCTTCGAGGTCAAACTTATTTGGGATATTCACGGCCGCGGCTTGAAATAGTTCCAGAATTTGAATGGTTCATTAATGAAAACAAAGCAATATAATCAGGCTGGTATTGCCAAGTGTCAGGTGTCGAGGGATGTAGGTCAACAACGAGGAAGTCTAGGGAATATGTGATGAAGCTGAGTGAGTGAGTGACTGCAGGCCACAGCTATTGTCCTTCAATGGAGCGTTGGCCGGGACAGAATGGCGTCCACAAAACCCAAGCAATTCTTGATATTCTGGGGCATTTACTCAGCAGAGATATCATGTAAACGACCGTGATTTACGCAACAAACAACTGGCAATCAAGAGCAATATTGTCAGAAGGCCAAAAATGTCTTGATGTAAGACAGGAAAACATTCAATTGACAAATTTTTATCCACAACGACTAGCTTACATTCTGACTCACACAAGTATTTTGTTTGACGAGCTAATGCTGATATGGAAAGCAAACGACGATTCATTACTGACAAAGACAGCAGTTTTTTTATAGAAATTTTTCATTAAGTGAAGACGTTTGCTGAATGCTACTTAGCAACCTTGAAACAGCATTTTTACGACGTACAAGAAACTTTGAGATGTCACGACACTCAAGAGTCTCTAACCCAAAAGTTCATTCCGACGTCAATTTTTAAAGCTCTCGGAGTTCACAGGCCCAGTTAAGCAAAAAGCCAGTAGCAGGTCATGAGAGGGCACCGACATGGAAAACTCACGTGTTGTTAAGGCCATTTCAAGGGTACTTGTAATAATAAAATGAATATCAAACACGATAAAGGTGCGGAGTTTGAGGCTCTTCATAAAGGGATGCTATGTTCACAGCGTGTGCTGGCGCGACTGCGACGTATCAGTTTACGAAGCGGATGGAAAAAGATGTTCTCCTCTCAGTGGATTGAATCGGTGTGAATGGCTTACAAATAAATGGCATGTACGTTGCAACATAGAAGTATGTCGGCTTTAAGAATGCCAAATTATATCTATTTTTATATATAGAGATTATTTAATTACGTACGTTAATTTTGTACAAATCATACACCACACAAGACTCAACCACTCTTCCTTCAAACATCCAAAGAAATATTTACTATATAGTAAGAAGATGTAATTAGGTGTTACTATATTTAACGATACAAACCTCAGAAAAATGTTACGATTTGTGAATCTAAAGTATGATAGCTCCATAATAAAGTTGGGCAATCAACGAAATAATGAACAAAATGGGACTGTCGCTGAATAATGATAAGCCTAACCATAATTTTTCCAGTAAATAGCTATTTCAGAGATTATTATCGTCGTCGAACATGAATTTCAGCGACATATCGCAGCATGCAAGCTCTATTAATGATACTTATAGCACCCAACCTTTCAGCGCAACCATTTACATTTTCTTTTCAGCGCAACTCCCCATTTCAATTTCAGCGCAACCATACTCCCTATTTACATTTTTCAATTCAAGTTTTAGCGATAACATAAACTGCAAAATCCTACATCAGGTGAGGTAGGCTCTATTAACGTCAATGGCGTCTCAGCGCCCGACATTGCCGCCCTCTCGACTCGAGTGTCGCGCGAGCACCTCTCGAACACACGCACGTGGCAAACCTCACCGCAGCCCATTGAAGGCGTTGATTTTTTAAATCTTGAGAGCGGAGATACCGAGGAAGAGGTAGCTCTTTTGATGTCTAAGATAACAAATGAAAAGGAAGCCTTTCAGCAGCGCGCTTGAGCCTCTTCAGAAGTTACGCGCGTAGTTTAAATATAATTCTCATTTAGACCGTCGTACATGCCATCTCGATTCCACGTTGAATTATTTCATTGAACTAAAATAAGTAAGCGACCACGTTGATTGTTATAACGTTGATTGTTGTAAAAATTCTAGAAGCTACCTGTATTCAATTAATTGAAAATCAAGTTTGCAGAGCATACCAAGGTGCGTTTTAGTCGAAACCTCAAAAGCAAGCGACATTATAAGTAAGATTTTCATTTAACCTGAAATAAGGATAACGTAACTTGCCGGTGTAGAACACATCTGATAAAATAGGAAGCGCCGAGAAATCTTGAGAACGATATAAACAAATGAGATGAAAAATTTCATCGGCAAATTTGTTGAGAAATCTCACGTACAAAAATGCACTTACAGACAGTGGCATCAAAAGTTGCAGAAATTATTGAAGAAGTATCATTATTTACAAACTTGCAATAGCGTTCAAAATTTACCATTATTCTAAAGGTAAAATTGCATCTTATAAATACAGTCACTTATATCAATAACATTCAGTGTGAAAAGGATCTGTTAACGTTCACATGCATTCACTTACCGCGATAAGCAAGTCAATACATATACTGGCATATATAATCTCAAATTAAGAACGGAGCAGAGTGACAAAGAAAGAGCAGGACAAAGGAGCCGTCAGGAGTTTTATTTTCATGAAATCAATCGGACATAATGAAAACAAATGCAAATCACTCTATTAGTTCTGCTTGTCGCGAGTTTTGTAACCTAATTTACGTTCATCGTAGAAGCAAAAACAATGATATTTTTGAGGAAATACTTCAAAGTCTACTCAGCAGCAACCAAATATGTACATACTTGAGTGCTATACAAACCTATATCAATCCTTATCGGATTATGCTAACTCAACCGCCCGTTCAGCCAGAGATAAGACACCAATAATTATTTTGTCTTTCAAAACCTCAATTATTATTTTTTATTCTACCTAGGCTTGGCCCAAAATTACTCCCTTGAAATTTTTACAGCCCAAAATCTTTGAGCGCGGGCAGCATTCAAAATTTATTGAAAAAGATCTGAAGTTTGAATGAAAGCATTGAGCTTCGAGCAACAACAAATTAAAAATAAATGGTTTCTGCCAAAACAAAACCTGCATCAAACCAGCAGTACAAAATCGGTAAGTTATTCTAACAATATTTATAAGAGATCACATTTAACATTGCAATATTTCGATACAGCAACTGGGCATGGAATAATTTTTTAGCATGAGCCACAGTGCCTTCTAAGTAGAACCATAGAAGTTCAATAAAATTTTATTAAAAATTCAGTCCCAATAATAAATAATTTTTAGTGACAGCTTGATTCATTCCCCATAGATTTGAGGAGGGATTCATTTATTTAAATTTAGTCAACATATTCATAATATTCGTAGCTGAGAAACCCGTTTTTCTGAAACTTTTTCAACAAATAGGTCCTCTAATTCAATGGATACTTGGTCAAATTGGTATCAGATTCTACCGGGAGGCTGACTACATCAAAAACATCAATTACTACTCGTGTGGCATAGCGTTCGAGGAAAAACTCAGCCAAACACACAGAGAGCCACAAAGTATGCGTGCAGCGGCACAACAAGCAGGGCCCCACGTGTTGCAGCGGTGCCAGATGAGTAAAGTAACACATGTTAACGGCTGTGCGTTTGAATTTAAACTCACCACACTTGGCGGGTGTCGGCGCTTCATGTTGCGCCAAGCTGTAATTGCGACCAAAGCATAGTCCGTTGAGTAAGTCAGTATGTAATAGTTAGGCATGGCAGCGCTGCTTGCGAGTAGGAATAACGTATAACCTATCGAGTGTAACAACCGTCGCACTTGAGCAGTAAATATCAGGTGAAGCAAGAATCGTGCTAATCCCCACTAACCGTTTCTATAGGCTATAGCGCTATACAAATCGCAGAACACGCTTGGTAAGTGCCACGCTGAATATTAAATGTTGGTATAAATCTAAACTTTTCGTTGAGATGGAATGAGATTTTTTAAATACCATACTCTCCGAGAAGATTATTCAAGCTATCTGAGCCGCGTTGTGACTCAACACGTCTGGTCCTACCGAGGGAATCAAAGAACGCACTGTGAAGGAGGCGTCGCAGTCAACTGCCAGACAAGTAAGATATAGCCAATGAGACACTCCCAGCCCTGAAACTTCACGTTCTTTTACGATACCGATGCTCAAAAATGAAGGCAACGTTGTAAATCTGGGAACCATTATCCAATTCAGTAGAAGGAAAAATGATACGATTTCAAGTATGGCATACGATCGTGCGCGAATCGCACTACACGAGTCACAAAAGTCATAGGTACGGTACCTACTTTACATGACTGATATATTTTTAGCTGATAATTTCTGGCTTCATCCACTTCGTCGTTAATTAATAATGAATAATTGTTTCAATTTAACGGAAAAGATTACCTTGAGGTTCGTAATGGAGACGGTGGAGCCATTGACTTCCACGACTTGACGGCCGCCTCGGGACGCCTCCCTGCCAGAAGATTAAACGAGTTATCATTTACGCTCATTACCATTAACTCATTTACCATTTCATTAGCAAGCACTACGCTGACCATTTTGAAAATGATTCTAAGGCCAATATAATAAAAGTGAATAGTAAACCCTCTGTAAATGACCGAAATTAAACCAATTGTAAGATTCCAGATTTTCTAGAAGCTACAAAAGATTAAATGAGTTATCATTTACGCACAAGTCATTTACCATTTCATTAGCATACACTACGATGACCATTTTGAAAAAGATTCTAAGGCCAATAAAGGCTAAATGATTCTAAGGCCACGATTCTAAGGCTAAATAATGAAACAAATAATAGTAAACCCTCTGTAAATGACCGAAGTTGAACCAATTATTAGTTTCCAGATTTTCTAGGAACTACTCTAATGATATCCAGTTCAAATTAGGTACAAGAAAACCCTGTCAAAACTAAGCAATTTGAGATAGTTTGAGCGTCCTTTTAGTATTTCTGGATTCTAGTATTGATAACACGCTAAAAAATTTTACCATCAGCTTATCAATAAGATGCGAATAGAGTAAACTGAATCAAGCATGCATACGTAAAATCCTGACTCATATGTACGTTCCAAATAATATAGTTCACTAGACCATGAGATAAATTACGATAGAAATTAATAAACAATGCGTCATGATTACGAGGTATTATATGAAAGTGTTTCAAGAAACGGAAATGTAAAAGAAAATCCATTTTCATTTGCCATGGAGTATGGACTAGCAGAGGTTAGGTTATGCCAACCCACAAACGCTCAACAGAAACGAATATCAAATAAAGTTAACTACGCTAACATACTAACATCGTGTTCATCAAGAAAAAGCATTGTAAGAAGATGAAAATAATGCCTGGAATATTTATTTGAAATAGATCTTGAACGTCTGTGACTGACAGGAATCTACTTCATGACGCAAATACATATTCAATTATCCGGATGAAGCCACATCACCATAATCTTCGGATCTGCAGAGAAGGCACGATCTCGATACCTTACATGCGCCGATGATACATCGATTTTCCTGAAGTACTTGCCTTATTTCCCGGCACTACATCCTTTGCTGTAAATTATTTTGTCGTACCCGATGTCTATGCCATTTTTTAATAATGTGTTCTAAGCACATAAGTCAAGTCTGAAAAAGTCGAGTTCGAATGGAACAAACCAATAGTAGAATGGTAACAATGAAAATTTTTTCTTAGCTTCAATTAATATATCAGATAAAAAAAACTTAATCAAACGTGAATTTTTTGGCAGTCGTTATGTAGAATGAAACCTAACCTTAAGTCTAATTAGGACGTTAATTTATATAAAATGCCCAATTATTTCGAACATAAAATCGATCGCAAAACTCACCTTGCCGAAAGAGGTCGGACTCTTACAGCCACCTTGATGTGCGATGACATCTTGGACTGTTCACCAGACATAGGTAACTAAGGTTTACAATGATGTCAAGCGTCCATGTTTGAGCATCGTCACGCGTTTCATTAGTCTTCCCCAAAAACGACTCGATTCATTCTTTAGGCATCAGCAATGTTCCTAAGCCATTCTCTCTCTATTTTTCACTTGAGAAAGAAACAGGCAAAACTTAAAACCGAAGAGCAAACAAGAATAGAAAAGCTCCTAAAAAATAATTGTAAATAAAATCAATTACTGTTGATGAAGAAATTTCTAATTGATGTCTTAGAAAGTTTCAGTTGATCTCAACCAAAGAACGAAACGAGCACTGAGTCGACATCCGTCTATATTCTAGACTAGAATTGCTCCACCGTACATGAACACATATACATTGAAAAAAGTAATAAATTTATTAGCATAGTAAACAGTATTGAGCACGTGCATTACTCTAGTATTCGATCTTTTCTATTGAAATATATTGAAAATTTTTCGCGTTGAAATTGCACCACAGACCTCAAAATGCTCAATGTTAAAGAAAAAATTGGGCTGAAGTTAAAAAAAAAACAGTCGCAATGCAGAGAAAATTCGTTTCAAATAGTCGTCAATGTTTTAGCGATGCAAATTTCGAAGATACCAATTCCGCCTGCATCATTGTAGACAGCACAGCGTTGAGATCACTCAATATTCCATCATGATTAATCATACACCATGCCATGACAACGCATCGAGCCATCGACACTTGTAGGACTAATTTTTGGACCGAACGTTTTGCTCGAGTGGCTAGGCTCATAAGTGCGGCAAGTCTGAACCGATCAGATGAAATTTAGACCATAACTTATTTTAACAAATCCGCCCGGCAGTCGGAGAAACTTCTCAGTCGGCTTCATTCCAGTATAGAAAGCAATTAATATAAGTTTGAAGGAAAGACAAGTCAAGTTAAGCCAATATTATTAAAGATTAATTTAAGTAGTAGGTAATTATGATGTTTTAATAATTAAAATCAATAAGCTCATCCTGGAAAAGCTTGCCAGAGGTTTTATCGTTTTAATAAAAAAGGAAGCCGATTATAAAATTACCATGCTTGCGGCGGCGCATCGATATCAATGACCGTGAATGAGTTAGTATAAGTTATGCAATGCTACCTATAATCCTAATTTTAATCTGCTCAAGATTGACAGAGAAAGAAAGATAGGCGCCCTCGGGCGTAAAACTTTAGAATTCTAGATTTCAGCTCGTAAATGCGGTTGGTTACCAACTCCATGAAAAAATTGAGTGAAAGTTTCAAGAATGTGCCAAACAAAAACTTTTGGGAATCACGTATGTTCGAAAACTTGCAAAGCCTAAAAATAAATTCGTCAAGTCTCTCAACGATGTGTTAATCCAATTATGGAGCATTCCAGGAGCAAACGCGCAAGAAGGATAGATGAGGGTCTCATACGAGCGTCCTGTCAACGAACAAGCGGTGTGAGCGGCTGCTGTTTTTGTTAGATAGATGGCGACTAGAGCACTGGCAGGCGGCAGCAGTAAACGGATGGGCGCACCACTGAGGGCACTAAGAACTCGCAAGCAATTGTCGCACCAACCCTCTACCCACGGGCGCTATGGCTCAACTGAGTCTCGCGCGCTGGCAGCTGGCTGGCGCTGCCACCAATAATTTCCGACTACAAAAAGGATCTTTCTTCATGACGCGATACCCACAGTGACTCACTCAATGAGGGCCTCACCGCGTGGCGACAAAATGAGCCAGTATATCAGCAATCGCGCGCACAAACAAAGGGTTGACTCTAACAGCAAGATGTTAACACTAGGCCCGATTTGTTGCGCACGAATGAATTAATGATGAAGATGAAATTGATCCGACTTTATGTGACGCGACGCATGTATATAGTTCAACCATGACATGACGTATGGTATGTGTCACGATGTCGGTCGGTGGCGTTCTGCTAGCTATAGCTCAGCTGCTGCGATTGAGAGTGTTAGATTTGGGAGCGCAGCCGTGCACCACAAATTTTGTACACCAATAAGCCCTGAATCGAATGCCTTGGATCTCTCCGGACATCCACCAATCAGCCGTGAATGGAACCTGCTATCCGTAACCGATCCTTGACATCCTTCTGCTTTGAATATTTTGAGCTGTCTTCGGTAGGCTTCCCTTAGATTTCTATCCTTAAAATCTCTTATTTGTAATCATTTAGCAGTCACTTTATCCACCGAGTCACTAAGATATATTTTTTAACTTACATCGATCCTCGTCTGTTGAAATAAAAGGATATCCTTTGTGAAATTTTATCTTACCTGCTTATAAATTTTATATAACACAGAAGCAACCTAAGAAGGAAAAGAAGGAAATAAATAACTTTCCTATCGTCAAAATGCAATTTCTGCTTTTGTTCTACATAAAATGTTCTAATTCGTCTTAACTCAATGTCAGTCTCCGAGACGTGACTCGTCTCGTCGAAATTTAATTCATCGTAAACAAATACTGTTTTTACGCAATAGGCAGAAATGTATTAATAACTTGGGCACGACATAACGTCAAACAAAACAGTTGAAATATCTTTATCTCATATATTGACTCCGTCTGCAATAAAATTCACTTTAGACTGTAGTTCGATTAAAATCATCAATTGAAAAAATTGCTTATCACTTGATGAAATTACCAGATGGTCCAAATTACCAGAAATTACCAGATGGTGAAGCGTAAACTTCGTTTACAGTTCACCTTGGAGACCTTCAAGAGACAACTGGACGTGTTCCTGATCCTGGGCACAATCCCAGATCGGCATCCTCTGCAACACTACCAGCGGCGAGAAGCAAGCAACAGCATCGTGCATCAGCTGGCCCGAATGAGGGCGAATGAACGATAATCAGAGGCGGCGATCCATCGTGGCCTGGGACTGCTACGTCCGAAACAAATACCAAGATATTGAAGAGCCGCTTGGGTCTGACGAGGATACTGAGTGCCGTGTGTCACTCAACATTGTTTTCTTCTTTCCCGCCGCAACCTTTTCCTACAAATCTTTCAGCATTGGGTAATAGACATCAGGAAAATTTCCATCACATCATGAAAACTTTAAAATGCTGTGGAAGATTCTGAAAACAGGCAACTATCAAGGTGAACCGAACCCCGGCTTCATGCAAGATTCTGGTGGATACTCGTGCGGTGGAATCAAATCCTTAATTCAGTTTTTTCTGGCTATCAGGAATTTTGGAGTAAAGTGTGCCGAAAATTTTATGTAATAAAATGGGCTGAATCTTTCCTTACGAAGTTCCGAAGGCAGTCAGGCAAGTAATCTTGTGTAAATAGTGATTTTGTCCCGGTTTCATGGTAATTATGACTAGGGGTGAAAGTTTTATTTCAAAACTTTCTTTCTTTCTGTGATCGGGTATTTTCTGTGTACGATTAACAGACACTTTCTGTTTACTTTTTCCCGCCCAAAACATTCAAACAGGGCAATTTTTCATTCGTTTCTCTCTCCAATTTGTTTTCCATTTGTTGTTCTTTTCGCTGTTATTATTCTTCTAGTTTTTTTTTATTTTGTTTGTGTGTGTGTCTGTGTTTTCTTTCTCTCTCTTTTTTCAGATTTTGATTTTCAGATGTTATATGACTAATAGGCATTAACTATACCCAGTTTAGGTAAGAGGCTGTATGGACCAGTTTCCAGTGCTCCTCTAAGAATAAATAAGAAAGAAACAGGGCAATTGCTCGCTAAATACAAAATTTCCAACTTCTAAGGCAGAAAAACTGCAGATAATTTTTGAATAGCAACGTCCAGAGTAAAGCTTGATTTTACAACGCGCAACTTTTTCTACAAATCTTTACGCGCGCAACTCGTTTCCCTGCTGCTCGATTGTAAACGTGTTTCACACGTAAACCAGCTCACTTCATTTAAATTGTAAACGACAGTTTCATATGTATACCAGCTCACGCCGTGCACCACTTCAAAAATATAAACCTATCATGGCTCTACATATACGCATTCTGGCAGCTTATAACCAAAAGGTGGGGCCCGGTGAATTTGGATTAGGCCAGAGTGGAATTGCAAGCGTTGGGAGAACGGCCATGATGATGTTCGTAAAGTGAGACGAAGTTCGAGCTGTGGCTGTGGACTTACGGTTCGATAGGTTTCAGAACAAAGTCTACAAAATATTATATATATCCTATAGGATGCTTACCCACGGAAATAAACATTGAACATTTGCAAATTTGTGCAGTGCTTGCCTCCAACACGCACCTCCTCTTAATTGCGTCGAACCTCGTGCAAGACAACCTGTTTTAGGGTACTGCGAATTGGGTTACGAGAGTAATTATTCAATCAATGTCATTTATTTGCTTCGTTTCACCCCTCAGGGGGGACTTCTGACGGGTGTCTGTGCTCGTCAGAAGTCCTATGGGATTTCGCGTTCCTAGGGGGATTGTTCCTGAGCGCCCCACCGTTGAGCTCGCGGTGTCTGACTGCAGATCTCAGTTGTGGGGTTATGGTGATGTTCATCTTGACTTTCGGTGCGAGATAGCTAAATAGCTGAAGCGCTAGTAAACATTTGGCCACTAAACTAAGTAACTAACTACTTCTGATTTTACATCTGATTTACGCTGTAGCAACTCCTGGGAATTGCACTGTTTTCTATGTTTATCAAAGTGGAAACAAAAAAATTGAGTCAACAGAGCTAATTTATATATAAATTCTTATTAATGAGATTAATTCCATTTTTAATTTGAATCTAGTTCATTTTTTTATACCGTTGATGTCATTTGATAGGAAAAAACTCGCAATTCTTACATTTTAAAGTGAAGAAATCAGTGATTCCACATCAGTCGTTATATAATTTTCTCGTCCCGAATGTTTACATGCAGAGATGAAATCCTGACCACTGTTGAACCGAGGTTTGCAAACAAACAGATGGTATAAGTTATCGTGGAGCACGGCTAGAAAACAATGAAACATTGTTTCATATACAGACTAAGCAATTACTGTCATTGCATTGGAATATAACATGTCTCCCATTATACTCATATCCGTGCTAATATATGTTTAAGGCATTTGCATCAGCTTCATTATAACACGAAACTAAAAAAAAGCGCCAAAGTTAATGAAACTAGACAAAATTTCTGTGACCATGCTTGCGTTTAAATCTCGACATAGTACATCATCATCTCAGACTAGAACAATTCCAGAGATTGCAATCAGAGAGACGAGTCTGCGTGGCTTCATCATCCCAAGTGAATTTTTTCAGAAGCAGTGGAAATTAAAAGTGGTATGGCATTCTCATCATATCGATGCTTTGTCCAGTTATATGTAACTTAACAATGTCTAGCATGATTACTGGATATAATAGAAGGTTACAATGTTCGCGCACTGTAAACAAAAGTTTCGCAGAAAGAAATCGTACAAATGAATTTGACTAAAATTAATACCCGAACGTCTGGGGGAAATAAGAACTAACGTCATATGTCATATGAGGACGGTTGCAAAATAATTAACGAGACCATATGTAGATTTGACGTGACAACGAAATAAAATTACAGTTGAAGATTGAGTATCACGCGAGGTTTAATTTCGATGATCCAGCTGTTTATGAAAATGATTGAAAACCCGTTCAAGTGTGTAACCGTAAACCGCTCCAGTATGTCAAACCGTTCACGTATCTAAGTAACCTCATAGGGAAGGTTCAAAGTTAAAGAACTAGACATTATAATTTTAGCTCTCACGAAATAAAATTTGAATTTGTTGACATCACAATAATGTAAGAGAATAATGTAAATGTAAGAGAAATAAAATTTCAATCCTAAAAATATCTCATTGCTTCTCAAAATCGACCGTCATTAGGAGGCTACAAATTGTATGGTCTCCATTAACGGTCTATGAATGTCCAAAACATTTTGTACTTCAAACTTATAACATATATTTGAGTAATAAGCTACAATTTTAAATCCACGCGACTTTTTTCTTACATATAAAGCTCTGATTACTCGAAAAACGAACTATTGTTTGTAAAAAAAAATTCAAGAGAATATGCAGGAACAGAAATAATTTAAATCATAGAAATGAGCAACTGCCTCAGGTAAACCCTCGAACCTCAAGCAATTAAAAACTGAGATTCTGAGTCAACGCACAGTCAATAAAGCATTTGCAGAGAAATAATAAAATACAATTTAAAGAAATTAAAATAAAATTTTTAAAACGTATGAGAAATTATAACTATTTAAGTCAACACCTGTTACGCCAACTTCAGTTGAAACTTATTCTTTAAGAAAACTGCTTCGGGCGCGAACACTAACCGCTTACGAATTATCAGAGGAATAAATCCCATCTCGATCATGGAAACAATCAGCAATTATAACTTCACTATAATCCGCATAAGAATGGAACTATGAAACAAAATACATTTTATTTTTCATATGGTTTGCGTTAACCCGACTGAAAATATTTAAGCTCTATGAGGGTTCATAGAAGCAAATTGCACCAATCACCAACAGGCCAGCAGAAACGTAAATTTCTCAGAGCCAACCGCATGGCAACGAAGAATTATCAGAAGGTAAAAAAGAAACGATACAAAATGAATTAAAACTGTAAAAATCCTCAACTGAAAATTCCATTGAAGAACATTATCAACTGTTATCGAAAATAAGGAAGTTAATAAAAAATTTGAAACTACTCCGACTCAGAGTCATATGTATAATACTAGTTTTACTCCAGTCCGTCTCATGTATAAACACTATCCAACGAATGTTAGCGCAAATAAAACATGCATGAAGCATGAACCAACTTACAAAATCGTTAAAACTACTGTTTAAAAATACTAGTAGCCCAACGACCTTTGGTTGAACACCCACTCAGTAACCTTCTACTCAGTAATACTTTAACTTAATATGTATCAGTATAACAGACTATGTGTCAGTCTAACTTTATATGTCAGCTTATTGGAAGTTTTCAGAGTTGCAGGACCCGGCGCACTCGAGTGCTACCGCCATATAGCAGCGTAATGACCACGTACGGTGACGGACAGCGGCCCCCCAGCAGCGAAAAGACGCGTGCCGGATTGATCGTAGCAGTGGGTGTAGACGGTGGGGGAGTAGTCTATGTTGGGCATCTCCATCGCCGCCTCCTCCAGGTGCACGAAGCCTCGCGAGCACTTCAGCATTACCGCCCGACCACTACAGGTAAGAAAAAACGTTTAGATGACATGATAAAACTAGCAAATAAGAGTCCTCTTCAGACACCAAATTAATTTTAATGAATACAGCATCGAGTCAAAATCCAAACAAAGACGACAAATAGCAAAAATCGTTTAAAATGAATACAGCACCGAGTCAAAATCCAAACAAAGACGACAAGAAGCAAAAATCGATCAGCATAGCGCTTAAAAAATTACCAGTATAGAGAGACAGAGACGAGGACCAGACGACTCGCCTGTTCATGGTGCTCTCCATGTATTTGCCAGCACGCATGTCGTAGAAGAGGATGGCGCCCACGGCCGTGCCCACCGTCAAGATGTCGTGGTGGAAGCTCAGGGACTTGACGCTGCATCCGTTGATGCGTGCGCTCACCTTAATGGTAATGCCAATAATTATTTCACACTGCCTTCAACGAAGAATAATTTGCAGCATGCTGAATAAATTCGTAGTGTCCACAGAAATGTGTGTTTTGAGAAATTCATGTAATACTCGAGTCTACGTGGAACAATTTTATTTAGATGCGACGAGAATCGAAAAATAAAAACTGAATCATAAATTGCAATAACCACGTTTTTTTTAATAAAAGAAATATTCGAAAGGAACAGATATCTAAAGAATCTGATCGCGAATGAGAGAACCTTCACCAAGAATTGTCTCACATTGACTTGACCCAATCAAAACGTTGCTGCGGGTGAAAATTTACTTGCTTAATGCTAAGTTTCGATTTTCATCCTTCACAAGAAACGGACTTTCTTACCTTTTTAACATAATGCAGAGTTCTGGGGTCGAGTAGAGTGAAATGAGATTTGGAGCCGACAGCGTAAAGCGAGGAATCCTTCATTTGTGTGAGGCACACGTTTTCCATGGCGTGCGGCAACTTCCGAGACATCTTCTGATAAAATCTTTCTGGGCTCCAAATATGCAGATACGCGTTGGTAGAGAGTGCAACAATCTCGTTATTTCTTTGGTTGAATATGATACCACGTACTTTGTCGGCCCCGAAACATTTCTTAATTCTAAGGGGTGCAATCGCTTGTAACGGTGGAACTTCGAGTTCTGGGCGATCGTCATCGAGGGAATCTAGGAATACAGTTCTATGGTCGTAGTCATCTATTCTCCAGAGTGCCATTCTCCGGTCCATACCTCCTGAGACCAGGAAGTTGTCGTCAAGCCAACATAGATCTAAAATACCGTCAGTGTGTGACTTGTGTCCGTAATAAAAAGGTGCAAGATCTGGTAGTCTATAAACAGCGACGTTACGGCCGCCTTGCGTCACGGTCGCGAGAAGGGTCCGTGACGGATTAATTTCAATGGCATAAACACCGTGGGGATTGACAGTAGGTGAAAGTTCGGGTACAGGCGGACACAAACGTGGAATGTCTAAAATTGAACACGTTTTGGAATCATACACTTTGATTCTGTTGCATTTCGTGCCCATGATAATCTTGCTGCTACTCAACCACTGCGAACAAAATACCTGGAAGAATGACAAGAAAATTAGGTTCGCAAATTAAAGAGTTTCAAGATTCTTGCCTCATAGAAAATAAAATTAAATACACCTTAAAAAACTTAAAAAGCATATATTTATCGAACTAGAAACGCTTATCGCACCTTATCCACAATGCTGTTGCGACGAGCAGCAGTTGGGTCAGCATTAGGTTGCTGCGGCTGCGGGGGAGGTGGTATCAGGGATACGGGCAGCTCCCTGAACATTCCCGAGGTGAGCATGTGTCGAGTGCTGTACTCGGCGCTCACGTGCAAAGATTCGTGACGACTTAGGCTCAGCGAACGCGTAAGAGTGTAGTCAGCGACGTTGTAGCTCACTGGCAGACATCTCTGTCAAGTGGCCTCCATTTTATAAACAATGAAGAAGAGATTTGTCTTAAGACATTGTCAAGAAAATATGGCCCTACGATTTGACTCGAAGCAGAAATTTTAAACAAATGTTGCAAGTGTTATATGTGACTTACATGAATGAAGAATGTCGCCAAGTTGTATCTCACAAGCGGGTATCCCTGACGAGTAATGAGCATGATATTATCAATATTAGAAGCATTACCGTATACTACCTGATACCTCCAATCACTTGGTCACTTTAATGGTCACCACATCAGAATCTTTTGGTGATTTAGAACGTCATAAACCATAGCAATTATGCCTAGAGCTCAAAAAACTTGGGACAAACCTGCCTGAATGGCTTAGGAGGTGCAGTACTGGCAGCACCACGTTCTAGCACAGCAGGAAGCCTCTGATTTCTGCGAGGAGCAGGAGGAACGTCAACGCTGTCGTCTCTCTCTGTGTCATCAGAAGCTTCGTCCTCCTCTTCAATATCACTGCTGATTCGACTAGCCGCTTCAGCAGCATGCTCAGCAGCAGCTGCAGCCGCCATTGCTTGGGCATCAAGCTCTTCTTCTTCATCCTCATCTGGCTCACTATATAGCATGAAATCATCAATCTGTGGAACAAAATAACAACCAAAATTTGAATACACAAATCTCAAGACTCAGCGGTTTGTGGCAGAGTTTTGCTGGGAGATATTCACACTTTTTATCTTTCAAATGACACTTAAAGATAACTACTTTCACATTTTGACTTCAATTAGTTAATTAGTTTAAGTAGATTATAGAATACAAATGAAAGACACATTAGTGAAAGATACATTTAGAGATGTACGCTTGCCTTTGGTTCAGGTTCCATTAGCATGATGGGGAAATGACCAACCCGCTGTCTGTTGAAGCAGTTGCTTTTGGCTTTCCTCTTCTGTACAAATCGAGCAGGCAAACGACCTCGTACCCGACAACGCAGAGTTGTCACCAAAGCCATGGTAATATATTTAGTCGGAGTGCATCAACTGTAAATGAAAACACTTAAAAAATAAATGAAAATTAAAAATTATCAGTCCTTATAAAATTTTGAAAACACAAAAAAAAAACTGATGCATCTACATTCATATAGAAAGCATTGGATGATGGATTTATCTTATTTTAGAATGTAGGTATACATCGTGGTACTCACATGATTTAGTTTTCAGTCAGGACTTGGTTAAATGAGGTGGCCAAGCTTGATTCAACAAAGTCTTGAAGTGATTACAAAAATTTGAAACATGGTTAAATGAGGCTCCAGCAAATAATAAGACTTTACATTTTTAAAATTACAATCTGCCTCTTTCATTGCACAATAAAAATGATCTATGAGTGTATTAGAACTGCTAAAATTCAAAATAATTCTGTAATTGAGATGAGGGTTAACAATCTGCAGAGATTTTCACTACCAACTTTAATATTGGATGATATTTTTAAATGAATTGTGCACCATTTCAACTAAGGAAAGAACATGAATAAAATTTGGCAATTTTGTGACAAATACAAATGGAGTAAAATCATATTACATAATATTTTATCTGATACAATGAATAGGGTATTGAGTTCCTGCAAATGATGAAGATAATTCTAAAAATTGTGTTTTAATACAAATTGTGATCCAAATATAATGCAAGCAACAAGACAGCATACAAAGACATGTCCTGCTTGTAATGCTCACTAAGTCATCAGGCAAGTGGATAAACTCTCAGGATACTAGGCACCAAAACGAGATGGTACAAAATGACAAAACAAGATGATAGTACAAAGTTTAAGACTGTATGGTAGCAAGTCTAGAAATGTTCTGGCTACTGAATTCACTTTGTTCCAGACTACACCTTCACTAACCATATTTAAGGGATGAAACTATTTGCAAACAAGAGGCCTTAACATTGTTCATAAGGTAAAAAAAATTAATAGACCAAAAAGATGCTTATACAGCCAAATAATTTAGGATTTACAGATGTCTAAGGCTAAGCTTTTTGCTGACTAGCAAAGAATTTAATTTCTATACTCTATCTTGACAAGAACAATAGCATTTATGCATAGTTCACTACCACTGTCATTCAAGTAAGAATATATTTTTTTGTAGTACCATAAAATGGGGTAATAAGGGACAATTTTGAGCATCTTTCATTAATAACTTCTTACCATGAAACATTTCATAAAAAGCCTGAGCTCATTTTAAAGTTGTTTGCAAGGGCTATTATATGGATCTCCAACAAAATTCCATATGTTATTTGTAAGGTGCCAGATGCAAAATAAAAGCATCCTGGATTACCCCTGGGAACTGGGTAATTTGGGACACTTGAAATAAAACTTAATTTTAAAACATTTGAAGCATGCAGAGTGTATACTCATCCATTACTAACAGTACTCTGAAGTCCTTCTCTTCCTTTGTATATGATGTAGTAGATGTAGAATAAATAACATTTTCTATGATTTGTACTTGTTTTTCCTTTATTGATATGATATTCCCATATCCAGAAATTACCCGATTATTGATGTGATATTACCATATGGACATGCAATTGAGTGTTGGCAACAACCTTGTCCACTGCAAGCTTCATACCAGCAGCCATATAGCATTTCTTCTGTATCTGTAAGCTTACAGGATGGCTTGTAATTTCACACCATTTTAATTGTGTCAAGTGAATTCACTATAGCAAAAAAAGATTGTAAAAACATACCTGACATAGAAATGAATATTTTAGTGACAACCATCATATTTCTTGGAGAAATAAATCATAGTTTAGGTTTATTAATTTTCATTCTATGTTGCCCAGTGAACAATTCTATCTATGACATTCTATGCACAATTTTGTGATGACAGACAATGAATTTATTTTTTGTTAAGTGAAATTTTTTCGCTGAGTGAGGTAAATGTAATAAAAATTCTCTTCTGTGGCAGAAATGGTGGAATTCGAGGAAGTGGTTTGTCATTTAGGACCACCAGGACAACCAGAGTGCTTCACACTTGAGGACATCGGGCCAGTGCTTCACATCAGGCCAGTGCAATGGGGTAATAAGGGACATGCGGAGTAAATCAGCATAATCCTCTACCAGTAACTGGTGGAGGACTGTGCTGATTTACTTCGCATGTCCCTTAGTACCCCATTAGATGGTATTTTTTGTGTTTTTTGGTATATTTGAATTGACACATAAAATGATGTAGGTATTAAGGTATATATATAAATATCAACTACTTGCTTGCTCAATATCAACTTACTTGATTGCAAAATTGAAATGCTTATTGTTATGAGTAGCAGATTCCATTGACTCAAATTGTTCAAAACATTTTAGTTGGTTAGAAGAGATTGCATTATTTTGAGCCTTAGATTTTGGTAACATCCTTAGTCCTTACTGCAACTATCTGCCAGAAAGTGGAAGTAAAGAAATCAAAATTCAGACCCTAAAATATTGATTTCAATATTTGAAAAATTTTGAAATTTCTTATTATGAAAAATTTGAATAAAATTATAAATTTTGCAGAAAATATTATTTTGAATAACACTTCAGAAATATATATCCATGCAAATTCATGCATTTTTTTGCAGTAATTGATTTATATTTGGTTCCCTTCACCTTCAAGTCTATTGGGAATATTGGTCATAGAAGTTTCCTAAAATCATGGGCAAAAACCATCAGTGAGTGAAAAACAATGGTTTCACAAGTGATTTGAAAAAATCTTGGTAAAAATAGGCCACTTTCCTTATTTTCCACAGATGAAATTAGCAAAAGACCATAAGAATGATAACAGGTAAAAATTGGTCAAATTTACAGGCATTTTTGCCCTATTTATGGGTGGCTTCAGCCAATCAGCCTAATTTTCTACAATGGCATTAAGGCCATTTAGTGCTGTTCTTTTTAAATTCCTTGCAACAGGCATGAAATAGGTATATATACTTGGCAAGCCAAGACTAAATTTTTCAAGCCATGGTTTTATGGATTTGCCAGTCATGATTCCATTTTTTTGAGCCATGATTTAATTTCCTTGAGCCATGAATTCCATACCTTGGCCTTAAAAACCATTTACAAGTCACAGCCACAAACTTTTTACAACATCCCATGTACGGTACCTATGTGACATGTGTTACCCCTAATCTAGAATTTATTAATTTTACCCTAAAAACAGTCAACACAGACAACACTAACATTTGTTGTCACTTAAGTGGCCACTGATCAGGTGATAATGCAGTCTGACTACTCTGACGTGACTGTAACTATGCTATCTTTAAGGAAACATTCTATATTGACTTGTTGTTGTTATGTTGTGCAGGATATTTTGGCAAGATTGTCAAAGTATTGCAGATTGCGGAAGTTGGAAACAACATGTTTGCGGAGTGCAAACCACAATTTTTCAATCAAACAAAAATTCATGACCTTAGAGCCACAAGATTTCATACCTACTGAAATTAGGGTAAACGCGGTATATTCCGACACATTAAGGACGCATCGAGAAATGAAAAACTATGAAAAAATAACCGTAAGCGTTACTTGAGTTCTGTTTGCTATACATGACTCTCAAAACACCTCACTACGACTACGCGCCAGCTACAATGAAATGTCACAAAATGTTGCCATATTTATTTAAAACTATTAAAAGCCTTTAGAATGCAAACCTACCAAATCCCTATATTCCAACACTGTGAGACTATAGTTGGCACGTGGTGAGACGTATTCCGACCGCGCTTAAAATTATACCAATACGTAATTCCGACATCCACGTGTTCGAATTCTGATCGCTGTGTGAGCTGTATTGGAATACGACACGGCTTTGAATTAGAACACTATTGAATATTGAGCACTACTTAATTAGGCTTTTAATCAACAGTTATTAAGCTTTTAATTAAGAAAATTTTAATTTTTGCACACAGCTTGGAACGAGCTGTGTGTGTCCAATTCAAGTTGTGTTGGAATTAGTTTTTATGTGTCTAAATCTGTTTTTCAAATTAATCATCTAATTTATTTACCACTTGAAATCAGCAAATACAAGTATACTTAAAGGATTCCTAATATATTCAGACATATTCAAAAGTCTCAAACCATAATATTCTTTCTACACAAACAGTTTATTACTATTTGATAGAGCAAGGTCAACTGTCAACTTTGACCCATTTTTCGATGATCTCATTGGGTGGCATGCACTGTCTCTCTTTGGATCTCAACATTTTCCCGCTAGAGAGCCCAGACCTAGTGTTTTGTCAGTAGTTTGACGCGCAAATGTATGACGTCACTATTTCAACCATCAACGAGCGCATGGAAGTTGATGGAACTAAAACAAAGCTTAATATAAAGGAAAAACTAGAGATGTGTCAGAATTACCCACGATGTTGGAATATACCGCGTTTACCCTATATGACATTAGAGCCAGGTGAGCCACGATATTTCAGAAAAAAATAGGACTTTCCAGCCCTGCTTGCAAGTTGCAACATAGTGAAGTGACAAAATACAAATCTAAAATTATGTGATTGGCTTTTGCTTTTTCTCTATCCATAAAACTGTGCCTTAAAGTGCAGTTTAAACATAAAATAAAGAAAGCTAACAATACTTTTTGTTCTATGACTTCTATCTTTGTTACATTGAGAGTTTAAAGCTACAAGATTCCAGTAATAATTATTTAAGTAAGAAAATTTTAATCCTGGACCATGATTCAGCACATTCACTAACAATGCAAAAAGAACACATTTTATAAATATATCATATTGGATCTAAAAACATGAAATTAGACTTTAATAATTTAAATTATATAAATTAGGTAATATTTTGGAACAGCAAGTTGCCTGTTAGTGTTAGCCTGTTGCCACTTGCCAGGCTGTATTGATTTGATAGTGATTAGTGTCTAGTGAATATAGCTATAAAAAAGCAGAACAAGTATTTATAGAATTCCATCCTTCGGGTAAGTTGCGGTAACTGCAGCACAGCAGCAGCAGCACTGCAGCAGTGCCAGTGCAGGCTTGAGGCTTGCAGTTGCAGGCTTGCAGCCAGGAGGCTGAGCCAGCTGCCACTTGGCTTGCCGGGTTGACATCACAGGCGAAAAGGCTTGAAGCCCTGGAAAGCTAATCATATCTACAAGAGATTATCATTGAATTGAATTGAATTGTCGGTGTAGTAGGCACTCAAGCCTGTTCACCCGCCTTGTTTGCCCTCAGCATAGCCACCCCCATTATGTACACGCGCAGATGGTGCACCCCAGGTGACTGCAAACTGAAAGGCTAATGGTAGCACTCAGGATCGAAAAGGCCCGGTCGGTCCGCCCAGCAACTGTCAAGCCTGCTCTTGAAAGCGCTCACAGAGGGGGCAGTTACGACGCTGTCCGGAAGGCCGTTCCATACTGACTCTGACACCACCCTCTAGGAGAAGAAGCTTGATCTCACATTTCTTATACTGCGTTCTTTGGCGAGCTTCAGGCTATTACCTCGTGTATCCCTTCCGCGGTGAGGATGCAGCTTCGGCCGGTCGGCATCGTAGGCTCCATGGACATACTTGAAGACGTCAATCATATCCCCTCTCAGTCTGCGGTGCTCCAAGGCCCAAGCTAGGCAGGCCCAAAGCTACCAAACGGCAAACGCTCCTGGTAAGGAGCGTTTGGTAGAGAAGGAAACAATTATCATTCAAGTTGTGTAAATTGAACCTTAGTAATTTTCTTCACATGGGCATAAAAAATTAAATATCAACGCTTCACGGAGGTCGGCAGATGCCAGACGGCAATCAAAAGTCAGTCAAGACACAGGAGCTTGGGCAGTTGGGCAGGCTACCTTCGTAACTATTTCAACGGAAGCTAGGATAATAACGGAATCCCGGATTTGTACAATTTTATTAACCATGGTTGAACTAGTTCAACCATGTTATTAACAACCGCTGGTTACCTACTATTTTGACTTTTTTCTTTTAATTTCAATAACAGAATCTCATAACTTCATCAAATGCGATTTTTTTATATACCTGAATAAGTATATAGAATAGAATGGAAGTGTCGGCACTGAAGAAAAAGGCCCATGGTCTGTTGCCAATTCTTTAATTTTTCGTGACTTGATTCACAAGGGATCCGGCCCTTGGAACCCGATCTTTCCATAACTGACGATTGATTGAGATAGCTGCTGGACTTATTGCCTGGTCCGTAATTTGCTAGGCATTTTAAGACTGAACATATGCTCCTACATAGCTTCGTCTGGACTTATTGCCTGGTCCGTAATTTGCTAGGCATTTTAAGACTGAACATATGCTCCTACATAGCTTCGTCGAGTCTGTTCTTGAAGGCGTTCCTACTCGGAGCGTCAACGATGCTATCAGGGACCGGTCCGACACTTCAGCGAACTCGCGTGCGAGCTCGAATGGAAAACCTAACTTGAAGTTCGAGCTCGCAGGCGAGTTCGCACGCGAGTTCGCTGAAGTGTCGAATCGGTCTATCAGGGAGGCTGTTCCACACACGGTTCCACTTCCACATGTCGGTGACTAGAAGCGAGAAGAAATGTTGTCGCATGGATGTGTTATATATATGGATATTCAAGTATATGAAAAATTATTCATATAAAAGTATAGGTATAGCGATTTTTTATATTCTTGAATTAGCAATGTCCACCATAATAATCCTATAGAGAATTTGAAATTGTTTCTTTAAAAGATAAACAAAAATGAATAAAAATGCACACAACTATATTAGTCTATAAATGAGACTCTACAAGAAATATGCCGGATCATTTTGACGTCCAAGACTTATGATTTTGGAACATCTCCGAGAAGATACATGTTTGATTTCAGACATTTTCGGGTTAGACAAGTAACCTACTTTTAAATACTGCACAACCGGTTAGCGTACTCAACCAATCAGAGGTTAACTGCGCCAACAGTGACTGGAAACCGACAACCGTCATCACAAAATTCATTGGGTATTTTAAGAAAACCAAGAGTTGAGATCACGAAATTTTATTTAAACTTGATCATGTGTTCCCAGAATATATACAAGCATTTTGTACGATTAAGTTGTTCAACTAAAACCTAATAGATCAAGATGCCGCAACAGCAGGACAGATGCATAAAACTTTATGGTAGAATTGATAAATGCAGAGCAATACAAGGAAAACAGTATTAGAAGAAATTATGGATATTAATGTTCAACGCTTGAGAAGTTAGATCTAAATTTCAAACAATTACACAAAGACAACCGAGTTAAAGCATCCATATAAGCATACAACATTATTAGGTAAAAATTTAGGCTTAAAACAAAGTAACCAATAAACTTTATGATACTGTGAAGCGCCTCTATTCAAACTACTAAAATATCTTTCGACCTGACTAAATATCAATTCAAACATAAATAATTGAGAAAGGCATAAAGTCAATACAATAGGATTTTTGACGAAGGAATCCGTTTGAAATAATTACTGTTTCGCAAGTTCGTCCAAGCAATTTGACAGCCATCTTAGCTTTCATGAGAATGAAAGCTGTAGAGATCATCATACGGCTGGGCATAGACATGGAATCGCGTAGAGATCATCATACAGCTTACGATCATAGTACATGTTTACGAAATTCTCGACCCAGGTCAGCACAAGCAGCACGCATACTCTGTCCAACGCGTTGATGAATTTTAGTAAATAAAGACAAATTCGAAACTGTCGTTTACACTAATGAATATTCATGCAATACCGTAGTCAATCATCGATGATAAATGAAAATTTTAGATAAATACGGGAGAATACTTTTGAGTATGAATCTAAGGTTATGAATTATGAAGTACGAATTAAAGTTATCTACTGATGAGAAATTATACGGCGAGACGCAGAAGGAAATTTTGAAAGAAGACAAACCTGCCGAATTAGAAATAAAATTATGTTGAGGCAGCCATCAATATCTCGGCACAAACTACTAAGACTTTTTCTAGGTGTGATTTTATTCAGTCACAATAATTTGCTTTAATATAAACAACATTAGGCTACGAAAAGCTGATACTTGATTGATGAAAACATTGCTCAAATAAGAAGCATATGATAACCAAAATATAATTTGAATAACCAATAACTGGAGAAAAACACAAGCGTGCGACGTTTTAATAAACCATGTCAAGCATTAGAGGCCCCTGGATAGAAGTTGATTGTTGAATTGAAACGTAGAAGGTGAAGCATTTTAATTTTCGTGCGCAGTTATTCGATTTGTAAACGAGGACTGCAATTTATTTTAGGGACACAATGAAGAAAATTATTGTTTTTCTATTAGGGGACCATGACTTGCTAGTTCAAGAGACAATAACAATGAATTTAAGGACTGGAATATTGCGACGTACATGTATTTCTTCCGAATAAACCGTAAAACAAACTTGATACTGGGACACAGTAACCCGCCATACATTTTTTGGTAAATTTGCTGCAGCCTCAAACCACACATGTCAATCAAGCGCACACACGAAATTCTCAAAACGCACGCAAATAGAAATTTGTCAGCTCCATTCAGAATTTGCATGTGTTGCCTAACAGCAGGAAATAACTTGAAGTTTGTTTAACGAACATATTTCGTCCTGGCAGCCATTTTTTAGAGCAGTTTTCATCCTTAGGCGATTACAAAACAACCCTGTTTTTTAGTCCGAAAAAAAGGAAGACATTTTTTCTCTGATCAGGTGCGCGACTAATTTCGTAAAAATTCAAAAATTTCATTCATCCTAGAATGAACGCTAAATATTCTTTCTCCAACGTCAAGATAAATATTCTCTCGTCAGCAAGACTACAGTTGAGAGTACTACTGTTATTCTCGTTATCAGTTTAGAGTTATGTACAATAATGCCATCGCTCGAAAAAGAGCTAAATCATCCAAGAATTTGTCATACAATTCAAGCAGTGAACTTCTCATGCGCTTTTCCTCTATCAAAGAGGTGATGTACAGTTTGAAAAATTCGTTCTATTTAATAAACAGCATGCATGGCTCTCATCTGGATTAAGCTATTAGAGTAATCCGCGAAAATTATTTATCGGTTCAATCGAGATCAGATTGACTCCCGCGGTTAACTTAGATTCAAAAAGACTGAATAACCAAAGCGACTTCTTGTTCAGGCACTGTTTTAACTACACCAATTGTAGATCAACGGAAAATATGTCAATCCAGTCTCGATTTACTGTCAATTTTAGTGACATTGTTATCATGAATTTAACTGTCAATACCATCATCATGGATTGGGAGCAGTGGTAGGTGAAGCACAAACACTCATACAATAACAATACACGCGATCTATGAAGGTTCAAATATCGAGTTATAGAACAATATACATACATAGTTGATCAGGCACACTGGGATCATGCTAGAAGGCCTATTTTCCTAAATGAAACGTAATTGAGAAGCCAAAATTGGGATCTCTTGAATACATTTTCAAAGTCGTCATTTATGAAATGAAACTTATTATGAAATAGATCAGACGTACCTATTCCAGTTACCATTTTTAACTAGAATTTAGCAAAAAAAGTAACTTTAGCAAAAAAGTAACAAAAATTGTGAAACTCTACTCTGTTTCAGAACGCAGGCAATTCTAAAGGAAATAAAGTCTGTCAGGTAGCTCTGTAGTTAACTACGAATTGCCTAAGCATTCAACTGGGCAAGTTTCCGTGCCTGAAACAAGACACGCATACTGATGAACGCATGATTAAATGTACATTTCACAGGCATATCACTGTACATATATTATAATCAAATTATTGAAAACAGAACGGATATACAACAAATATATTAACACCACAACACTTCGGAAGCATTGTAACACAAAGGAAAATGAACCAGATAATTAGTGAGAAATTTTCTAAAGAGCCAAGTTCATTTCGCGAACCCGGAAAATATGTCGTCTCAATTTAAAGCTATCCCAAAAACGGATAGTCTAACTTTATATCGCACAGTTTAATATACAAATAAATTTATCTGTATTGCAAGACGGACATGCATACGACCCTAATTTTAATGGGAGCAAGGAACACAATATCCAAGCAAAAGAGAAATTATTTACAGGATCAAAAAAATTACAGTTAAATTGTTGTTGGATTATGGGGCGCACTTCAGATGTGATCGATAGCAACAAGTCTCTAGAGACAGTCTATCAAGAATATCCAAAAAATGTAATGATCATATTCAAAGCTAATCCGCAAATGATCGCAGCAAATAGGAAACTGTCAAAAGAGAAATGGAAATAGGTGTATACTGAACACCGGCCACGTTTGATGAAATTCATCAAAATATATCGAATATATTAGCATCAAATTTCAGTTACATACGTGCTTAAAATGAAGATTTATGTAGCCACACAGATGGAACGCAAAATCGGTATCAGCGTCGAAAAATTAGTTTTGTTGCATCCAAGCGTGCTGATTTCAATTAGAGCTAGTGAAGGTTTTGTTTCCAATTCAAAGTTCGAACTGCATTTACGGGCAACCGGCAGACCAAAGGGGCCACAGAAAGTAGATACTTGAACAAATGAATAGAGAATTGATTATAATTGTGAAACAATTAAATCCCTCGAACGGATGATCTGCGGGACTATGTAATTTAATAATTTTCACTTCAGAGTTAGGAATTTTGTCGCCATACTGGGTCAATTGTTACGGCTTTGCCTTCAATAAAACGATTTGAATAATTGTTCGTACGTCAAAACTTTCATTATTATAACATTCCTCTAAGGAAAGCGACACAGGTATTGCACCTCGGAAAAAAATAATTATATGAAGGGGATCAGTAATTAATAGATCGGCAATTTTGCCTAATTTAGACCAGTAAACACGCTGGAACCAGTATTTCAGCACAACAATATGAATATTCAAAATACAGTCGCCTCGTCACTGAACTGTACTCTTTCAGTAGTAGGTTAAAGAAACGGTTAGAAGTTACAGCTTGGAGCAAACTTTAGTATGTTAAGTTCCATATGTTCAAAAAGGTTAAGTCAGCATATATAGGTGTCAAATCTCTATAATAAAGCATGACAATATTTAAAAAAATGTTCAAAAGATATATTACTTTGATTCTTGTATGCACACCTGTAAAAATTTTAAATCATCTATGCGGTTCTGTCATGTAAATTTGTGGTATAGAAACACGGATTTGTGTTATTACTCCTCAATAATTGAGTGAACCGTTACTGAAGCAAGAGCCGTGACCATTAGTCACATCATAGAGGCACGTTACATATTGTAAACTTCAATGACTTCAATCAGTCATTTTTTTATACATAGATATCTATTTAATCATTGTGTAGTTCCAATTTGTCTGCATTGTTGCTACCGAAAAACAAAGTAAATGGCAACGATATTTTCAATTATAAACAGGCGTCAGGTTAAGATGTAAGTGATTGCGAGGAGGATAATGCTGAGGTATAGGAGGAGGTGGTGAAGGCGTTTTGGTGCGATTTTGTTGCTGTTCCCTCCTAAGTTTTATACTCAGGAGGACGTGAAGCATCATGGCTTTGCAGTCTCTGAGCGATCGACGCAGGGCACCGCTGCAAGAGCTGCGAGGGCGGGAGAGCAAAGCGGTCAGCACAAACGGTCAGCACACAGTGGTCAGCACACAGCGATCAGCACAAAGCGGTCAAAACACAGCGGTCAGAACAGAGTGGTCAACACACAGCGGTCAGCACAGAGCTGTCAGCACAAAGCGGTCAGCACAAAGCGGTCAACATACAGCGGTCAGCACAGAGCGGTCAACACAAAGCGGTCAGCACAAAGCGGTCAACACAAAGCGGTCAACATAAAGCTGTCAGCACAAAGCGGTCAACATACAGCGGTCAGCACAAAGCGGTCAACACAAAGCGGTCAGCACAAAGCGGTCAGCACAAAGCGGTCAACATAAAGCTGTCAGCACAAAGCGGTCAACACAAAGCGGTCAGCACAAAGCGGTCAGCACACAGTGATCAGCACAGAGCGGTCAGCACACAGCGGTCAGCACACAGCGGTCAGCACACAGTGATCAGCACAGAGCGGTCAGCACACAGCGGTCAGCACACAGCGGTCAGCACACAGCGGTCAACACACAGCGGTCAGCACAGAGTGGTCAACACACAGCGGTCAACACAAAGCGGTCAGCACAAAGCGGTCAACATACAGCGGTCAACACAAAGCGGTCAACACAGCGGTTTGAGTTGACCGCTACTCAAGGAAGGATAATGAAATTGAAATTCTCCAGGAGATGCCAGGCGGAAGAGGGTTGGAGAACATTTAGTTTAGACCAGAAGACATGGAAAAAAAATATCAAAGAACTGGCGACGTTTTCAGTCCAAGGACCGGATGTTGATCGGATGTTAAGGGTTGTTGAAGAAGTGTGCTGGAGCACTGAAGGCTCCGTCCATAATGCTCTAGAGAGCCTTGATGACGGAAGGAATTATCCCTGAGGGCCTCAAAGTGGGACTGATCACACCAATCCACGCAGGCGGTCCGAGGTGCAGACCCCAAAATTACAGACCTGTGATCTTGACCTCACAAGTGATCAAGGTTTTTGAGAAGGTAGTGGCCAGGAGGCTTGTCCAGTAAATGGAAGAGGCTGACATGTATAATAATGGACTGGCGTAATCGTTCCCGTTTGTCACAGTTACTGGAGCACCATCACCGCCTGGTGGCTTAGCTGGAGGAGTGAGCTGGCGTTGACGTAGTTTACCTAAACTTTGCTAAAGCTTTTGACAAAGTCACATGGGGTGCTTTTTAGAAAGCCAAGGCTGTTGGGGGTAGTTGGAACTCTGTTAGGGTGGATCCACAACTTCCTTACAGGTACAGTTCAAGCCAAATTGCTGATATCGACTCGGAGATTACACACGCATCTACATTGTCATTTGCGGACGATACAAGAGTGCTGATGAAGATTACAGATGACCTAGACTGCGAGAGATTACAGGATGACTTGTCGACAATCTACGATTGGGCCTAGTGAACAATATGCATTTCAACGGCACTAAGTTCGAAGTAATGAGATACAGATCCACACAGAGATCGGGATTCCACATCGCTACTTGGCATCAGATGGCACAGAAATTGAGGAGAAGCAACTAGTTCGATATCTCGGAGTGTTGATGAGTACAGAAGCCACGTTCGATGCCCATATCGAGGAAATAGTCNGGTGTAAACTAATTGTTATGAAATGATTGTTATGAACTGTTAAGGTTATTGATAGAATAGTAATAAACCGCAAGCCATTGTCAATGATGGGTTTTGTTGTAAAATTATCGTTATTAATTGTTAATGATAAAATAGTAATAAACCGCCAGCCAATGTCAATGATGGGTTTTGTTGTAAAATTATCGTTATCAATTGTTAATGATTGAATAGTAATAAACCGCAAGCCATTGTTATTGATGGGTTAGGAGTAACGAAGATACCTCTTGATATGTTCGTGCACATACGGAGGGGAGTCCGGGGAGTGTGTGGCGGGGAGGGAGTGTGGGGCACCGGAGCGAGGGGAGGGGGAGGGAGAGGAGGGCGCCGACCCAACGCTACAGGAGGAGCTAACGCGCCGATCCTGCGACGTCTTCGGCAACTCCTGCGCAAGAATATCGTTATTTAATTTTATTTATTGAGAAAACCAATAATATATTTTAAGAACACAAGCATACCGAGAAGGATTATGTTTAATTATCGTCAGCGCAGGAATATCGTTATTTAATTTTAATGAATGAGAGAATCAATAATATATTTCAAGAACACAAGCATATGAAACAAGGATTATGTTTAATTATAGTCAGGGCTTCATGAGGTGTTTGGAGATGCCATCAAGGATTGGATGACGCTAAGACTACGATAATTTATACACAATTTTCGAAAATATTCTGGAAATTTTCTTCGAACTTCTGTCACGAGGCTAATAAAAAAAGTATAAAAATTCTCATGACTCTCGAGGAGCTTCAAGGGACGAGTGATTGAACCAACGTAGAAATACAGTCCTATGAACTTAGGTCCTCTGGTATGGGTTATTTAAAGGATTTATTGGCATGAATTAATTATTCTGCTAAATATTTTCAGACAAAAGTTTGAAATAAGATGAGGAATATGACAACAAAGGGCGTCAGTTCCTTAAAACTTTGTATTGAAAAGAAGCCGCTGTAAGTTTCAGAGTAAAGAAGAACTACTTTCTTTGCAGGCGACAGAAATGACAAATGCTTTACGTACTGGCGAACTCTCGTAACAATCGCCAGGTGTACCAACAGTTCTTCAAGTAATTTTAGACTTACTTGTGGGAGTGTGGGGCACCGGAGCGAGGGGAGGGGGAGGGGGAGGAGGGCGCCGACCCCACGCTACAGGAGGAACTAACGCGCCGATCCTGCGACGTCTTCGGCAACTCCTGCGCAAGAATATCGTTATTTAATTTTATTTATTGAGAAAACCAATTATATATTTCAAGAACACAAGCATACAGAGAAGGATTATGTTCAATTATTGTCAGCGCGAGAATATCGTTATTTAATTTTAATTATTGAAAGAACCAATAATATATTTCAAGAACGCAAGCATATCGAGAAGGATTATGTTTAATTATTGTCAGCGCGAGAATATCGTTATTTAATTTTAATTATAGTGAGAACCAATAATATATTTTAAGAACACAAGCATACCGAGAAGGATTATGTTTAATTATTGTCAGCGCGAGAATATCGTTATTTAATTTTAATTATTGAGAGAACCAATAATATATTTTAAGAATACAAGCATACCGAGAAGGATTATGTTTAATTATTGTCAGCGCGAGAATATCGTTATTAAATTTTAATTATTGTGAGAACCAATAATATATTTCACGAACGCAAGCATATCGAGAAGGATAATGTTTAATTATCGTCAGGGCTTCAGGAGGCGTTTGGAGATGCCATCAAGGATTGGATGACGCTAAGACTTGATGGGGTGGATCTGGCGAACATTTCGAACGAGAGCAGCAGCACCAATGATTGCATTCTTCAGAGCCCTCGTGCTCCCCATCTTGAGTACTGCTGCCAACTTTGGGCGGCACTCAAGGCGGGTGCGCTGGAGGCCGTGCAGCGGACCTTCACGTACAGGATCAGCGGCATGAGGGAGCTGGACTTGAACTACAGGGAAAGGCTGAAACACCTGGGACTGTACTCAATGGAGAGGAGAAGAGAAAGGTATATCATACTGTACACTTGGAAGATGGTAAACGGACTGGCTCTCAACTTTGAGAGTGAGACCTCCAAAATAATGACATATTACAACGAAAGGAGGGGCTGGCTTTGCAGAATTCCCCCATTTAGTAACCGAGCCGCGGCCAGAGTACAGACTCTTCGGGAGAGATCACTGTCCGTGGTAGGACCGAGGCTTTTTAAAGTCTTGTCAACAGTGCTGAGAAGAGGGGAGTTCACCCTTGCAACATTCAAGAGACGACTGGACAATTGGTTGAGAAAGATTCCGGATTGTCCAGTAATGGGAAACTACCCTCAGCAAGTGACAAGCAACAGCATCTTGCATCAGCTGGCCCAAAAGAGGGCAAATAGACGAAACACGTCCAACGTAACATCCGGGACCCGAGGCGGGGTGATCTGCCTAGCGACGACTCGGAGACAGAGGACGACGAAGGCGGCGCAACAGAGCGACCGGGGACTAGGAAGTCCCGAACTTATCATAACGTCATAAGGTTAGGGCACAATTCACAAAGCAGTCAACATAAAGCAGTTAAAACAAAGCGGTCAACATAACACAAAGCAATTAACACAAAAAAAGCAGACGATGGTGGTGAAAGAAGGACCGATGTTTCAATTGAACAGCAAAAGCAAAGAAAGCAAGAGCTTAGTAAATTTTACAGTGCAGGGAATAAAAAAAAATGCAAAAAAACTCTGCAAAATAGTCAATGTAAAATTTACATAACAAATAAGCATCATTTGAAGTTTTGCTCTGGCATGCAAACCGGCAAAACATAGAAACCAAAAAGGCATTATTTGCATGAATATAATATAAAGGAGTTTAAAAGTTTTTGTAAAAGTTTTAAAATAGCCAATAAGAAACCATGAAAAAATATAAAGATTTTCATAACATTTGATCGCTTGGGATGAAGGGAAGCAGCTTTAAGGAATGCGAGGTGTAAACTAATTGTTATGAAATGATTGTTATGAACTGTTAAGGTTATTGATAGAATAGTAATAAACCGCAAGCCATTGTCAATGATGGGTTTTGTTGTAAAATTATCGTTATTAATTGTTAATGATAAAATAGTAATAAACCGCCAGCCAATGTCAATGATGGGTTTTGTTGTAAAATTATCGTTATCAATTGTTAATGATTGAATAGTAATAAACCGCAAGCCATTGTTATTGATGGGTTAGGAGTAACGAAGATACCTCTTGATATGTTCGTGCACATACGGAGGGGAGTCCGGGGAGTGTGTGGCGGGGAGGGAGTGTGGGGCACCGGAGCGAGGGGAGGGGGAGGGTGTAACAATCGCCAGGTGTACCAACAGTCCGTCGAGTAATTTTAGACTTACTTGGAGTCTACTGAAGAGCTGCCTGGGGAAAAATTGTGTTTGTGATTCCTCTTCTTCTTCACGAGGGGAGAAGGCTTGAGGGGACAACATCAGCACGGGGATGTTGCCAAAATGTTCAGCTGGTATTCGCATCTGGAGAATAATCAATAAAAAAATATAACTCAGTACTCCCTGCAGTGAGTAACAGAGAGCGCATTTTCTCGTCGACGAAAACGTGAAGTAACGGACGGACAGACAGACGGACATGGCGAGCACAATAGTGCATTTTTTCCATCAATGAGAAAATGCGCTAAAAACAATCAAAACAATTCAGTGCGACTGCGTCAATTTCATGGACGTAATAACGAGGTCCGGACAACAGTTACATGCATGCATTGCGTAATAAGAGTTATTTCAACAATTTCAAGCATCGTAATCGTTAAATTAAATTAAAACAAATAGGTACACACCTTGGACACACATTTCTTGCAGACGTTGCGTTTACAAAGACGGCACTCAACAGCCCAGTAGCCGAAGAAGCTGAAGCGCACCTTCATACACAGGAAACAGATCTTGCCTTTAGCCATATCCTCCTTGATGGTCAAGTCCAGCGGTAAGGCTTCCAAGTCCGCCTTCGTCAGGACGTTACGGATGTGCACGACCTCTTCCAGCGTCAGTGATAAGCAGTCCAAGTGTGATGCGAAGTGGGCCTGCAGAGTCGGTATACTTTAGCCAAAGATTCGATCAAATTCCTATAGTTCTTCAAAGATTCAACAAAATGCCACCGAACAGTAATCTAGACGTCCAAGTCAAGCTCGTATTTGGCAAATTGCATTAATAAAGCTCAAGCAAGAGATAGAAGAAACAAACTTATAAATGGCGGGACATAAGAGTTTAAATTTACTCCAAAAATTTCTTACATTGGTTAATAAAGTTGCTCGATTTTGCAAGATAAATACATTCACTATAAACTTCCAAACGCCACTTTTTAACAATTGAGAAATTTTCTTTCGCTACACCAGAGAATCAACTGTTAAAGTTTAAGGTTAAATCAAATTCTGTCCAGAAGCCGATTCACTAACTTCATTTTGAACTCTAATTTTCAAAAATAGTCTGAAAACACTCGGCTTTCGCCCTGTCATGTCAGAAGTTAATCCCGATTCAATATTTTATATTTATTCTTCCTAACAATTAAAATAATTGCTAACAAGCAACTTGCAAATGCAATTATTGATTTTATGTTGACTTTGATAGGTTCTTATAGCTACATAATCAAACTTGGGAATGTTAAGTTTTACAGTAAAGCTATAAGTGGGCCGTCGCAAATAAATAGCGCAATTTCCAGTTTAAAAATTGCTCTGGAGGCCGAAATGGAAAGAAGCAGAAATGCAAAACTAAGAATCGAAATCACGAATCGGATATTTTGCTCACAAGGATTGCAGCGGATGAGCTATTCATCGTAAGCGATTCGGTGATTCATTCGCTTTAGATTCACACAAAACTTGAGGCGACCATTGAAAACTTGTATAAAGCCAAGCTGGGCCCTGGTCAGTAACGAATTAATCCTCTCTAATCCGTCAGAAATGTAGTAATCCTCAGTAATCCATCGGTAATGAAGTACCGTATTCCGTCATGAATCCGTTGGCAATAAAGTAATCCTCACTAATTCGCAAACAATAACTTTATCCCTAGTGAGACATTAGACTGGCTGGGCGTGGGGGCAGCAGAGGAGGGGGCAAGGGGGTTACATTGACTTGTCCCCCGCTGCATGGTGGGGGGCGCGGAGCCCCCCAGAAAAAGGGACGACTGAGGGGGGCTTGCGGGGGCAATATCGCTCAGGTCGTCGTCGTCATCATCCTGTGGGGGAATATTAATTTAATTTAATATAGTCAATAAATAATTTACGACTGATCGTATATATATAGGGTTATATATAGGCCGTAAATATTCTAGGATTGTCACTTTTCGGCAATATTTAAAGGGGATACTACAATTAAATGATAATTTTGAATTATTTAAAGACTTTTCAATAAAAAATCGTGCTGTTTCAGTCATTGAAAATTTTACCCGCACAAATTGCCCTGTTCAAATTATTAAATGATTTGGAAGTTATCAACACACTGCTCGCTAAGAAAACAACATCAAGAACATATTAGCTTTGTGCATATTGACTTGAACGATCACGTCTAATCGATCCAATACAATCATTAACTTAATTATATAGAAACTTCTTTCCGCTAATAACAATCCGCTAAAAACAAAGCTAATATTACATCAAATACTTCATTCACATCACCAAGTCAAGGATATATTAGTATAGATATATCAGATGCTACTTCATTCACATCACTAAGTTATGGATATATCAGCGTGAATATATCTCGCTATGCACCAATAGACAACATGTATAAGCAGACCTCGGCGTCTATGGTGATGCTGGGGAAGGAAATGAGTTTGCGCTTGGGGAGAGACGGCGCTCCTTCCGACGTCACGCGTCCCAACACAACTGCACGAACAATATCAACATTTTATTTGTAAAACAGGCCTAGGTTAGCAATAATAGCAATATAATATCACACATTTACTTACGAGGTAGCGCAGACCGATAGGAGTTTAAAATATTATTGCTTCTTTTCTTCTCAAGATGGGTATGGAAACATTTGGAGAGATCATTAGTTGCAATGTGTGAAACTGTGAACGCTGGCAGACAAAAGACAGGCATTATGGAAGTTCAGCCGTCAATAAATGCTCACTCCACTTTTGGAATTAGTTCATTTACTTCAAAAAGTATGACCTCCATGCCCAAACAAAATAAGGTCAGATCACAACTCTTCAGTTGTAGGAGAAATGCGAGGTCATCAGAACGACAACAATGCCTTCATCCAGAAGCTTTCTTGTGCCACTGCAAGGCCACTCCCAGACGCAGGAACGTAAACCGACCATATGCTCGTAAAAAACACGTCAAACAGCAAAATAATTACAGTTTTTAACTTTAATTGCGCAAGATTTGAGAAACATGCGGCGCGAAAAAGTTGTGAGAACGGAAGAGATAGTATTGGCATCGCTGCTGGACCTAATTGAATGAAGCTGCAAGTTAACCTTGATCTTCTATAGATTTCAGCAACCATTTGCGTTAAGTTCTTCCTGACAATTTCTATTCAGATTGATGATTGTATTTCTACAGGAATGTAAAAGCTAGGAAACCCAGCCAATTCGATAAATCATTATATGAAATAAGGCCTGTGTCTCACTTAATACAAGCACTGTATGAGTAATCCACGAGCTAGATAGGAAGATACATAAAACAGTCGACTTCTGTAGGTTAATAGAGGAAGATGAGCAAGTCAAAACTTCTCTCTATAGGTCACTGATGTCCAAGTCAGTAAATTAAAAATACTTCGAAATATGCTGATTTTCCTGTTTCTCAATAACTTTCTATCTTCAAAATAGACTTCAATAATAGTTAATGCAGAAGGTTGGAAGCAGCGTGATGACGCAATGGACGAGTTCATTTGTTCAAGTGCCATCATGCAGGTTACATAGAATGGAGTGCCGGGGGCAGTAGCGTGAGACAGTGAGGCTTGCGTCACAGTTGTTCCATGCCTCAAGGGAGCAGCTATGCAACATTATTTCAATAACTAATGAGAGAAAGATACACGAGATACCCACAGCATTAAAACTCAACAATGAGCTCGCAACTCTATAGACGTCCAAGTCAAATTCGCATTTGGTAAATTGCATTAATAAAGCTCAAGCAAGAGATAGCGGAAACAATAATAGAAAACTTATTTGATTGAAAATTTTAGCAAAATTATGCAGAAAGCACAACAAACATGAGGAAAAATTCAAAATCTACGGATCATTTTTTAAATTTGAGAGAAATTGTCGTACCCAAGTGGCGACAGCAGAGTGAAAGTATTGCGTCACGCAAGCACCCTGGCGAGCACACACGTAATCGGTGTGGAATGGTGAACATGCAATCACTAATGAGGAGCTTGAAGCCTCCACATGCCATTACGCATGATTCTCAATACTTAAAAACTCGATGACGAGCCCTGAATTTTGAAAGCAGGGAAATTGTGTGCTGAGATACAAAAAATATAACTCAGTACTCACTGCAGTGAGTGACAGAGAGCGCATTTTCTCTTCGACGAAAACGTGAAGTCACGGACGTACATGACGAGCACAATAGGGCATTTTTTCCACAAATGAGAAAGTGCGCTAAAAAGCGATAAGAGTTCAACAAACACGATTGGCCACAAGAATTAGAGACGAGTATTCAATAATCTACGAGCAGTATAACAAAGGAGTTCAATTCAATGAGGTGGGAAAAAGTTAATGACACCAAGTTATGGGCAATTCGTGAAACCAAATATCCACAGGGCACAACTGTTGAAGCAATAATAGGTCATGGATGGATCACCTTTGCAATTTGAATATACTTATTATCTAATACATTATCGACGTAGAGATGCAAGACTTAATTAATCATTTCAACCTTTTGATATTTTCATTGTAATTATGGCAATAAATTAATTATTTACATGAAAATACTCCCCAATTTAAATACTCCCCAATCCGTACCGAAAAAGGCAAGCTCAGAATTCAATTTGTTTCGTTCCTACATAAGGCGCTCGGGATGCATCAGGTGCGAGTGATATTCAAGGACGGAAATCTTGCTTAGCTTGATGAATAGGCTGCATGTGCGTCATTTGCAGGAAGACTCGTGAGCAGAAATGAGCAGATATTTCATGCATGGAGACGGGAAAATGTTTGTTTTTCTTAAAACGGGACTCCAATGAAGTCTTCACACGAAAATAAGAATCAGCACAAGCAACGCTAATCCTGTTATCTCTACGTGCGAAAATAAGTATTCACTAAAAAAATATTAAAACAAGTTAATAAAAACCAGAAAATTAAAATTTACATCCTGTGAAAATATAAAATCAGTGGACAGCCTCATCATTGTACTGACAGTAATGAAGTGGTTTTTCGATGAATTTCATTGCACGCAAATTTAGGCTGATGAGCACCTCAAGGCACAGCATTAATTTCTATAACTATAACGACAGCATAGTTAGACTGTCTCATAACTCAGTTACATTACTGAAGTAATTTATTGAAAATGTGAATGCTGTTCATTAGTACGGACTTCACTGGCCTGACTTCGGACGAACTTCACTGTCCTGAGCCACGGATTTGCTCCGAACCTAATTGAGTATAAAGATGGTGCAGGTAGTTTGGCGTGCAATTTTAGTTGGATCATCAAACTCTGGACGCTCTAAAGTGCTCTCGCATTCGATTTCCAAACTCAATTTTGGACAGAAATTACAAATGGCAACAACCTGCTGTGGCCTAGGATCTAGAACTGAGTAATGTACATATAATAGCGGCTCACATGTGGAAGCGATAAATCGGATCACTCCGTGCTATTTCGGTTAGATGATCTAAACTTGGAAGCTAGAAATTGCCACGTTTTGATGCCCCTAAAACCTTGTCGTCAGAGGGCTACGTCACCGACATTAAAGCTGCCCTCGTGCCCCATGCCCGACGAGGGAGCCTACTGAGGGTGAGTGTGGGAGGCAATCCCCGCTACAGACGACCATTAGTCAAGTCCCCCCCGGGGAGTGAGGCACTTAATGCAGATTAAAAAACATGATTGGAAATTGATGAGAAATGGCAGATGTGCGCGACAGCGATGGATGTTAATCGTAATCTTACTAATCAAACGAGCAGATATGATTGGTCTCCGCTCATATCATGCTAGATTTGTGTAAAGATATTCCGGTGAGTTCACAAATGAAATTTCGTTCTTAAAAATAAGTTATTGGTAATAGAAATGTTAATATGAATAGTTCGTTCTGTCTGCAGAGCAAATGAAATGCCGTAAAATGACCATGAGCTTGAAGAACAGGAACACACATCGGGAACAATGAAGGATAAGCGTTCACTGGAACACCGACAATTAATCAACAATTAACAGCACAACAATGTAGCCGAGTTTTAAGGTGAAGGGTCGAACCTCGACCAGAGGATCCCAAAACTTACAATGAACAGAATAGTTGGATGATTTGGGCCATAAAATCCGAGCTCATTGTCAGGCAACGAGCAGAGTGTAAATTCATGGGACATTAGTCGTACCCATTCAGAATGAAGTCTTAAAGTTTGATTTCATAATTTATTACATTTATTTGGCGTGTGATGACAAATGAATTGTACATCGCAAATTTAACCCAAACTCTGATTTCTTTATTGTAGAAATTTTCAAAATAATGTGGATTATAATAGTATTCATTCTCTTTAGCTAAGATTCAAACTTTGATTTCTTTGTTGTAGAAATTTTTAAAATAAGGGGGAATAGAATAGGATTCATTCTCTTCAGACAAGATTAACTAGCTTGAACAAAATTTGGACTATAGCTATACCACGTTGTAAGCCTGAGCGTTCTAGTGCAGACATTTGAACATTATTCATTATGCTGAATGACATGAAATACGAATATTATTTTGATAAAAAATTCAAGCGCCTAAACTCTCGTACACATAATTTATTCTCCAATCGACACTTAACACGAACCTACTTAAGTGACGGCATAATCATGCATTAAATTTTGAATTTCATCTAGGAAACCTGAAACATCAGCACGTGCATTGAAATGACCTTTGTTAGTTTAAATGCCCCAAGAATGTCATCGAAGAAGATGGCGAAGAATCAATAATAACAATTATACGAGAGAAGTGGCCACTGCATCGAGAAATGAATAGACCATTTATCCAGCAATGTTAAGAAGTCACATCCCACGTTCAGCCTTGAATGAGACCGCGCCACGCCCTAGTCCGCTCGGGTGTCACTCTACCAAATGAATTCTAACTCCATGAGAATTATAAGTAATAATACCAGATAAATTCACGAAATATAGAAATCGATTGATATTTAAGAACAAGCTTATGCTAATAAACTTCGCTGAAAATTAACAGCGACAAAAATCGTATTCCACCTTGACCATGCATGAAAACTGTTCAAACAAGAGTCTAAAATAACATTTGTTATCGGAACTTAAGGCTGGTGCGTCATAAGGGTTTAAAAAGGACATCAACAAAAGTGATTTATGAGCGACAAAATCGGCACGTTCATAACAACACAGTTTGACGCCTCGCAGTATCGAAGGCCTTCAGCAAGATCAATGTTGTAAGAACAGACCAAACATGGCATTCTAGGTCTTTGTAATCAGCGTCTGAGTCACATTGAGGAGTATGGTCCAGCAACGCAATATCGTGCGAGTTCAGACTATAGCTGATTCAAGCGTATTTTGACAGAGCGCAAAATCAAGGACAAGTTTCCATTTATATTCTTTGTTGTGCTCATTAAGAAGGCAGTTAAAATTCAAAGCTTTCTTTTGCGTAGTTTTTAGAGAAACTATGCGCGTTCTCCAATGAACATTGGCCAAGCGTTTAGAACTACCACTATGCCGAAAAGTCGAGGTCAGAATCTGACGGAAATAAGGCCATCCAGAAGCACTGGAACAGCTTGGGAGGAACCGACACGGCTTGGGCAAGTCTAACAAAAATAGAAGTGAAGTATTTGAACGATTCCTAGGCTGGGTAAGAAATACTGCATTTTGCGTAAAACATGCGTCGGAAGCGAGTTCCAGGATTGGAAGCAGGAACGCCAGTTTTCGATTCGGATTTTGTTGAGAATGACAGGTGAATTAATTGCGTTTTTGAAATTGTAAACCGTTTAACCCTTAATTGTGGCTAGTTTATACCACTATTACTGTCGTACCAATACAGGAGACTAGGTATAAATTGGTTGGCGCATCAAAGTTACTGTTGAATCTTTCTTCGTATTCGAAATAGCTTCCAGTAAACCAGTGCGAGGAAAAATGCTTGCCGGTAAAAGGCCTGGTGTAGTTACTCATTTATGGGGTCCCGTGAATGTCAATTGCCAGAATTTTTATGAAATTTAAGCTTCCATGAGCGCCGAAGAAGATTGCTGTTTTTCATTTTTTATATCTTCTATAGGGATGAGGCTTTGAAGAAGCTGGGTCCAGATGATTAATTTCCGTGACAACAAAAGAAATTTCCGTCAATACAATTAAATGGCCGTGAATATAATTGTACGTCGAGAACGTGGCCATGACACAAAAATAACCGGCACTTGAGCGGTAACAAATTCACTTGTAGACACTGGAAAGCTTGGGTGAGATAGACGAGCGGCTTATACGTTAATAGCAGGTTAAGACGACGTCGCTTGGAGGTCGTATGAGATAATTAACATGGTTAACCCTGGTTGGCATCAGGTTAACCCATCGTGATACGTTACTCTATGTAGCAAGTTAATTCGATGTAAGCAAATTAACATAGTGTAACTAAAATTTTTACTGTTGATGCCCCAATGTAACTGCATCGTAGAATAGGGACCGCTCTGGAGCAAGTACTCGAAAAAATGATAACTGGGGAAAGCGGCGAATGGTATCTGAATGTTATAACTACGTGAACCGTTATCAGAAACGTAAATTTTTTGCTAGCAAATAAATTAGCAGCAAATTATAAAGAGCAACCAAAATGAACAAAACCTAAACAGAGGAAAAAAGTGACAGTAAAATGAAGAGAAACAGGCACAGAGAAACAGGGCAAGGTCGTCTGGTCAGCCAATTACATTAGTGGCGTCGGTAGTTGTTTATAGCTACACTGCAGGTGCTAGATGCACACCAACAACGTCTCAACCTACATTATATCCTACATTACAACCTACATTATAACAACGTCTCAACCTACACAGGGAAAATATTCTCCTTTAATAAATGTAATGTACGTGTATTAAATGTCGTAACTGTAATGAAAATGTGGGACCAAATACAGAACAAGATCCAATTAAAAAAGCATTATTACAAGAAAATTTTTCTGGTGAAAACATGGAAAGCAGAGTGTAAGGCATCATCAATTGCATGGTATTGTAAATCAATTTACCTTCCATCGATTTTCTTCTCCTCTACAAAAATGAAATAAGCTAAAACCATTCATTTCCTATTGTTGGAATGAAATATACGCAATTAACTTTCATTTGAAGAATTATAGGAAAATTGAATAATACTGGATAAAAATTGAAGATGAATTGGCATATTGAAATTGTACAAGCTCCAAGCACTCCAATAAATTAGTCATTCGCTCCCTTGTTTCATGAATAAGGCACCGGATAGTACGGAGGATGCATGATAAGAAAACAGGCAAAAGCGAACAATAAAAATAAATATCCGGAACTTCATTTTCCCTTCGAACGGTATTGAAATTTGAGGAGCTCTGTCGTTGAGCCTGGGGTATTTTCCGAACAACTTTTGAGTTGATTCTCGGATCATTGAAATCAAATATTATATTCCAAGCGAAGGCACATCGCTGGATATCTGGAATTCAAACTGCGGTTTCTCCGATGACAATGGAATTCCCAGGAGGTTCCAAGTGCATTTGATTCTCGTGAGAGCGAATGCTGCATGTTGACTTAACATTAGCGAGAAGTGCCGCTGAAGGAGACTGTACCGAACGGTACTCGCCTACATAAATAGTGAACGGTCACTTGTAAAAGAATAGCAGTAAAAAGTAAAATACCTTTTCTATAATTGCTTTTTGGAAACACAATTGCTATTACATTTCAATCAACGGGCTTTTGCATTAACTGCTCGCATTGAAAATTAAAAAAATAAAAATGCTACAAAAATGTCAATATTTCATTTAAAAAACGACAATAAATTGAGTTTAGTAGTGAACCGAATGATTGAGACTCGTACGAGAGGTTTCAGGCCAAACATCATGACACCGAGTGGCTTACATTCAACTGATTCAAGTAAACCTTGCACTTGTCGTTTAATTTAATCTATTCGCGGCAGGCAATTTAATGAAACCTGAAATGCGGTATTTTATGAGAGCGTCGCCCTCAGAGCGGACTCTGTTCGGATTGATATGGATGTCAACACTTGATAGTGGACATCGATGTCATATCATGCATGGAGCGCAGATTATTATAAAGACCGCAAGCAGAAACTAAAATAAAAATAAAATAGATTTTCAAAAGAAATTTGTAGTACATTATTATCTGCTAATTGAAAGCTGAATACCATACAAGATAAAATATTTATAGCTAATAGCTACCTCAACAATAATGGATACAAAAACAGGCGTGCAGACTCTTGCTTATTTTACACGTATTCGCTTGTGTGAGGCCGATTAATTATTAAGTATGAACGCGGCATGTAGCATGCGAGGAAGAATATAACGAGTCAAATTAAAAAATATATATATGAAGAACGAGTGAACGGTCACGACCCTTCAAATGATTGGGAGCGTCGATACTGCGCTAATAAAGTCACGCGATGCACGAAACATGTCACTGAAAATGAACAGTCATTTCATTACAAGTCGAATCAACTTACGCTGAGCGGGATGACAATGGATAGATATGTATACAAAATTACGGGCGAGAAGATTCGTATCAACTCGCGATGATGATTCAACTCGCATAATTCATTTTCAAATTTTATTATTCATTCCTTGAAAAATCTCAAAATCCTGTTAGGAGCCGGGCGCAGAGGGCCATAAATCGACTATTGACATAGTGTGTGATGACTCAATCACTACGGTATGTCAACGGTTGGGCTGATATGGCAGCGCTTTTTTTCTTTTAGCTTCACTATGAATGAATGATGAAAAAAAAACATTTTAATTTTGTCAATAAGCGGCAGAAGTTCGAATTTAAGCGGCACGAGTTTTTTGTTGAGAAATTTTAGCTTCAAATGAAACGATACATTGTTCAAGGTGATGGCATCATCAGTGTCAGTGGCAAGCAGTTTCATTTCTCCGATTTTTTCTACGGTTTATTCAATGCTGCTACATTGACATGATTTGCAGCAAATGCTGCAACATAATTATAACTTTCATTCATTGAAACAGAAAATTGATCATCTCTTCAGTTTAAATGTTGCTCCGTCTGTCAATACCGTCTTATTAACATCTAGAATGTTGACATCATTTGAATCGCAAATTAACCAGAAAGTTAAAAAGCCCAAATAAAGCAGAATAAGTTCACCACGCGAAACATTTCAGAGATCAGCTCCATCATAAGTTCAACAACTTCATGAAGACAAGTATAATAAACAGAAAGATCAAATTTAAACGGAAGATATCTAAACTTAAATAGCCAGATAATCAGGCGAAGTAACGTACAAGCCTATCGATTAACCAACTTTACGAGGATATAAGAACGATATCAGCGTTGTTAAGACAAGTTTATTGTTCGAAAACATGCAGCGGTTCCTAGCTCCATGAATTTCCATTGTTTGAAATGAAGACCTCATTAGGAAGAATCCTAATGTCCGAGTTTTCAAGTATATTGACTTGATTCAATGTGTCAATGATGTTTGTAAATTATTAGACTGTATATAAAGTTGTGAATTCTTGCATTAATAGACTGTATATAAAGTTGTGAATTATTGCATTTTGTTACCGGAAGCTGATTTACAGTCTAGTAATGTGAAACTTTTCTAAAAGAAGAGTTAAAAATTCAAATATGACGTTTTCAAAGGACCATGCTTCTATTCCAAAAAAATTCTTTTATTGACAACTGAACGGTTTTTAGAGGCCTAATCACTTCTTGCATATAAACAAACAATTAAGAGTTAAAAATAAGATCCAAAATTTTTTGACTAGTATTAATAGAGAAACTTTCTGCAGATAAAGTGGAAGCATTGATATTTATCTCGTTCTGTCCTTAAATCCACTTTTCAATAAGCGAGCTTAGATTATAGAAATAGCAACGATAAACAACTTCTGAAACCTCATTCTCAATAAAATTTCGTTTCACCATACAAATGATACAATATCACACAATTTCATAAATGAATAATTTTTGTGACTACGAAAAATGTCCGCTTTTAATAAGAGAACAAAGTGTCAAGAATCTCAAATAAATTAATAAACAATTTAAACGATATGATCGGTTATTCACAGTGGGGTGAAACTGAAGAAACTTGTTGAAAACCGAATGCGCTATCCGTGAAGGTAACCTGCACTCACCCACACACTCACGCGTGGGAACAATTCTCTGATTTCCACAAGATTCACACACCAAGAATTGCCCCAGAGTTTCTCTGAGCTGCACGGCACAACCTTCGTGGGTTCTATTCTATTCGCTAGTAGCTGTAATACTTGAATGCAAGAAGTGGCATTGGGCAACGAAACTTCCGATTTAACGTAAAAGAATTAATTATGAGAAATTGACTATAGGGGAAACGAAGTCAACTTCTTGTACAAAGATCCTATCGAGGCCATGATTTTATAGCCTTATAAGGCTACGGCACATTCCAATATCCTGAATGCATGCTGATGTCTACGGATTTGAGAAAAGGTGTGCTCAATATGGTAATTGTGATTAGCACAGTCTCCGCCCAGCGAGGTATACAATATCAAAGAGATATACAAATATACTATTGCAACCATTTAATTGTGCTTTTAACGCTGAAATTGAAAGCAACCCTTGAACAAACAGGAACACAAAAGGAGTGCCTAAGAACATTTTGAAATAAGTTCCGAGGAACACAAATAATTAAACGGTGGCGGGTTTCAAAAGCCGGACAGTTTTTGCAGTAGTTTAATTACAGCGGCTAAAAAAGGCATGGCACCAAGGAACACAGGATGGCAAAAGGAGAGCTGTTTCCTCATGTATCTGGTACTAACTGGCTGGTAGCGAAAAAAGAAAAGAAGTTCAACACCCACCAGATTACCCTTAAAAACTCTTACAATACTTACGTCATGCTATCAAGTTCAAAACGAGCTAAAAAATTCCTGAAATTCAAAATTGGAAGAAGGTAGCTCTATGAAGATCTTGGAAATGTTACTGGAACTGTTTTTGCCCAGTAAGAGGCTCAGACACAAACTGGAGAAACAGCTCGTTGAGGCTACCTGCAAATTTTCTTCCCTGGAGGCAATGCGAAACTCCGTAGGAAATACTTCTGGAACTAACTGGCTCACAAGTTACCATAATATGTCGTAAACGTTCAAAGTATACTTTAAAACTTTGCTAGTCCATAAATTGATTACTATTTCAAGTGTATCAAAAGCAAAACAGATAAAGGAATCATTTGTTCTGGTCAGAATCGATGCAATTGCTAATTTAAAAATGAGTGCTGTATCAATCAACTGTTGTTGGCCTTAACAGTAATGCAGCCTAAAGCTCAGAGACGATGAAAATTGGTAAAGACCCAAGAGAAAAATTTACTTCAGATCATGACAAGAGTTAAAACCTTAAAAGAAAACGAGAATGACAGCCCCATTGTTCACACACCTAAAGCTAGAGAGCGTCCACAAGATGACCGTGAGATAGGCTCGTGCGTATCTGTGATACCGACAGTCTTGTGGTCTGCGCGTGGGAACTGTGCGGTATCTCCGTGTTCCGTTATACCGAAAGCACCGCGAGCTCTCCCATTAACAGAGAGATCCATTTACTTCCGTTGGGCGAGCCTAGTGATTAATGATGAAGTTGTTAATCTATTAATCTACTAATTAAGCAGGTTTATTTGAAGACTAGAGAATTTGTTCTATTGATAATTTTGTTATTAGTTTTTTTAATACACAGAACAATATTTTTCGTTTGCACGGTTAAATCGAAAATCAGGGTGGCGATGGACATTTTTATTTCGTTAACAACGTTTCGTATGTATCGATCATTCATTATCAAGTTACATGACGCACTGAGTGATGAAATTTAGATCGACATAGTACAAAAACATGTAAATAGGAAACTACTAAAAAGTCAGGATTGATTAGAAATGGTTACAGAATCATGAAAATATGAAGATAATCATGAATTAAAGCACCCTAAATTACTACGAAAACAGCCTTAATGTTCAGACTGAATGTGCGTGAGACGTCGGCTTAATCTTGTAGTTGTGAGCCTTATTAACCTGCTTAAATGAACAAATTCTGCCAACCTATCCTAATCTAGGAACTAATGTGAACTAAATGATGTATAATAAGGTGAAAATATGATTCTGATGCAAAAGGCAGTTTGATTTATTCACTTGAATCTCAAATTATTAAACTGGCAACGAAACACAGTTGAGCAAAAAAATTCCGATTGTAATTTTTTATGCCGAAATATTTCGTAGAATCCTAGAAAAAGTCAAGTATTTTCTGCTGTGACTTATTTAACGTGGAACACAAACTGTATACGACGCTTTAAAAAGCGTGTGTTACACTGAAAACGGACATTTGAAGAAAACACCTTTTTAAGTTAACACTTGAGTAGTATCATGAAAGACTTATGACACCACAATTAAGTATACAACGCCTCCAGGCGACACTTTCGCCAACCATCATCACATAATAAATTCGCAGCAGCTACAGTCAGATCTTAACCGCATTCAGAGTGAAGGTAGATAATCTCTCAGCATTGAATAATACAGGAGGGGGTATGAGTAAAGAAGAAGCATGCAGGTAACGACAGCATGGCACGCTACCGCGGCGACTTGCAAGATCAATGAAGTGATATAGCGGCCTGTAATTGGGAGGGCGCTGATGGCGCTTTGCCATGTGATACGCATTTCTTTGCGTGGACGAAACTAATTAATGAGGATAGCATGTTCCAAAGGATCAGTGGCACAATACATTTCCTTCTTGTTTATCATCATGCGTTTGACCGGTTTACTTGTAGCGTATACAAACCCTCTTCCACGAGAATAATTTATGACTTAGTGTTCCGCGGAAACACAGTATTATTAGTATTAGTTCGCAATCGCATGTATTACTTCATCTTAGTTTGGAAGCCGCCCTAAATATTCACAACAAACCACACAACAATACAACTGCAAACATTTGCACATTTATTAGGCACTAGAAACGGCCTAGCAAATATTTTCGTCAATATTCAGTTCTTGGAAAGTGAGCGAATAATCTTCAGTCACATCAGGTGTCGGCTCACAGGTGTCGCGGAGAACTAGGCCTCGGATTACCGTGAGGCCAAAAGGAAATGAAGTGCACCAATTTTATGTCCCGTGCAATGCCGCAGTTAGACGGAATGCAGGCCATATACAGAATTTCTGCGCACGTCGCAGTGTCATAACCGGAAAGACACGATATTTATGGCCAGGAAAGCTAAGCAGGTCAGAGTCCCAGGACCAGAAAAATACAAAAAAAAACTGCCGGCAAGCAAGTACGATGCAATGAGGCCTGCATGCTTAACCGCATTTATTTACAGCTATTTATATTATCCCCTTTTCTTGCTTTAACATTTTCGTCAAATTTCTTGGCCAGAGATTCAATGCACAGCTTTATGCATAATTTAAAACATATAAGAAATGTTGATTTACTTAAATCTACAAATATAAAATCATCACTAATCATTGGACGAAGAATATTTTAATGAGAAATACTGAATCATTGTTTTTGGCTAAATTTAAGACTTGCAATACTCATGTCTCACATTAGCCACACCCAAAATATGTTCAACGTTCTGTACGGGAACAGCTTATACGGCAGACATATCAAGTATTTACAGGCGGAAATGGAACAAAAGAAAGCAAAAAAACTGCAGCTAGTTGAGCACGTCATAATGACCCCCACTCTCCACGGTCGCGGAAACTGCTTAGCAAGTCCTAAAACGTGCAAAGAAATATGGCCTTATACAACAAACGTTGCACGAAGAACTCTACGCAAATCGCGCATATGAAGCTCCAGAATTGCATTGTAGCGAAGTGCAATTAATTAAGTTGTGTGACAGTGAATCGATAGGGAAGTGTAGCATGTAACCACTGCTTGTGCTAAGATGCAGTGCATTCACAGTTGTTATAGAACTTTAAATCTAATTATGGAACGGTCCCAAGCTGAATGAAAAGCACATGCAAAACGTTCTCAAAAGTGCATGCAAGACGCTCAATATATCTTGTAAATGATATATTTGTAACAGAATTGGAGCAAACTAAAAGGAATTAACCGCACTGTGGCAATTAAAATAGATTGTGTCGTTTATTATAAAGCCACTGAACAATAGTAGCCAACACTATTGGCTTGACAGAGCGCAACGTAGGTGTTGAAGCTTTAGTTTAGCAACACTTATTGTTTTTCAGCGAAGGCTCAAACTAGAAGCTGACCAGACAATGGCTCGTTATTGCTTCTCTAGCAATTGCACGAACACGGAATGTTCGGCAACAGTCCACAGCTTCGGCAACAGTGAAACGCAGACGCTGCCGTGTTATAGACCAATGAAGAACTTAGCTTGTTTACACAATTTTTCGTATGATTATAAAAAAACACAGGCAACATCTTTATTGTTAAAATGAAGTAAATAAATCAGAAAATAAGTCCTATGTATAGTTGAAACTCGGTCAGGTACCGTTGCTAGACCCAATCACCGACAAACGGACAATAAAGCCAGAAGCAAGAGGCACTGGCAGTGCCAGACGAGGCAACATAGGAGCGATATATTGAGTCGTATTCATCAATTACTTCCAGGCAAGTCAAATTACCAGGCCTACGGTGCATGGCTCTGCGTCGGGCGCCAGTCCATGTAATAACGCAAGCTTCCCGCTCATGGGAAAACGAAATTGCGCGCTTAATGGACGCAGCCTGAAAAAATGGCTAGCAGGGATCCAAAAACGGTATAATAAAAAATAGCGTCCGATGATGATGGATGAACTCTTTTGGAATGGAATTACCACGCATGCGAGGGGAAGAAAAAAAAAGCTCAAATGAAAACGGGAATTGTGGGTTCTTTATTTTCTTGAACAATGCGCAGCGCAACAGGAAGTTTTCTTGACGAATGACGGCAGGATGAAAACTACTACTGGGCAGGGCTCTGCAGTATACTGATAATACAAGTGTCTACTATAGTACCTCAAATCAGCCGGTCAATCATCAACAACGCGAATAAATTATTTTTACAAGCGAAAACTTGAAACTTAAGTTCAAACTCAGCAAATGCGTTGAATCGGGCGGCCGTGTTAAATATACGAGATGATTCAGGGCCCAGGAGAAAGCCGAGAAAGCGCGGTGCTGGTGAGCCGCTGAGAGGTCAAGCGCGCTGACCGCACCAGGCTGCGTGAGGCGACTGTTGACCAGCAGCCCTTCGATCGCCGTGCCACTTAATGCCATCGCCGCATTACAAATCCACGCCGGGGAAAGGTTTCAGAGTCTGTGTCGGTGTCTCATTGCATGTCATTGTGCACTATAAAAGGTACTATTGGAATGTGTCTCACTGAACAAAATAGCTTCAATTTATTTTTACCGTTGGGGCCACAAGTTTGCAGAACATGTCCCCTGTGCAAAACGGGAGCGAAATTTCTTGAAACCGAAATCATTAGTGGGTAGTAGAAATATAACTATAATTATAAAATCAAGAAGCATGAGTTCATAGAATGACGAAAAAAGTATAGCTATTGCTATAAAACAGGAAATTTACACAATACATCGCAGAGACCACGCGAAGAGTTTCTGCTTGCTGCAACAGTTCCACTGGAGACCCGAGAGTCGAATATCATGCACTGGAGTTCGCCGTCCGTACCGACGTCCTGACATGATAGCCGCAAAAAAGGCCCGACGTTTCAATTGCAGACACGTCGAATACGTCGAGCGTGACACTGAAGCGTCTGGTGCATTGCAGCGGTTATCCTCACTGCAGGAATTGTGAACGCCTCAAGTATGCCAACTTGGCGCGAAACTAGTTTCTTTGACTGCAACAAATTCCAACGGTGGAATTTCAAATAATTCAGAGTATTATATTCATAATTTATTTCTTTCGAGCAAATGTATAATAATAGGCTTTTTATAATAATAAATTTTCAAGAAATTACTTTTATCATCAATAAGACCAATTTGATAATTTAGAAACCACTTGAACAGAAAAAATGTTGCTAAGTAAAGTCGGTTACATTAAATACTTGAAAAAGATACAACAGAAAATAGTGTTACTTCAGCACTGGCGTTGCCAATATTATAAAATCGTCATACTGGTTCGTCGCAGCGAAATTATATTCAATTATTAGAGATTATAAAAACTATTCTCGTTTCTACCAAGTACGATGGGACAATATTAACTTATTTAGTTAATGATCAAGCACTTCAGCTAAATGATAATATTAGAAGTTACGCTCAGTATCGTTGATCAAATAAGATCTGCTACCGTGCTACCACAGGGTTGTGGTAGCACAAAAAGCTGTGAGTGGCTCATAAAAAAATGGAGTCTGGTAACTAGTTTAAGGATTCTGAGTTGCATGAGAATTTGAGACTATCGAGGCACAGCCTTGCCTCAAACTTTCCGACTGGTCTTTCAACGGAAAAATTTGGCAGGCCAGAGCACGGGACACTCAGCGAGATGAGGGTAAAATACTAAAATTGTAAAAAATGTTTGGAGCATTTGACTACGATTTATAACAAAACAGTCCATAACTAATCTTTTTACTTTGATATGGTCATTATACTATTGCTTAAAATTATTTATTTCAATTAGAGCGAGTGAAAAAACGAAAAATCGTGGATAGTTTCATTATATTCTCAATCTCTCAATATTATTAATATTAAATTCAAAACACAACGAATGCAAATCGAGGAATGAGAAAAGGAGCTTTCACTTGTAAGAAAAATTTAAAATCATTCTGTACCAATGAAGTTTGAACGGCACAGGAAGAGGAAACTCTATGCCCAGCAATTAGAAAGGGACTGTAGTGGGCATGGTAATTAAAATATATAAGAGAACTAAAGTTGCTAAGAAAACGCTACGTATGTATAGGAGAGGATGCACTTAATTATATATAGGAAAGGAAATGAGTGTGGCATGTTTAGAGTTTTAGGAAATAGTACATTTATTTGTACATGTACAAACTCAATGGAGATAGAATTGAAGACTCAACCGCTAGTAAAAACGTTTAAAAATCAAAAATTTACAAAATACAGATCTTTTAATATAAAATATTAAAATAATTTTCAATAACAATAAAATATTATATAAAAAAATGCGCTCAAAGCTCGTTCAATTTTTCCGTTCGATATGTGGAAAGAATACACATCAGACTTCATGTTTGTCGTCAAGGCAACGGAATTGATTGGATTATTATAAAATGCATTACGGTTCGTAGAAGTCGTCGGTGACGGACATATTTTTCGGTTTGAAAGGCAGGAAGCCTTGAGCCGTCCGCTCAATCACCAGTACTTCCGCGTCACGGGAAATGTTGAAGCAAAACTAGGACAAATAGGTACAGTGAGCAACAAAAACGACACAACGTGACCATACGGAACAAGCATTTCTTACGAGTTTCGAAACCCATAGAAGTTTCGGCAATTTTAGGCATCTTCTTGATTGTTAAAAAAGTGAAAGACTCCATGGAAATAGCAACAATAATTTGTGGTAAAAATTTAGCGGATAGAAAATGAAGTTGAATAGTAAAATTTAACGGAAATTAATAGAATAATTGTTTCACAAATTAAAATACTTATTTAGTCACAGTTCACCTTAAAAAATAAATACCGAAGAGTCATGCATAATAGCATTAATTCCATGAAGCATGACAAAAACCCACGCATACAAGCATGGTGATGCAAAGCATCGGCACATTATACGATTATGATTATACAGTGGGGGGAAATAAATATTCGTACACTTGAAAAATCGTATTTTAATGTATGTAAGTACACAAACTTAACAGGAAAAGTGATTTAAATTATGTATAGAGACGCATAGTATTCAAAAATACTATAAAAAGAAATTAAATCTCAATGCAACAAAAAACAATGCAACATGTTCACTTTTCGGGGTGAAAAAAGTATTCGTACAAAACAATAAATCCGCATTATTTTAATTTAATACTTGGTTGAATACCCTTTATTCAGCTCAACAGACACCAGTCTATTTCTATACGTCTCGACCAATGATTTGCAGATGCTGACTGGTATTTTATACCATTCTTTTTGGCACACCACCTTAAGATTCTCAAGGTTTGTTGGGGACCTTTTCTTAATTTGAATCTTCAAATACCGCCACACAAACAACTAATTCTATCGCGTTGGAAGGAAGGAGAAAGTTATAGGAAGATTGCTAGCCACTTGAATGTTCCTTTTAGTACAGTTGCTTCGTTCATTGGACGCTTCAAGACCCGTGACAGCGTTGAAAACCAAAGACGATCAGGTGCTCCTGTGTGCCAAGAAGAATGGTATAAAATACCAGTCAGCATCTGCAAATCATTGGTCGAGACGTATAGAAATAAACTGGTGTCTGTTGAGCTGAATAAAGGGTATTCAACCAAGTATTAAATTAAAATAATGCGGATTTATTGTTTTGTACGAATACTTTTTTCACCCCGAAAAGTGAACATGTTGCATTGTTTTTTGTTGCATTGAGATTTAATTTCTTTTGATAGTATTTTTGAATACTATGCGTCTCTATACGTAATTTAAATCACTTTTCCTGTTAAGTTTGTGTACTTACATACATTAAAAAACGATTTTTCAAGTGTACGAATATTTATTTCCCCCCACTGTATATGTTTAGCAACATTATGAATAGCTGTCGCGTTTCCAATAATGACAGCTCGATCATTGCAGTTTCGACACGACCATCAGTTGCAATATTGGCAAGAAACAATTCGTTATAAAGTTACAAGTCATGTTAGTTATAAATCTCCGCACGTGACATCAGGCGGCGCATAACACGTGATCGAGTAGCGTCGAGTTCGACAAGCCACTTGATATGCGGTGAATTACGTTGATATAAGATCGGCGTCTTTATTTCGTTTAACTTGCAATACAATCACACGTATATGACCATGCATGCGTAACAATGATATAGGTTTGACACCAAATGCAAGCTGCGGATATTTGATATATTATATTTGATATTATATTTGATATATTTGATATTTGATATTATATTATATATATTATATTTGATATATTCATGCGGGCCTTTTTCCAGGTAAATGGAAAAATATAAAATTTTGACTATTCTGCAACAACGGGAACCCGTTAAGAGCCCATGAACCCAACCAGAGCTCGTCGAGCAGACAATTTGCACATAGTAGAAAGTCATGCACCGGCAACTGTTTTGTATGTCACTGGAGTTGATGCATAACAAGCAGACATAGCACGCGCAGCTGCGTGATGTAACATCATACAAACACACGAATTTCTGACCTATTTGCACGCCTCACGGACACGAGTATTTGTTATTGCTAGAGGTCTAAGAATGAAGTCTTTATTTGCATAGAATTGAACTGAGTAAAAGCTCTTCAAAGAATTTAAAGAGAGAAGCTATTTAACCTTTTGTACCGGAGCAGATGAACACACCTTTTTGAAAAATCATCCACTAATACATTCAAGCTCTAAAAAGGTGCTACTAACAAATTGAATTGAGAAAGAAAACTATTAATGATCTTTAATATACCTTCTAAAGTTCTAATACACTTTTGTTTAAGGATTATCAACTACACCAATGATATCCTTATGTGTCAAGTCTTAGCCAAAATATGACGGGAAAAACTGCGCTTAGAAACAAAAGTAATTCAATCAACGCGTAGTTCAGAGGTGGCAATGCAACAAGTGATAAATTTTAACGAATGAAACGTACTTCGCAACTATCAATGCACAGGTGCGTCAATTGCAAAGCGAAACTTGAAAAAAAAAAACGTTTCTCCTGGCATTCCAGCGACGAAACGACTGACATGGCGGGCGCGGAGTGAAAAAAAAACCGAGGCAAAATAAAGTGGCACAAATTGAAGAAAATTAGTGGTCAGCTAACTGTTACGATGGAAGCTTTAACATGTGTACGGGGTTTACAACCAAGCATTTCTTTGCACGAATTATATTTCGAAGGGTGAAACCCTTCTTTTGAGATTTCTGGAGCCTTCTACCCGATATCAGATTCAGATAAAAAAATCACTCGAGGCAACAAAATTCCATTCCAAAGGCAAAACGGTTGTCGACGAATTGAATCAAGACAGCTTTTTCAAGGCAATCGGGCGAAGGGAGTGGAGCTTTGGCATTACGGAGAGGGCACACATACGAGTACATTCCAAGTTCTTCTTATGAACCCATCGAAAAACTAACTCAAGAACAAGCAATGATTTGTAAGAGAAATTTCTTGAGATATAAATTAATTGTGACGGTAGCAGATAAAGGCGCAATAAGTGTTAGAGAATTCACCTTGGATAGACAGGAGCGAGCTACTGTATAGCAATTTATCGCACCGAACCTAAAAAATGTAACAACATTTAAAAAATCAAACGCGCTCGCCAAGTAAACTTGATCACTATTATTAATTATATATATGAAGCAACTTTAAAATAAACATAGAGACATGCACAATTTTCGTAAATTCAGCACTTGAAATGGATTCCAAGTAATTTCTGTAAAGACATCATCGCATCGTCGCTGAAGATTGCCCTATTACATCAAGACAATTGACTTCCCTGGTATGTAATTCTTGATTAAAATTAAGGGGAACCTAAGGGCAATTTCAACTCAGATCGCTCTTGGAAACCTATGTTATCGGGGCGTTTAAATCGATGTGATTGAAGATCGTCGCATGTTGGGAAGAAGATCTTCTTAATCCAGCAATTATCGTTCAAGGTTGTCACAGGTCATGACGTGCAAAAGCGTCTTGCGTCGTCACTGTAGTCAATAATGAGTATGAGACAATAATTTGTGACAAAGATTACCTTGGCTGAATACAGATAATTTGTATTGTAATTCAAGATGAGCGAGAATTTAATACGAAACAATTTCACACAAGTAGAACGTCTTGGTAAATGACACGTGTCAGTCAGCTAAAATATAATAGATAAAAGCTGGCGTGGTTAAACGACTTTTACTGGATAAATGCAATCAAAAAGTGCCATGCAAAACTAATGAAAGAAATAACTAATTAAACTGTATTGATAGGAATAAGTGTAATTAAAGCATGGATGAATCAAAATAAGTATTAAACAACGTCTTCGTGAGTCTTTTCTATAATCATTTATTCGATAATTGGCTGTCAAACGAATTGTTTTGGATTTAAAACTGGTAATCAATCGCCTAGGGATATTGAGGAAGGAAAAGTACCCAGCCAGACTAGAAAGAGAAAGTGCACGGTTTTGGTGGCTTACAAGTCATCCTGGCAAGGGAAAGTGGTCGCCCTGCTCGCTAAATATTACCTCACTCTCTTGTCCATTCATGAAACACACAACAAAATCGTTATTAACTTCTGTGCGGGAAATTTTTCCGACGATATATAGTCGAAATAAGAATATTGGTTAGATATATTTTATGCCATACGAAATAAGAATGTTGAAACACTATCAACAGAAAGGCATGAAATTTTTTTACAATAAGCCAACGTAGTGCAACGAACATGATGTATATGTGACCTTTCAGTGTACATCTATATATTATAAGAAACCATTCAATTTCCAACAGGCAGACCTATTACATGGTCTGCTAATATTGAAGTGACTCGGAAAATAGACGACTTTCCAGAAAACCGAGCCAAAATCTCGACCAGCGGACTAAGTCTCGAACTTAATTATAGGAGGACAAAGTAACGGCCAAATTGGAATATACTGCCCGACTCTGTCCGGGCCAGTAAAAGTAGGCTTCAGAGTTAGATCTCTTAGGGCCTATATACGCTTTGGGCCCGAGTCCTTTGCAAGTGAGAGTAATTAACTCCAGAAATGAACCATCTAATATTTTTTCCAATGCAATCATTATGGTTAGAAAATCTAGTTTCTAGTGGATCCATCAACAATAACAGCATTAACAAGAGACCATCGTTGTGCACATCAGCAAATTCAATACACAATGAAGTGAACTGAGCCGCCGAGACGAAGCTTCGTGAAAGCTTCAAAAACCCGTTATAGCTACGTCGGAATGACACGGAAAAGTCTTACAAGCGCAGACTGGCAAAGCTCCTAATATACATTATTCAAAATCGTAGAACTCTGCTCAAAATTCAACATGATTTACTGAGGTTAATGCGACTCTTAACAGTGTAAACTAAATCTTTAATAATTTTTGATGAACTGTAAAAAACACGCATTTACGAGCAAATTTTGAAATTAATTTAGAAGGCAATATAACCCAAAAATTATAAGCTTATTATCAACTTATCGTCAGTTAAAATTGTCCTAAATCACAAAGGTATTTATACCAGGACAGAATATGATCCTGATGACTGTCAACAAGATGATCATCAATAGCAAGAACGTGATAATATTTACCTAAATCGTCGGCGTTGAGCTGCATTTCAGAGGCAGCGTTGGCTACCATTTCAGCCACCAATTTTTGCAACTTAAGCCGTGCGAAATTTCATCAAATACAGCACGTCGCGCAGACCACACTCGATTAGAACTATACTCGCGTTCCAGAAATACAATTCACACAAAATATCAGTAGTGCAAGCACATCATAAAACATTCCTTAAATGGCGTTATGTGCAATCACTGAAATCGCACAGAACGCTCTGAAATTGTAAATAAAAAATAAGATAAAAAAATAAACGCGAACTGAAGAACATTGAAAATCATCGTAAAAATGTCATTGAATTATATTGTATCAGGTGGGCATACTCGTATTTTATCCGATACTAATAAAGAATTTATGTAAAAGACCTTTGAATATTGATAAACTTGGTGAATGAAAACCCTATAAAAGTTTGTATCAAAGTTATCACCCAAGAGAACTGGAATTTTTTCATGAGAGATCGTGCTCTAACATTTTCAGGTAACAATCAGTTCACGCTTGAAAAGTTTCTTTTCTCAGTTAAATTTGAAGTTAAATTTAAGCAATTAGTCGCAAAACAATAACAATTATTGAATGACCTAATTACACACACAATCGCTATTATGCTGCGGTATCTATGTTATATCGTCGTTGATCCTAATACTTCTAATGTCGTCGAAAGAAACGCACACTAATGAAAAATGAACAGCGAGCCGTTTTACTCGTATAAAAATACTGAAAATTGCTTTAGAAATGAAAAATGTTCTACTCCGAAATGAAAGAAAAAAATCTGACTAATTAAATGTAATTGATACGATCGAGTCTTATAAAGAATTCTGGTTGCTTTTAAATAACGTCTGCGTTAACCACACTTCTTTTAAACACTGTGTGGAAAGAATGTGCTTGGTAAGCTTTAGGTTCCAATAGTGAAAAGGTGAGAGGTCCGCGTAGCAGCACCGAGCGGCGTAGAGCAGCACGCGATATACCGTCCACGTCGGCGGCCGGACGGCAACTGAAGTGCCATGCTGATTTTCCGACTCCGGCGAGATGCTATTCCAGTGACTGGACCCAAAAATAGCTAAGAAATTCTCCATAATTTAGAACCGATCCCCCACATTAATTTCATGTTGATAATACTCAACATTCAGACGATTTGAATGCTTATTAAATGTGTTGTAAGTAATTTGCTCATTAAATGAAAGGTCGCGAATGACATTCCAGAAAACTCAAAATGTGAAATTCCAACAAGACGGATAGGAACTGAAATGAAAGTTACAACATATCAGCTCTGTTAGTGAATAGTACCAATTATATGCAGTCTTTTATTATCTTAGTTAGTAATAACTGTTCCACATAAGGTTTAGACTTTTCAGCACTGTAGGTTTGGTGATTTTTAAGGGATTATTCTTTGATGTTCATGACGCGGACACGAGCTCATGAGGATTATAGACAAGCATTTCGCAATTGTACAGACCTCCTTACTAAATATTTCGGGAAAAATCAGTATGCTGCAGCCCGATTACCGGACAACGAGACGCGGCTTTTCATTTAATGAGCCATTAACTTAGACCATAATATATCAAAATTATTCAAATTGTTTGAATGTTGAGTTTCATCAGTGGTTAGATTTTGTGCAAATAAAGTACAACTGGTAGCACACTTGAAGTAAGAGTGCACAATTATTCAACGGACTATATGTATTTATACATTTTTATTTAATTTGCACAGGTCTCCAAACGCATTCTTTATAGTTGCTAAATTAAAAAAAATGTTTAAATGCATATCAAATTTACAGAATAATCTATTTAAACAAATCTGACCATGTGCATACCTACACCGACGGACTTTCAAGTCATGTTCACGCTCTGAAAGAACTGACCAAGAAGGTCTGTAAGTAAAGTGTCTCCTCGACACACTGATGGACAGAGGTGGGCAGTAGCGCGCTACATGTAGCGGCCGCTACATTTTCAGTAGCGGTAGCGGTGCTACATTTAAGCAATTGTAGCGGTAGCGGTAGCGCCCGCTACATTTAGAGCATGTAGCGGTAGCGGCCGCTACATTTCAAAGTAGCGCTGCCCAGCTCTGCTGATGGAATATATCACGGCGCCGAGAGCGCTGAGTTGACGTCAGTAACCGAAGGGAAAGTGACATGCCTACATTAAATTGTACGATAATTACTCAAGATATCCAGACTGCATGACATTCATGTGTTATGGGCAGTGATTCGTTCACCACAGTCCTGATCAACAGTGATGTATACGGCACAATAATAAAAGGAAAATTTTCGGAGCTAGAATCATGAAAATTAGAAGGCTTCTCGTGAATAAATGCGGAATTGAATATTATTTTTACATCGCAAAAACACGGTTCAACGTTTAAAAAACCTACCATTCACAAAAAAATATTCAACAATATGAAGACAATAAACTTTTAGCAGCACGTCGGCTAAAATTTTTGCAAGTTAAGTAACATGAAGCGTCACAGTCCGAAACCTCGGCCATTCATTTACAGTTGAGTTGCAGCGCATCATCTACACTTAAGCATAACACAAATCATTAGAAGCGCTCTTCAGAATTTCTAACATTTACGAGCGACGCTGGCTTGTAAAGTCATTTATGGTTATTACACAATAGATAAAAACATGCCGCAAAATCATTATGAGGAATTCGAAGGTTAAATAAGCGATTGGCGCAAAAAAATAGAACGTCTCACGCTCTGCCGAGCGTATCGACAGCGAGAGGCGAGGGCGTTGTCGTTGATCTGAACAACCAGGTTGTTGGAGCATCACCTCCAGACAAATTACGTAAAAATAACGTTGAATGAGAATCGATTTTTTAAACCAAATAATCTTATAACGTTTTAAACAACGTTTAGTAGGCGTTATTTTAAGGTCAGATGGTGGGTGGCTCAGGCTGCTGTGTAAGACGGGCCTGGCTCGGTGTAAAGAACTGCAAATGGGCTCGACTGAAGGGCGGAAACCGGGGTGAGGAACAGGAACATATTTTTTGATATCGCTGTAAAAACACAATTGATACATACAATGATAATACGATGGACAGTTATGGGACACACGCATGTGCAGCGAGACTAACAACGGAAACGTGAAGAATTTTAGGATGAAGATGTTAATTGCGGTGGATCGAAGTGGTAAAAAGTTGTTGCACACTAGTACGAACAATTCGAGAAGAAACCAGGAGAATCATACAAGACATAATAAACACACGGAAACCATCACGGAGGAATGAATAAACAAATAAGACTGAGCTGGATGAGCAAAAGCCTGATTATTTTTGAGCGATGAAAATAACGATGATATAAAAAATGTACGATGCCGAACGCTGCATAGACCGTCAGAGCTGACATAATAAATTATAACCTAATCCCATCTTTGCCAACCAATTCGTCAGCCAGTGAAGATCTATTCGGTTTTAACATAATTTAGCTCCAGATGTGGCCGCGGGCATCGCAAATAATATAAATAGAACATATATCAAGGACACAGTCAGAAATGGATGCATCGACGGCCGGGTGCCTCAGGATGCAGCTGCAAGGGGAGCGTATCTTCGCGGTCATTCCATACAAAAAATATAACTCAGTACTCACTGCAGTGAGTGACAGAGTGCGCATTTTCTGGTCGACGAAAACGTGGTCACGGACGGACAGACGGACGGACGGACAGACAGACAGACGGACGGACATGACGAGCACAATAGCGCCTTTTTTTCATTAATGAGAAAATGCGCTAAAAAAGTGAATACAAGTAGCTCCTGCAGGCATTTTTCGATGTAAAAATATTATAGAAGATACATATCAGAGCATAAAGTTTTAAAGTCAAGGACAGTCTTACATCTTTCCGTTTACATTCGAAAGCAGCTTTCGAACGATTGAGACATATTGACCAAAATAAAGCAGGAGCATCAAAGCGTCAATGCGTTGAAGATGTCTAGACAGTCTCTTTGCGCGGCGTTCCGAACTTGGCATTACTTCGCTGGTCCAGACAAGAGATCTCCAGTCTGCTGCTCGCACATGGAGCGGTCGCGGTCAAGGCTGCTTGCTCGTGTTGTCACGATCACTCGCGGCAACAAAGAAAATACGAATTACTGAACCAGAGATTGAAATCTTTCCGAAAATCTAGGTTACGATACAGCTAGTGAAATTCGATTATCAATGTATTCACTTCGCGAAGATAACTAGTACCCTAAATTAGTCTTCTATAGAAACTTTAATAGAAGTAATGGGTTTCCCAAAGATTGAATATTCTTCTCTGTTAAGAAGAAGCAATTATGCAGCACTGCAAAATTAAAAATAAATTGGAAAACCGACCCATTAACGCAAGACGATCGATCACGCATTTATCACTGCATGGACGACAAAGGCCAGCACAGCTGAGGCAATGAACGTCCTAAACTAACAAAGCTCGTATGCAACTCACGGCGCATTGTATTGCAAGCATTCACCATTGTAATAGTGAAGAAATAACGATGGCTGGACATGTGCAGATGTGCACTGCATCTCCAGACGACGATTGCAACACAAGGGTCCAGATTAGCATGGATCAGATACGACAACATTTGAAGGTCAAACTGGAACGAAAACATGACGATCCATTTATAGTTTTCAGTAAAACAAAAATTCTAGCAGAATTTAGATCGAGCTTATAATACAGCATAAATGTGTCTGTCTCAAGAAAATTTTAAGCGGCAAGCACATAAGATGAAAATTCGTCGATGCATTGATTTCATGTCAAGAAATGCGACGTTTCCCTCGATACATCGACCGGTAACAGTTTTGAATCGGACTTTACTGTGTCAGGTGACAGGCTTAGAACCAAAAGTAGGAAGAATTACCCATTGCAATAGTATTTCTTTATGTAGACATTATCAAATGTGAAGATAACATTCCAGGTTATGCCCCATACAAGCTTTATCAATTTGAGTAATACATTTCCAGGCATCAAACGAAATCCGACGCTGATTTAAAGGCATCTAACGAAATCCTACGTGAATTTTCCGACATCAACGGAATTCAACATGGATTACCCGGCATCAAACAGAATCCTACGCGGATTTCCAAGCATAAAAAGAAATCCTACGTGGATTTACAGTCATTAAAACGAAATCATACGCGGATTTCCAGTCTTCAAACGAAATCCTACGTACATTAACGGGCATCAAACGAAATGTTACGCGGGTTTCCAGGCATCAAACGAAATCCAAAGCTAGATCTGAAGAGGCGACGTCATTTATAGGCAGATGAAGTGGACCGCGCATGCGTAGGATCGCTTCAGCTTGAGATACTCGGCTATACGAGCAGATGCGGGCACCTTACTTCATCATGCGCAAATTATACATGTGCGAAACGCAAGTATAATTTTATCAAACTTCAATTAAGTTATTTTTCTGGATGCACGGTGAATGCTGCCCATATAGCATTGAAGTATTTCATCGAAGGTAGGAATCGTATCGAGCGATCATACAATCAATGACTTATCGCATTAACGAAATGTTCAGAATACCAATACTAATTAAGAAGTCTCTTTGGATGTTATAATGGCATCTGGGTCTATTAAATGAATGTTAATAATTTTTCAGTTCACTTGTACATGTCCGAAGACAACATTTGCTCAATTTAAATAAGATTACGGCTTAACGAAGAATCACGTGCAATGAATCCGTATTACTGAACTTAATATTTGTACTCTCGATTTTAACTACAATTATTATTCATCATCCAACTTATTTCCTGATTAAAATTTTTAACAGACAATAACGCGTGATGACCCGAACGCATAGTGAATAAAAAATATACCGTTACTCAGTACTCACTGCAGTGAGTGACAGAGCGTGCATTTTCTCGTCGACGAAAACGTGAAGTCACGTACGGACGGACGGACATGGCGAGCACAATAGTGCATTTTTCCCATAAATGAGAAAATGCGCTAAAAAGAGGCAGCGGAGACTTGCCACTCTGGGGTCTGGCAGGGGTCTGGACGTGGCGTAAGCCTCTTGTACTCACCACTCTGGGGTCTGGCAGGGGTCTGGACGTGGCGTAAGCCTCTTGTACTCACCACTCTGGGGTCTGGCAGGGGTCTGGACGTGGCTTAAGCCTCTTGTACTCACCACTCTGGGGTCTGGCAGGGGTCTGGACGTGGCGTAAGCTGTGTTCTTGTCTGATGCTCTGCATTAAAGTCTCCATGGGAGTGGACTGGCGGCTCCTCGGAGCCAGTCGTCGCTCCGACGCCTGAAAAATAACACAAAAGATCCCTTAATTAACTCTTTTATTTGCAGCATGTTAACTTAAACAAAGCATTACTGACTAATTAAAAAATTATTACTTTCAGAACCTATGGTGTACCTTCGATAATCATTTTGAGTAACAGTGAAGGTTTGCCGACTGATGATGAAGGCAAGGACTGTAGATGATTAAGAGAAATTTTTAACGTGATTTTTTCATAGACACACAGAATTATTCCCGATAATATTCACCTATAAGCAAGAATGGCAACCACTTCTGCCAAAAGTTCTTAAAGATGCACTGATATCGAATGCACTGATGTGGACCGCACATAAATTGAATGTTTAACTTTCGTCAGACAGCATAGTTGTACAACGTTACAATTATAATTATATAGTTTAGCAAGAGTTAAAGTGGTTTACCAATCATAATTATAGTTTAGCAAGAGTTAAAGTATTTTATCAATCATAATTCTAGTTTAGCAAGAGTTAAAGTAGTTTACTAATCATAATTATAGTTTAGCAAGAGTTAAAGTAGTTTATCAATCACCATTATAGTTTAGCAAAAGTTAGAACAAGCGACATTAGTTTCCCACCTTCTTTAAGGGCGGGCGCGAGCGAATAAAGTCCAGGATGATGGAGTGAGCATCTTTCTTGACGCGCTGAGGCATGTCGCCGTTGACCATCACCTTGTTGAGGGTATATCTGGCGGGGCGAGGGTCGAGGGGAGAAGAAGGGGAGAGGGCAAGGAAACTTTCAATGACGGGGAAATACTTCGGAGAAATTAAACTAGGTAAAAAAACTCACTCATAAAAAATATCAAATTAAATAAACTGAAAATAATTGGTCATAAGGCAACATTGCAAATAAGGGTGGAAATGATGGAGACTCCATAAAGCGAAGTAAATTCTTTAAAATAACAAACCCCTTCACATCATCGACGTAAAATTCATGCAGCGATATAATACAAGCGAATGTATGATATTATCTCGTCATTAATTTGAATCTATTTCAAATTAATGACGCCGTCCAGCCTTATAACAAGAATTTCAAAGAAATGCAACAAACTTCAGTGTAATGAGCAACAAAAGAAGTCACATGCCAACATCTGGAGAGATTTCAATTAAAACGGACTGAACAGGACTCAGCCGATCAGGCTGAGGACTCAGATGGCTGCAAAAACGGCCTAACAGGACTCAGATGGGTACAAGAAAGTTTCTTTCTCTTCGTGATCTGGACGTGACGTATCGGAGGACAGTGGCTTGGTCTGAACTGAATGAAGTACCTGAATTTTGGCACACCAAAACTTGGGATAGTTTAGCTTAGCATAGAACCCAGCAAAATAAACTTGAAGAAGAAGCCGTTGAATTAAATCCTTTCTGAGAGAATTTCACAGGACTATAGACCAGCAGAGTTCCTTTAAATTAGGAACGTTAAAAAATAACGCAGAAATTTAAAACATCAAAGATCAGAAAGTATTAAATTGTATTGATCCTTGTTTAAATCCTGAGTTTATTCTAGTGTGAATTATTGTAAATGTGCAAAATTTCACTTATCCATTATTACAGGGAGAAATAAGCGATGCGGACCGTCTCTGAGTTAGCGGCAGGCGTGAAATAAATCATTTTCCTTGATTGGTTTCCAACATTTCCTTCAAATAAAGTCAAGAAGAAGTTAAGCCTCAAACAGAAAAAATATCCCTGTTAGTTCAAACATCAAGCGTAAACAATTATGGAAACAATGTAATAAAAATCAAACTATGGATGAATGAGAAAGATTTGAGGTGGGCAAACCAAGTCCATACTAAAACAAATTAAAGATTGGTAACCAACGCATGCCAGATTGCAAAGATTGCAATGACAGCAGCATTTCGGTGAGCATTTCGATGTAACCAGAGCGAGGGAAACTCGAAAACAAACGCCGCGACATACGAAGAGACTCGCCTTTTGATTGTAGTCATGGGCAGATGCTAGTGAGTATGTTTTACTTTTCTTTGAATTCAATTTAGATTTACTCTAATATTGCATTGCACCTCTTAAAAAAACAGTTTCGAAAGGTGAATAAAATATCGTGGGGGTGAGAAAATGTTGAAAATACTTTCTAAGGCACAAATAAAAAATCCATGAGTAAGATAAAAACGAAAAAAAAGAAAATTAAACAAGCTCACACCACGAATACCGTTGACAAAAATCAACCAAAATAAACTGAAAGAAATCATGCAGCGGACCAGAGAAGTTAAGATGCGGTACGGAAAGCGGAGAGCAAAAGGCGGATTGCATGCTAGGAGCTACGGAGCGCCCTTGGTAAGGAGTTAGGCGAGTACCTGTAGGGGAGAATATCAGCAGTTAATGTGCCTCACACGGCCATACGTAATGTGCCTCACACGGCCATACGTAATGTGCCTCAAAGGTCATACGGCGTCAAGCACCGAAACCTGAACACAATTTAGTTCCGCCTGGTCTTGTTGCAATTTACTACGCAAAGTTTAAGCTGGTGAGATTTTAGAGCATGATCTTCTACAGCAATACAAAGATTGTATTGTGAAAAGAGACGGCCGAGAAATTTTTTAGTGCGAAAGTGAGAGAATAATTTGTAACAATTAATGAAGAACCTCAGTTTTTGTGAGTAGTAACACAAGGACACTAAATGCCGGATAATTAAGAACTACGTTAGGCCAGGAAAAAATATAGAGCGCTAATATAATATAATAATAACGGTTTCAGCGTTTACTAGGCCTTAGGCCTGTCGCCGATTCTTAACATCGCAGAAAATCCACAGCTTTTTGCGGTCTCGAACTCGCAACTCACTGCTACAATTCTGCTGTGCTTAACCGCCCGGCCTCCTCGCCGATTCTGACCAGAAACTGGCGCACAGAGCTGGGATCGAACCCGCGCCTCTCTGCACCAATCTTGGTACTCTGAACTTCAACCACTGGGCCACCCTGGGCCCAATACAATAAGCGAGCCTGTATGGCTTCAAAAATATCTAAGTGATATTCAATTCGTCAGCTCTTGACTCACATTGGAATATAACTCACAAATGGAGATTAAAATTTATCTGTTACTGGTAATCGGTAGAGATATATATGATTGATCAAAAAATTTAGAAGTGGATTCGAAAGCTGCAAGTTTTTGAGACATAAAGAGCACCAGGAACAGATAAGTAAAGTGAAGCCCACGTTAAGTAGAGATTTAGTAGCGACACTCAAATTTTTTCGAATTGCAGGCAAACAGTGAATACTATGCACAGCAGTGTATACTTGACACTGCAGTATAAACTGTGCATAAAGAAATAAAATAATCTTACACTTAGTTTATAACTTTTTCAACTATTCCTGTAGAAATAAATTATGATTTTGGAAATCCGTTTCAAGGAATGCTACCAAATTCAAAACCATTCGACTCTCATTAAAGAATGAACTTTTAGAAGCAAAGACTTTGAATACAGAATTAAAACTACAACGAAGCAAATAATTTAACGAAACTACTCAAATTTCAAATGAGACTACAGAAATCATGCGCTTTAGCATGCGTATTAACGAGCGACAAAGATTATACTGTCCACTAGGGCCGTGACTTAGTTTCATCAGCTACCTCCCGAATATATTTGTTTCGTTAATATATAAAATATATAGGCAACCATAAAATAGGCAGAAACTGGGCCTATTATGAGGAAATATACCGCACAATTGCTCCTTTTTAAAGGGGTTTTCGCATAATATAAGTGGGTAACAATTAATGAAAAATTAACAACCCTTAAATTATTTTTCCTCCTTGAAGCTCCACGTCATTAAAAGTGCTAATATTATATGACCACGGAACCTATTAATGTATAAAAAAAAGAATAGCCTAGCAAATTTTAGCAATTTCCATTAATTCCATATGGCTAATTGAAAATTCAAGGCAGGATCTACGTTAGCATCTGCACGCAGAAAGTTTGAGGCGGAGACCAGTTCATGTTGCTTGACCCTAACCCAAATCGATCGCTACAACAAAAAACATTTAATTCATTAAAAGCTTTAAAATTTGTATTGATAGAACGACTGAAAAAATTCTGTCAATTGTTGATTTAGACTGTTCTAATTATAAAAATGGATTTCGAGCCCGTCGGAAGCAGAAATTTTCTACAATATCATTCATCATGAAATTCCTCTCAAAAGTCAAGATCACGAACACACTTCATATATTGACTATCGAGACATATTACTAGACCAGAATATAAGTTACATTATTGATAAAATAACAATCATATGAAATTATCTAACAATAACTCAAGATCATTCCTGACCATTCCACATGCGATTCGTGCACCACAAACAGCCCAACAAATAAAGTTGCAAAATGCCCTCGATTACCACGAGATTTAAATGCACAAAAGAAAACATCAATAATTACGGAAAAAATGTCGCTAAATAAATAAAATTTGATTGTAACGACTGAAGAAAAATCACAAGAGAAATGATTTCAAGTGAAATATCTACGGACTAACAATGTCATCAGCTAAGAAAGCCAAAAATTTCCACAAATAAAATCAGAGATTTGTCACAATACAGTTCTTTACTACTACTGAGCTAAAACGAACACTAACAAAAATTTTAAACTTGAATCAGTAGCAATTTCTGACGCTTACTTCTACGCTACATCACAAAATCTAAATTTTCTAGCTTCAACTACAATAATGAAGTGATACTAATTTTTATCTCTATAGAACTTCAGACAGAATTGCTTGTAATGGCTCGACAAACATCGGCGAGAGCGACGACTTTCATGCCATCGACATTAACATGATTCATGCGGCCAAAACATTAAACTTGATCATCAGTTTTTCAAACGACAATGAGCTTCAGACTGCCATAGAAAACTTCACCAGGTTTATTAAGACTTTTTAATAGATTTCCGTTTACTTTGAAAAAGGGGTAATCAGATTTGAATAAGCGTCACTGATTTGAATTTCGATCTTCTGTATTGAGAGTAATTTAAATTGAACATTCTTTAGAGATCCGAAATACGTTAAAACTATTCGTTGAGAAGTTGAATCAAGTTCTAGAGCTTGAACAGTGAATTGATCGTCGGTTCTTAAAATATAAGGTGCCTAGTAAATAAAAAGAATTTTAATGCAATCTTCTTACACAGCTTAGCACCTGAACGAATTTCAGTTACAACGGTTCAAAACTGCGGCTTAGAATTCATTATCGAACTTGGCAGCAATATAGCACATACGTTACGATGTAAAATAGAACTATTCAGGAGAATATCACATTCGTAAAAACCTCTAGGGCTATGAATTATAACCCCAACAGTGCGTGATATTAGTTAAATTTCATTAGATTCGAAAACGCCTGAAACAGAGCTAGGGTACGGTACCTTGAAGTAGCGTCTTGTTATTTAATTATATAAGCCGTAAACTCGTAGCCTCTGTCGGCAGTGCAGGTAAGCAGATGAAGGAGCGGAGTTTTGTTCGTATTTACCAAGTACTAACTAACTAATTTACTAACAGTGACTAACGTTACTGTATTCAAATGAATAAAAATACCTTAACTTAATCGAAGTTTGAGAGCCATCAGGACAGCTGCGACACTCACCTCCTCGACCGTATATCTTCCATGAGCATCTCGTATGGCGTAAGAGTGTATTCCAGAGGCGTCTTAGAGTAGTTAACTTTCTTGAGTTTGACGCCTTCCCGCAACTGCAACATCACTTGCTTCCACAGCACAGCCTGCAAGGTATCAATAATTAGCGTTACCGGGCTAAGTATTTCACATTCAAAACATTAAATAACATCAGAATAATCTTCGACTGAAGAAATAAAGATATTCCAAAGAAAGAACCACTGACGCTAAACTAGCAGAAAGAGCATTGCTTGGTTGGGGAATCGCAAGTAAAATGAAACAAGAAATTGAGAGAAACATCACATATAATTACCAACGATTTAAACGAGAAAAATATTGTCAATTCCTCCCAAAAAGCTAACGACGCTGAAAATGATTTAATAATATTGTGTCAAAAAACAGAGGTCTCGGGCAGCTTAACAAAATATATGTGATTCGTCTCTCTGCTACAGAAAAGTTGATACCAAAGCAAAATCTCTGTAACGTGGGCCCGGAAATTCTACACCGCATGAATTCTACATTTCACCATGACTAATTCACACAGATTTGCAGGTCTTCCAAATTTGATAATGAAGACCTGATAAGTTTCATTACTATAAGAATTATCGATGACTTTCAGACAATGGAACAACACCGTGACATATACATTAGCACTGTGTGGTGTTAACCCAGTCATGGTGCTGCAGCTGGTCCAGGTCGTGCTGTAGGAGAGCAGCTATCATGTCTATTGTACCAACATGCAGGGCATAATGCTGACCCAGTCATGGTGCTGCAGCTGGTCCAGGTCGTGCTGTGAGGAGAGCAGGTCGCTGGTGAGGCTGAGGTAGCTGCTGCCCTCCGCCACGGTCGCCAGGAACAACTGCAGGTCTTGCGCCTCCGTCACGAACGCCCGCATCACCGCGCGGTAGTGGTCGCTCGGCACGCACTCTGTGCAACCAACACACGAATGTCAAAAAATCACATTCCTCACAAAACAATTATGTGATGAAGATGAATATCAACACCGGGATATAAAATTAAATTTTTAGAGCACCCGTTGGTTGTTTTACAATCTGGCACAAACAGTGCATAGAAAAATTGAAATAAATTACCTGTTGATAGGAGAAATAGTATAGTAAATAATAATTAGAAATCACCAATCCCCTTTCTCATCAGTCATTGGCAATAGAAAATTACTTTTCTTGAATTTTATGCCTATTTAATTTAATAACAATATAACTAGAAACGAACATTTTTGGTCATTATTTATTCAACTTAAAGAATTATTGCCTACTGAGAATCATCTAATTTATTTTTATTAATATGCAGAACAAAACGGTTACGAGGACACTCGCATCGAAAAAATCTCGGGCAACAACGAGATTTTTTGATGGAGATCAAAACTAGTTAATTATATCCATATTTAAACCTTTCAGACTAATAATCCAGAATAGCAATAAGTTGGAAAAGTTTGACGCACGGAAGTTCGGCTTTGTCACGCTAAAGTGTCCGGATAAAGCCCTGATGCATATTAAAAAGTGCATTTATAGGAAGCGCCGTATTCCTGCCAGAAAACCAATGTTCTTAGAAATTTCGTATGATATACATACCATTCTTCAGGCAAATCTGCCGTCATGATAAAGAATAGAAGAATGAAGCGCGTCAGTTCTATGTCACCTCTTTTATCAGTGGGTGAAGCGGAGGTTCTGGTAGGGGACGTCTTGGATGAAGACTGTGTGGGGACGGAGGATGGGGACGTGGATGAGAACTTTTTGGATGCGGCGCCGCTAATGGACGACGAGCTGAACTGCGGCAGCAATCTCTTCTCGCATTCCTGTAGGGAGATTTTCGCTTAGAATTTTCTGAAGTAAATACAATTTTTTTCAATTATTGACGAAATATGGTGTTTAACAGTTTCTTTATTGCCCCGGGACAGCAAGTAATCGTTGAGCGCAACCGAGACTCGGAATATTTGAAAAATTAAATCTGAAAATAACTATTTTCCAATCGCAACAAGCACTTCGGACTTCGAGCCCGAACTAGTTCGGGCACTAGTTCGGGTCCTTCAGTCCTGATCGCTCTACTGACTGATATTGATTGCCTTATGTATATATATAAATAAATTCTCAACCATTGAGACAAGGTCCGACCCAAAACTGCCTCTTGTCCTAGGGGACAAGGACCAATTGTTCCTATCTATAAGGGAACCCGACTTTAAAGTTCAAATAGTTTTTTCTTAAACGCAATTTTATCATAAACGTCTGCATTAACCCCCATCCATATTGTTCACGAGATCATTTTCACCTTTATTCATCTTAAATGTTTAAGAAATCTTTGCCCGCCCACACAATTTGATCAAAGGGTCAAGAGAATTAGGCAGGCAGCTCGAGACTCACGTGGACGATGTCGGTGAGGGTAAAGGTGCGCCCGAGGTCTCGCTCGATACCCTCGTCATCCGCTTCGGGCTCGTTGTCTGCACAAACCAAGCATCAATAAATCTAGGAGTTCTTTAATTGAGTCATCGAAAAACAGAGGATAGAAAAAAAAATTATTTTTGGCCCAATAAAAATTCACCAGTAACAAAACGAAACGGTTCCTGGAATAGATATGCATCTAGAAAATATTAACTGTCACAGTGATTTGAGCTAACGAAAAGATTGAAATACAGATATAGGCATCATTTACGCATGTAGGTGGTCGAAGAAAAAGAATAACGCTTTCTCAAACATTAAAAATGAGAGTAAAAAATAAAATTCTTATAAGACAAGCGACAATAACAGAAGGGTAAAGCCTGATATAATATCAATAACAAAGAATTTTAACTTTGGAATGAAAGATCGCGAATCGAAAAAATAAGATTGAATCGTATAGCCAATCCAGGACACCGGAAGGAACAATTGGTTAGAGCTTCCCAACCTCGACACAGTTCACGACCAATTAGCGGTCTTCTTGCGCCCTGCATGGCATGTATACTGCTAATGCGTAGAGCATATCACGTACACCATCCACATTTGATGCTAATTAATAATGAACCGTGTATCTCAACAACACTTGGTAATTATTTTTCCTCACGCGTTTAATGTCCGGGATTGAGTTTATTGCGCCACTCTTCAACATTTCCCTTGCTATTGGTCAACACACAGAAACAGGTTTCGTACGCACACAACAGGTCATTAGCACGCTCACTCAATTAAAATTTCACAATTACAATCATGAATGACGTAAGCCTAAACTAAATTAAAGGTTTAAAACTCGTTCCCAGATCACATTTATGTGAACAGAAACTCGTATAAGCCGCATAAACGATGCTGCAGACGCCATCACCTCGAAGAGGTCACGGTACGTAGTGGTTAGACGTTCTCACGAAGAGCACGGGGGCAGATTGCCGTGTAATTAGCCAGGGCGACACGGTGCGTCTCGAATTCCCGATTGAACGTAAAAACTGGGGTCGCGGCAACGGTCGAGACGTCATGCAGCACATCTCAGCGCAGCGACAAAGAAACACGTCACCGCTCAGGCGTCCTGATACACACGAGCGACCGAGGAAGACGTGCCACGTCAGCCTTACGAGCCAAACTTTAAAAACGACCTAAAATTTGCGTAGATAAATTATTTGGAATTTAGGCAGCATGTGACTCAACAATTTAGACGCATACACCGTGTATTCTAGTTCTCAGTTTGATAAGTGATCGCAGATTGTGAAACAAGACATGGCTGTATCAAATCACTTCATTGCAAAATGTAACACATCTAAAGTCCTCTCCTGACAATTTTCCACAACTGCAGTTATAATAAAAATTCCGCTTTTCATTCAATAAAAGAACTTACTTAAATTTTGGAAAAAATCATGAAAACAATAAATGACAGGAAATTTTAAAAATAAACATCGAACTCCATGATGATGAGGTGAATGATGCCTAGGAAAAATATACGGTAAAAACCGTACGTGTAATAGAATCCGTCAAGGAAACACCCAGACCAAAGGTCCAAAACAGACCTGCTGGAAAAATAAAATGCATATGCTTATTCGCGAGGAACACAAGGTTAATCCACTAGTCGTCGTTTAGTGGCTGGAATTATTACAACGATGTGTGCCCGTGGCAGAGATAAGGAGAGACGGGAGAAGCAACGATTCCGGACATGGCGGATGAGGAGACGCCAACCGACGATGCGTATAAGAAATTCTAAGCAAAATAAAGAGTTTCTCAGCAGAAAGTTTGTTTGTTAAGGACCCGCACAGACGAGAAAAAATAATGTACACCAGTTTTTGTAACTAATGACCAATTTAACTTGAATATTACAAATCAATTCTGTAATAACTTTTTGAGCGCGTCAAAACTACAAATAACGAACTCAAGCGAAATTAGGGAAAGTAAAACTGCTTACGAATGTAGGGAAGACCGGAGAAGAGCTAACCAGTACAGCAGCGCAAGGATGAGGGCAACAAGTAAAGACGGTACCGACGAATGCAGTGAGATGGATAGAGGAGTCCGATAATAGGGGTAACTGGTGTAGAAGTGTCATGCATGGTATTTTAGTGAAGAAGAGTTTGAGCAACTAGCTAGGAGTCCAAATATTGGTGCGGTAACGACAACGGTAGCCGATCATTGGATGGTAATAGCGGCTTTAGAAGGGTATACTGAGGGTGGAAACAGCAGTTATGGAGAGGTCCGAGGCTCTATAGGACAGAGAAACGAGACGCAGAGCTCCCGCAACACGCAGCGACGCGTTTGCTCAGGACGCATCTTAACGCCTTAATATATAGCAAAATTTGCATTGTTCACAAATTCTGCGCCTGCCTGCAACACGACCCACTGATGCCTCAAAGAGTGAGAACGATGCCTCAGCCTGCAATACCGCAGAGTTACAAAGGTCAAGCCGGCGACGGCAGTTCAGTGACAGATCAGTTCTCATCACAGGACATTATTAACTCTAAAGATCAGTTATCAACGTTATTAACTTGACAGCGAATTATGTCTGAGAATGTGCTTTCATGAAATTGACCGAAAATGAAATACGAATTATTTAGAGGGTGGAAGTTAAGGAGAAATAGTTACTTGAAAAGACGTTTGTTCTTACAACAAATGAGTTCATTGCAAATTGCAATAGCAAGCAGTTGCTTCGAAAAGCAAGCATTTACATCGGGTAGGAATGTTCGCTTTAAGCATCGAACTAACAGTTGCTTCAAGATTACGCGATTTCTAGTGGAATCGTACTAAATGCTTTCGACATTAAATGCACAAAAACTGAATTTGATTCAGTCCAGTGCAATGAGAATCATCCTTGGGGCACGTAACACATCTCCTATTACTTCCTTAGAAATTGAAGCCCACATACCCCCACTGAAGAGTTGCCTCATCAAATAAGCAGTTAATTCTCAGGTCCCGTAATTTTTATTAAGGAGCTAAAACAAGAAGTAGGTGCATGAGCAGGCGAGACAAGCGCACACACGCAAAAACATCAACCGCAGGATGCACATGCAGCGCCTCTTCAAACAATGGATCTGCCTCTTTCGTCGCATCACCGGAAACTGATCCGTGCGCGTTGTCACAGGCATGACTTCTATATGGCGCATTTCCATTCACATCTTCCTGAAATATCGTACATAAACAAAAATATTCACAATATGTAGCTGGACGTATAACCAACATCTTTGAGGAATAAAAACGGGTTCATCTGAACGAAAAATGCGTTTGTCTGGAAAATAACGCGCCATTGATGTAGGTTCTTCGCGTTTATTAACTACCAGACGGCACCTATAAAGTGATGAAACACGGAATTTAATGAAAAATGTTAATGCAAATATTCTTCTAGCTACGCAGTACGCACGTTCTTGAAACTCATTCAAAAATAAACTCGGAATAATCAACGTTTTAATGTGTTTATGGCGCGTTAAAATTCAGAAATTTGATTAAAAATTATGATATTTAAAGGGGAATACAAAACGAAAGGTACAGATAGAGGAAGGGCATTAGAAAAGTTAAAAAAAACTATAAAACGTAAACACGCTTTGCCGCCGTCGAACATTCAATCATTTGGGGTGATAAGTGCATAATCCTTGAATAAAAATCGAGATAATTTTTCCTTACAAATTTTGTGCTAGCCGTGATATTTTCACTTCGCAGCGCCATGCCCCAATAATTTATGGGATGAGATAGCATTATAATAAAATCATTTAAATAACATCGAGGCGACATATCACAAAAATTAAACCAACCCTATTTCGTTACGCCTTGAATCGAATTTTTCCAAACAGAGATATTTTGCTTCAAGAATTGCGTCAGCGCCACAAATGTCACGAAGTTGCAGTAATTTTATCACCCCGGTCACGTCATGATTTCTATTCATACTTTATGATAATTCAAAGAACAATGGGGACTGCACAATGCGACAACACAAGTTTATGGTGAGAAGTCGTACACCATTCCTGTCTTTGCTCTTTCATAAAGTTAACACGAGGAAATAACGAGGTCAGTATAACACTTCTGTTTCAAAGCGGAAATGGGAAGGGAAATTGAACTTAGAATTTTAAAAATCACAAGTAGAAATTATTTGCTAATATTCAAGGCTACATGAAATCGTGTACATGTACTAGTGATGAGCAAGCCCATTTTAAGGTGGACTGTTCCAAAATATATAGCGAGCTTGTCATTTTCACAGGCGCGATTGCGTTACTTGCAGTTAAGCAGGTTGCTGGACAGGCAGGTTGCCGTGATTGTGTCCCAAAAAGTAATTCTAAATTTATCACCTTCATCCTAATTCATCAAGTCCACATAAACGCCTTATCTCTTTGTTTTCGTATACACATTAACCCCCGTCGTTATTTATACTATTCGTATATTAAGTCTTGATATCTAGATTTCTCGTTAATCGACATACAGTGAATTCATTAAAGTTGCTCTTACGTCAACTAAACAAAATAATTGATATTTCATGCAAGTACAAGCAAAAAAAGTAATAGCAAATTAGAAGTGCATTTGACGGACGAATCATACGATTTTGCAATCGTGTAGACAAAACCGATCCACGTCATAAATCATTCGAAAACTTTCTCTCCGAACAGAATCTACAAATATCTACAGTTAAATTCTATCGATACTAACCAAAATGGATAATCTCGTAGGGAACTGAGAGCAGGCGCATTTTCTGCCTAAAATTTAAATTACTTTGGTGGTAAGAAGAAAATTGATCGTCATGACTATATTGCACTGATGCTTGCCAACAATCGTTGTTTCCCGCAGTTGGTTGTTATTTGTTATCAGAATAAGGAGACGTAGATCTTACAAAACATTACTTGCTAGCAGCACCCAAGCACTTGCGAAATGAAGTTTCTTACTTGCGCATGTACAGTTTCATGCCAAGAGAGGTCGGTGACGAAACAAATTACGAGTCATTTTCGGTTTGCGATTTCATTCCGCGCATGGGACCGAGGCAAGGGTTCCACCGCCCTTGGGTAGGTTGACGTTCATTTTTTTTTCCTAAGGAACGAACGCGACCTCGTGATGAACGCGCGGCCTCTAACCTCTGAGCGGAACCTCCGCGACCTCACAACTGTAAGTCATTAACCCAAGACCGCTACTGAACTGTGCCACCGACGAAAGACGTCATGCAGGCATTCGTGCTGTAGAAAGAGCACCGCGATTCATGGGACTCTTCCTGAACTCATCTTCGAAGCCACCAAGCTAAGCGTAGAACAAATTCTACGTCACTCCTGCACCTTAATTGCAGCAGTATAAGGTTTTCATAATACCGTGTAATAAGCACTATATGAAAGTGTGAAGGTTGAACAATTTCAGGGAAAACGATTTATTTTAGTGTAGTTTTGCGTTTAACTTTGAAATAAATTTGCACAAAAAGAATGCTTGACGCGGTGACCGAATGAAGAATGTCGGAGATGAGGTCAGTGGCAAGACGAAATTCGAACATCACCTAACAAACCTTGAGCTCAGCGACGCATTCCAAGACAATATATCAATTGAACGATGATACAGCCCCTGAATACCGCAACAGCAACAGTTGTTTCGCACAATTAAGACCAAGAGATTTGCTTCCCACATTCAGCGATAATAATTTAATTTATGGAAAAGCTGATATATAAGGCTTTGAATTTGGCCTTCATAAAAAAATACGATGACATGTGCATATATAGCATGCACGTAGAAGATCTAAATGAAAACTTGGATCTGCAAATTCTTTCGTAAATTTTTAGCAACTTAATTTATAATAATATAATTTAATATAAAAAACGCCGATTTACAATTCTACAAGATGCGATAGGATCTGCAAATTCTTTCGTAATTTTTTCAGCAACTTAATTAATGAGTAAATAGCCACGTTATTCATTAAGTCTTAAAGCAAGTGTAAATTAGTGTTCTTTGGTCACGACCAAGTGAAACACTGTTTCGCCAGTGCTTGAAATTTGAGCTATCAATAAGGAGAAGCATGTACTTCCCTTGTGAAAATATGAACCAGGGTACTAGTCAAGCGCAAGCCCCAGGATTCCAACTAATTCATACGGTAAAATCGGTATTTTTTAGAATTTAAGGAATCTGGAACTTTCACGACGAAGGCTGCGCGTATTCCATGAAGACCTTGACCCTGCACACAGCGCAGCTGGCTCGTTGTGGGCAAATGGAGGGCTGGTGAGCAGCTGGTCAAACAAACAAGTAACAATGGCCCTCAATAATTGGCTTGAACACCTGATCGAATATCATTCAAGATTCAATTTGAAGTTAATTGATAGGAACAATCGAGACACAACCTCAGAGAACAAGGCTGAAGCAAGTTAAGAGAAAAATACGATGGCTACGAGAATGGTGACAATATATCAGAAGATAATCGAAAAGTTCAAAAATTTCAAGAATGCCTGACAAGATTGTGACCCTGAAGCTCACATCATACTCGTCCACGGGTTAGCTCTTTAATGACCTTGAACATAAATTAAGTGAGCAAGTTAAACAAACTTACATCCTTTTTCATAATTCACAAAGTTTTTTTATACATAATACCTATACATCAACAACAAAAGCAAATTTTTCCAGCAAAATCATGCACCGAAAACCGTGCATAAGCCAACAAAGTGTCAACAAAACATGAACAGCAAATGAATATATACTTCATAAGAAAAGTCAATGTACTTCATTTATTGCATTAACCAATATTTTAAATTGTTCAAAACAACTTGTTAGGAATGAGCTTTTGAAGACGGTGACTCATCAGAAACCTTATGTCTTACACGGGCGTGGCGATTATCACTTCTTGACATTTCCAAGGGATTCGAACATCCATTAAATTTCCTCTCCCCTGTGATCGCGTTCGACAAGACCTTTTATCGGCTGCACATTCCACGGCGTGCGGAAGAAACAGCGGCAGCCGACACTTCACTTTCCACTCGGTCAGCGTGTCCTCTAATCAACGAATCCCGAGTCGCAAAATCGCAAAATGAAATAATGGCGCAACGCTAATTGCAAATCGACTCAAATTATTACGGTAACCAAGTAGTTTCTTTCACTCACTTCTAACTGCGATCCGAGTTGCACAATGCACAGTGCACATGTACCCCATCAACCATGTAATGCAGTATAAGGTTTATTTAGCGCAACAGGCATCATAATGCACATTTTACATCGCACGAAAAGTCAACGAGTATAGCATGACGAAGGATAGAATCGTAGGAGTTGAAAATGACCATGAGTATTATGTGATATAAAATGGGAATTTAGCAACAATCTAGTAGAGTAACTAATTTTAGGTTTAGGTGATCATGACGGAGAAAAAAGCAAGCGATAGCTAGTAACGTTTTCATTTGGTGCAGCTGCTGGAACGTGACAGCAGCGCACGCCATAAATTGACTTCACTGGAATTTCCGTTGGCAGCTGGAGGAAACGTTGACAAATAATCTGTAATGTTTTTACTCTCCGAATATATGTTGGTAGAATTCAGAAAAACTTACTATAGACTGTCTTGACCAGTGCGCCTAATGTAATAAGTTATATCAGAACCACGGTCTTAATGTAACTGTATAAAATTCATCAGCGCTACTGAGAGGGAATCGATCAAAAAGGATCGTACTCCATGACCTGTGGAGTAAAAAAAACTTTCCAGCGGTCGACATACTTAGTAATTTTCCATAATAAAAAATAGATTTTGCTGAACATATTACATCAGTTAAAGCGGACCGGCATAACGGAAGATGCCCAAAGCAGAGCTGTAGCGATGGCTGCTATAACTGTGCCTCAATACAGGCCCTGATGAAAATCCCTGGCTTATGCAGCCATAAAGACTTGCTGAGCACACTGGAGAGCAAGGGGTAATCGGCTCGGCCTAACTGACCATGCGGATGATTGCGATTACGAGATGCACTCGCATATTTTAGCCGTGACGCATTTGCCTGCAAAACGAAGGAGGTTACGGTTCAAATTCAATATATACGTATTAAAAGTAATGGAATTTAGGTTTCGCGTGGCGAAAAAAGACAACTCTGAATACAAGGGAAAAAAGTGTCATCCCACAGGTTGCCGCGTCACGCAGGAGCAGCCGACACATAGGACGCGCTACTTGCAGGTTGCCGCGTCACGCAGGAGCAGCCGACACGTAGGACGCGCTACTTGCAGGTGGCCGCGTCACGCAGGAGCAGCTGACACGTAGGACGCGCTACTTGCAGGTTGCCGCGTCACGCAGGAGCAACCGACACGTAGGACGCGCTACTTGCAGGTTGCCGCGTCACGCAGGACGGCCTGGGCAGGCGAGAGGGAGGCAGCGCATCGCCGCAGGGGAGAACAAGAGGTTGACGGTCGCCAGGATCGCCGCAAGCCAAACTCAGGCGGGAATATCAAATGGCAGAAGCTGCCGCACAGTTGGCGAGAAATTAAAGCTTCCTAGACACTAAACATAGAAGTTAAAAGACACTTGCACGTGTTTCGTGAAAACTCTCAGGAACAAGGGACACTTCAATGTAACTGAAGCTGAAGCAATTGAAAAATAGCAAATAATAGATGAAAGGTAGCTCAGAGCAGCTAGCAGAAAGTTCAGCGTATTTGATTGACTAATTAGAATGAAGAAATGAAGATAGGGAGCAGCGTGCAGACAATTCACGGCTGCAGATAGACAATTCCTAACTGAGAAAAATGTACCGTACGAAACATATTCTCTTTTCAATAAGACAACATGAGAAAAATATTTTTTTCATCCTCTGCAGAAAATGTCAACAAAGAGCTATATATTGGGCTCGCCCAACCTCATCATCAACAGAACACACAAACCGCGGGCCCTGATGACTCTTGAAACGACGTCAACGGCGGGGCAGCCCAGCAGAAGATTGAAGCCACATCAGCAATTTGTCGCCAGCCAGCCCTCGGCCATACATTGGCCACCCAAAAGCCGCTCATAGATTTTCGACTGGGAGAGGCAGCGGAAAAGAAGACGGAGACACGGGGACGGCGGCGGTTGTTCCCACGATGCGCGGTGTCGGCCGTTGCTGGTTACTGTTTATCGCGCACGGTCGCCACGACAAGAAGCGACTCATCATTAATTGCTCATCACGGAAGTATAACGTATGCTCAAATAAGTATTGCGCGAAATTTGAGCTCTTTAATTTTGAATCCAACCCTAGAATATTGATCCAGAAGTCTCATGAATAAAAAGAAACCAAACAGCGGATAATTGCAAACAGTGACATAAGAGCCGAATTAACAACAAGCTGAGACAATTCACGCATTCACAAAAATTACTTACCATATCTTTCGGATATTTAGTCAAAGTATTTCGAGAGCTGAAGACTGCGTTAATACAAGTATTACTCAGGATATATCGGTCACTCTTCCCAGACTCGCGACACAAAGACGTCTTCTAAAAGTCAGGATGCAGATGGGCCAGCGTCACGCCGCGGGTCACGACAGGCCACCAAATAAGCGCTGTATCGAATAAAATTACCCCAAATAAGAAGACAGTGCATCAAATTGCCTCCAAAACAGCTCAGCAATGCATGATATTAGTCCCGAATAAGGCAAGAACTGCATCACATTGCCCTCAAGCGCTTATTCCCAGTCACGCGACCACCACGGTATTAAAGAAGCCAACATCTGCCAACTTCCTTCATAATGCTACAGATGTCGTTCAAGCTTAAAACGTATACAATTCACAATTTAATAACAAATAATATAATATGTTGTTCAATGCACTGAAATTTTTGTTAAATCTAACTAAGCGAGGTCGATTAGACGGAGAAACATATATATAATTAATGCATGATGCAGAACAAACAAATCAAATTACAATACTGCCCAATGCAAAAAAAAATATAAAGAAATTTGCAATAAAGCGTGTGAATATCAAGGAATTGACGAGTCTAGCCAGGAAAGGTCACGGCCGAGCAAGGTAACGATTATAGAGGGTACGCAAAGAGAGAAGCAAGTGGAGATGAAAGGGCACAGCTTTTATTAATGGCGGTCATTCGTCACAAAAACCGGGGGGCGAATGGCAAAAATTAGCACCAGCAATGAAGCATACAGCAAACAATACAAGGCCTATGATGGGAAAAAATTACATCGATATAGAGATGTGTGATCATAGATGGTTGCGTCAGCGAAACTTCATTAACACTTGATTTTTGGCGTAATTTTCATTGAGTAGTTAGGCTAAAGTTTATTCAACTGGCGATATAAATTTAGCCGCTTTCGGAAAATCGGAAAATTCTACGTTTGTAGGGCGACATAATCTTAAAGTTCAAGAGAACTAATTGAAAAATATGCACCCTGTATGCAATATTCCACTATCCAAAACAGGCTTCAAAATTTGTAACGGAAAGGGTTGCTCTGTTTACATTCAAATTTGGACATTAAGAAGTGATTTCTCAGGCTAATTAATGCAACTGATTTCGCGTGAAATTCCCTTGAAAGACGATGCAAGTGTCGTTGCGTTGTCAGGTAATATCGATAAATACAACGCCAAATAAATGATTGAGAATGGAACAAATTCCAAAAGACGTAATCCAGTTTTGCAACGATAAAGCTATCTTCTTTCCTGTGCAACATTCGTTAAACATCACGGATAGCCAGGCTGTGCAAGCATTCGTTCAACATCAGGTTTAAGGCAGAGAGTTGAAATGCTTCAATTAAGTAAACCTGAGAGGAAAATGAGGCGTTAACTTTCACTGTTTCATTTACGGGGAGCATTCGAACAGAAGCTAAGCTCTAAGAACTACCATTACACTTGCCATTGTTCCGCAATGGGTAAATTAGTGCATTGAATTGTAATCACAAAACACGTTCACTGACAGCATTCATTTTCCACAATAAGGTGTCAGGCAGGCCAAATAAAAAAATATAACTCAGCACTCACTGCAGTGAGTGACAGAGAGCGCATTTTCTCGTCGACGAAAACGTGGTCATGGACGGACAGACAGACGGACGGACATGACGAGCACAATAGCACCTTTTCTCCATAAATGACAAAATGCGCTAAAAACTTAACGAAACACGAGGCAAAACCTCTCATTAATCTCAAGAATGCTACAGCACATCTTATCCATCACCACGATGGAATTTACCACCAGTCTTATCCACATCACCTTAAGACCATGAATGTAACTTTGCTACAGCTTAAATAAGGAAGACTTTCGGTGGAGCTGTAGAAAGCCACTTTGAGAACCATATGCTCCAGAAAGCAACATTCAATTTAAGTCAGCATTTTCAGGAAATCACTCCCCGAACATTAATAAATAACAAAAGAAAACCAGAAGAGAGATCTAGAAATAATGAAGTTCAAAGTGCCCTTCGAATAAGTTAAAGGTAAAATTTGAGGAGCACAAACATTTTTGTTAATAGTAACATGAACAGGCCGAGAAGGGTTAAAAAGATCTCTAAAATAAGTAACCAAACGTGAAAATATTTGTTCATGGATCGCTGTAAGCGATCATGTATCAGACGTTTCAACGTCACGAACTGAACGAAGAGAGGGTAAGCGAGGTCACGCCTCATAAATTGAGTAAGTTCTCAGTCTTTATCGTTATAAGGTGTCAATAACAGACAGACTAACGAGCTAGCAAGCGATTGCATGATCCCGTAACTCTTTATCAGTATATAGGCAGGCTATATATTATAGGAGTAGCAAAGGTTATCGAGTAACCGCATAACTCGAAGTTGTGTCAGCCACAAACAACTAACTTCCTGCACGGGACTATAGTATTGCGCAACGCTCAGTAAGCCTGACAACAACAATGCAAAATGAAGAATCAATTTACACGTGAATGATTGAGTGATTCGAGGAAGCAATCGAATTGAATATAGAAATGGCTTACGCAATACGAGGATGATGGAGCAGAGCACGGAGCGACGAATTGAGATCTCGAATTCGGTCACCGACAAAATTTGCAAATTTGCTAAGAATTCGTCACGTCATAATTATTTTCAATTTCGCTGACAACACAGCGAATGATGCCGAAGAAAGTCACACGACGACTTTATGTTTTTCTCGTATAACTCAGTAATTGAGCTTCACCTAAATTATCAAGCCATGAAAAATATGTTTAAAATAACTTTAATAAGAACTAATATCCAAGAAAACAATCCACGGTTTGATTTAATCGTTTTCCGACAACGTTCCTGAAAGAACTGCGTCCAAACCATAAATTTGGAAGCAAAAACTAATAATTTATTGCCAATCAAATTTCATAGAATCACATGGAGCATATTGCGCGGGCAATATGCTCCATGCATTGGAAGAATTTATATTCACTAATTAAAGATTTTCTACTGAGCTGAACTCAATCGCATAACGGTTTCGCAATACAGAATTTTCCCAACCACGAAGGTGACGGCGTGCGATAAATTTCACCGATACAAACGAACATTAATTTTTCATTCATCACATAAATGTGAGAAAAATAATGAAGGAAATGTTCTGAGAATTAAAGAAATGCAACTTCGTGAGAGCGCAGACCGTGTCAGGCGCTACGTATTTCGCGGTCCAGGATTGCTCACAGGTCGTAAGGAGCCCACGTGACTCAGCAAATTACTCAAGAAGCCAGGGAAAGTTGAACCAAGACGTACGAAATTCTCGAGGAATTACGCTTTATTTCAGCGACTATGATAAAAATGTAAAAAGATGGGGACGAATTGCATACATACAACCAAAATAAATAAATAAATTTAGTAAGTAAGCGAATGAAATTAAAGTTAATGAATAAGAAAATGAGTTAAATGAACCTAATATTTATAAAAAATTAAGAAGATGGGACGAATTGCATACAAAAAAATTAATTAACAAATTTGGTAAATAAATGAATGAAATCAAAGTTAATAAATACGTACATGAGATCAATAAACCTTATATGTCATATTTAAGAGAACATACCTGCAGAGATCATCTGTTCGACGAGGGAGTGGAGGGGAGGGCTGAGATCTCGCTCCTCGGCATGACCAAGTCCGTAGTCCAGCGCACTGTACAGCACCCAGCCCAGCTCCGCCACCAGCTGTTCGAAGCGGTCTCGATTAGAGGCTCGTCAAAGAAATCAATTCATATTCATAGCATGAATGTGATTAACAATGAGTAACGTGGTATTAATTTGTAGTACAGTACATAGACATAGTACAGTACATGTTTGTAGTACATAGTACATAGTCTAAGATAGATACAGTAGTTTGTTCCCCATTAAATTTATAAGGAATAATTGCGCGCTACTTCGTTGATCTTGAGAAATATGTGGACCGTGGTTAATAGTTTAGCTGCGTCGTATCAAACTTAAGGAAATGCATAAGCACGTATAAAAAGTAAGATGATTCATAACGATGAGTTTAGAGACAAATAATTAACACTAACATAATAACATTTCAGCCCTATAGAGTAAATTTTCACCTTCGAGTATATTTCGCATAACGTTAGACGGTTAGAGTAATTAAGCCCAAGCATAACGAAATTATAATTTTACTGCAATGCATTCTGGATGCTTCAAAAGCATGCATTCAATTTAAACCTAACAATTTTCACGAAGCAGGTTAATGAATGCTAAAAACCAAAATGAAAATCGCTGCAAGCGATTTTTATTTTGTTGACCGTAACTGACCGTATACCCACGGTATATTCGGTCAGTGTCAGGCATCGACGATGTGACAGAGCGACCATACGAGCAACTGTTTACCGATGCTGACCCGAGCAATGAATGCAGGGAAAATATTCTGTGTCAGCTATGCTTTAAGGTATAAGTAGAGCACTGAGAAATAATATGGGATTATGAAAGTATAAATCAAATAGAGCAAACTCTGCTTAAAGCGTAAAAAAAAATGACGCGTAAAAATCTACGTTAATGACGTTTTGTATAATTAAATTAAACACAAAGATTCTATACTTTAAACGATAGACCTGAAGTAATTAAGGAAAATATATAAGAGATAGAGCAGTTGACAAATTTGTAAACATACATAAAAATGTGTATAAGAAAACGATTGACAAAACAATAAATATAGAAGTTTAAACTAAAAATTGTTGATAATCATATAAATTCCTTATATTTGGTTCTTGAAAAACATTATGCATTTTTAATTAAAAGCGTGTGGTAAAGTAGTAAATTCGGGAAAACATGGAGTCGGTGATGCGCGACAGAGGCAGCGTGACGCGCTCTCCCAGGGTGCGCAAAGCACTGGTCGAGGTCACGTGTCGAGACGCGCTTTAACGACCCACAAAATCACGTCCTAGTCCCATTTTATTCGCACGATCTTGCATGTAAATCCTTCAGGCGAAAATCATCTGAGAAAATCTTAAAGAGGAACCTCTGAAGATCTCTATATGAATAAAGTCATTCGAGAACATAATAACAGAAGGCAAAAGAAATCAGAAAATCTGAATACCAATGAAAATTATATTTTGCTATATATTACACAACATTTTATTCACGCGCCTTATATTAAAAAGGCCAGAAAAGTTCCACACCGAACACTCAGAGCTAATCGACAAAAAATAAAATAACAAATATGAATAATTAATTAGATCTTCATTCGTTTCTGAAACAAGATATACTTAAATAGAATAAATACTAAATATATAGAATCCCGTTAGCAATCCCACAACGTTGCTCAGTTATGTGCTATCACCGTGAACACGTCCATCGCACAGCCTTGCACGCCAATTTGTGCTCGATTTATTGAAAGTCGCCGCGCGAATCATGACTGCAATTATTACCAGAATAGAATCACTGACATTTTTTATGGAAAAACACGTAGGAATAACTTACACAAAGTAAACGTATAATGGCCACCTACCACCTTTGCATGAGGAGAGGGGGTTGTCAAGACGGGGGCGAGTCCCTCGCTTGCAGAGGTGATAAGTGGTGAGTTGTGAAATCCGGGCAAATAGTGAAATATAAAATCAAATAACAAAACGAAACAAGTAATACGACATAAACACAAGCCATTGAACATGGGAATGTGTCGTGTAGCACGGCGTAAGTCAAGCAATACAGAGATACGACATCGATACCGAAATCATATAACACGTAGCTGAGATTGAGTGTTGGCTTTGACTGCTACGACTCTGACGCGGCAGCCAGCAAATCTCCCTTGAGAATAACCGCAACCGCAAGAAAAAATCCGTAAAGCGACGCATCGCATACGTGTTACAGTATCGGACTTATATATAAGGAAGATCACTAGATCACCGATTCACTTTCTTGAGGTACGGAACAAGCCGCACTGAGAATTTTATTTCATGGCCTCAATATGGTAACATATTGAGCATTGACCTAGTAATATGATTTAACCAACAATTCCTGCAATTCACAGAAGATGGTAAAACTCGCTTCTGATATCAACGAAACAGATTTACTAAAATGCAGGATGACAAAAATAGTATAAGATCAAAACATAGGCGTTCGTGTATTATAATTAGCGTTTGTGATTGGGGTCAGTTAAGACTAGTAGGTATGTAAAATTAGAAGGAGAGACAATTGAAAAAAATAGGAGCTAAATCGACCTAATAATAATTAGGAGCTAAATCGACCTAATAATAATACTTTGCCGATCAAGGGAGATCGGCAAATACCGATCTCCCTTGATTTTAATCACAATCAGAACTTTACATAAATTCGATACTGGAGGAAGGCATCGAGTTTTATGTATACAGAAAAGTCAAGATCGTATGCAAAAATATCGTACGTTAAATTTTACGCGTTTTTTAAATCAAATGTTGATGAACTTTTCACGCTACGTACAATAAGTAAAAATTGGCTCATCGAAACATCCGCCAATTGATTAAGACAAGTCATTGTTGTAGCATGAAGCATGTCCGTCCTACACACCGTACAGGCAAGCAAGCGTTTGTCGCTCATTGTACCGCTATATTCGCTTGATGCAAAGCACAAAGCGCTAGATGTACAGTGAAATTTACGCAAAAAGCTTTGGGAATTTGCAGCTGTTGAGTCATTAACATTCCATCCTCTAGCTTTTTGTCAAGTGAACAAAACGAACCGTCGCAACAAATTACCAACAGCTGCACAGTTGACGCAACAAGGAATACATATTAATTATGACAAGTTATAATATTAAATGTCACTGGGAAGTATATCGGAAAAATTTAACGTGAGGAAAATTGGGGAATATAATAAAATGTTAAATCAGCAAACGCTTGTGAAATGTTCAAAATATAACACGGAAAATTTAAAAAATCGCACTTTCGATTTTACTTAAAATCCTGGACTGATTTTTAAGCTGAATAAGTACACAGATCATTTTGCTGCCACCAAACTACAAATTTTAAATCGAACAAATAAACGACGCATTTAATCACATCATACACCAGAGGAAAGCATTCCTGGAACAAGCAACAAAAAAAACGTAGAACAAGCAGACATTCTAACTATTTTGGGGTCTCAGTCATGCCAGTGCATGTGCAATAGGAACGTGTTCTTGCCTAAAGCATAAAAGAAACATGTTTTCAAGGAAACAAAAGCAGGCAATTCACGGGTAAGGAACGAGTTCGCGCGCCGAGGACGTCAAGGGAAAGCCAGGCAAGTTTAGACGACGCAAACATCAGTCCTGGCGAGATCACTCCAGTCGCATCCACTTCTTAAACAAAGCTAAAAAAATCCAAAAATCCTTCGGTCAATCGATGGAAATTAGTGGTCTTTGTTAGTCGAAGCAAGAAAATTATCATATTGAGGAATTTGAGCGGAAGAAGTCATGTTCTTTTTTTCATTAAAACATGAATATGATATTTACCATTAATATTAATTATTATGATATGCAGAAATACGATCTATAAGTGAAAATTTGCCTTGAAAGCTCAGGATTATACTAATAGCCAGTTTACCAGTGCGCGACCAAGAAATCTTGTAAATAAGAAGTTAACGCCATAGGAAACAAATTAATTCGTTTTAAGCAACTACGCTATACAAATCAATTACGTTAACTCCGTTTACATGTCCGAGCATAAAAAGAACTCACTCAGGCGATGTACTCAAATACTTTTAAATTATCTTGCCAACAATGACGCATCGGCACGCATCATGAGCTGCCATGAGACATCAAGAAAGATTGATTAAAATTACAAGGTAAGCGATAAGGCGCGCGAGGACCGGAGACTGAGAGGAAAATGGAGAAGATACGAACCACGAACGTTAAATAGCAAGATATTAAAATTTTACCACACTGAAAAAATCTATTCTATTTTTTTTATTTCAACTGCTTGGGATAACTCCATTAAAAATACTTTTTGAAAGTACGGCAAAAGATCGTCATGTAGCATAGAAAAGATAGATAAAGTGTTCATAAATGCAATCTCCATTGAAGCTGGCTAAGAAGCGTTCAGTCAATAGATTTTCCCATGATTCGACGGTTCAAGTCCGACCGATTCACGAGGGGCGCAGCGAGTCTTTAATTGAATGTCGTTTACCCACGCATTTTCTCGGAGATAAGATAAGCAGTGCACGTAATGCATCAGCTGTTCGTTCACTGATAAGATAAGGCAGCGCAACTGAGAAAGCCGACTACACAATGAGTCAGTAAATGCGCTATAGCAAGGGTTGTACTTCAATCTTCAATTAATTGAAAAAATTAGATTCTAATCAAATTTCTAACGCCTAGACAAATAATTAATTAACTAAATGCAAAGCTTTATAATAAAACTGCTAGCTGCATTTAGGCAACTCTGTTTCATTTCTAGTCACAAATTAACAGCCGTGATGATAAACTGCAAGAAAAACAATTGGAAATTCATTTTTCTGACAATTAAACTATAGAGTAAATAACAGACAAAAAAGAACCTGAACACAATAGAATTCAACACCCATATAAATCATATTAAAAGTAGGATTGACGACGATCAAAAATCATACGAGTCAATTGCATATTTATTGATAACCTCATTAATTCACTGCTGCATTACCGACGTATCGCTGAGCGTAGAGCTAGAAAGTCAAGGCAAGAGCTGTGGGAGGCCCACTTATCATCACCGTAAATACGAACAACATTTATCAACCCAGAAATACTTTCACTGCCGAGCACGGCGACCGCGTTAAGGAGACTCGGGCGGGGACAATTAACACACTTCACGCTTGTTGCTCGCCCCAGAAATTATATATTATGAAAACCAGGAAATTAAGTGCGAGCAATTCAATAAATTATACTTAGCGAGATGAGTTACTCATCAACTTTTACTCGTTATGAGCTTCTTAAAAGACTTTGATAATATAAAACACTCTCTAATTGGTGAAAACTACCGCTGAATAAAAGATTACAATAAGCAATGTCCAAGTTTTAGTTCGACTAAAATTTGTTGCGTATAATAAAATGTACGCAACAAATCGTCTAAATTGCCGTTAAAATGCATATAATTAATGTTAAAATGTAAAAACAGCCGGATTGTGATCACGTCCTACGATGGTGTAAAACGTAGATCAAATATTAAAATTAAACGTCATTAACAAATGTAGAGTGATAAATACATTTTCCCATACATTCGCCTAACAAGAAGCACCCAAATGTGTGAAGTATTTAACCAAGTGCTCTTAAGGAGCCTGAAATTACATTTTTAGAAAGCAATACCGCACCGGGACTACCCTAAATCAGTTCGCACAACGCAAGAGGCATGCTCAGAATCCCGAACGAACTAACGCTCATCCCCGGGCGCCTGGATGTTCCTGGGCCTATTCTTTCAAAAAATTAAGAGATCGTAAGTTCATCCGCCAATCATTGACGGCCTTTCAAGCAAAATCCGCCAATCATAGACAAGAAAATAGAGCGTAAGTACTTACGTTCACTTAGCGAGTTTTGAAAGTATGGCCTCTGGTCGCTATCAGCAGCACGGAGCTGCTGAGCAGTCCGTTGAGAAGTTCACTTATCAGTATAGTGATTTATGGCGCTACACGAGCCTACCCGAGGGCACAGGCCCGTCGCGGACAAGCCTCGTTCATTGCCTAGCGCGGTTATCTCATGTACACATGTAGTGTACCACTAAATGCTATTTCATGTACACTATACAAGCTCTACGAGTGTAGACGATGATTCAATCATTACTACTATTCGATTAGTTCTGACAATTTGTGTTATCTCTCATTTCGTTTAGTTTTATCGTCAATGCCTCAATTACTACAGTATTTTTTTTACAATAATAAGGTTTTTTGAAGCCACTTCATCTGTGAGACTGATCGTTGATATCACCATGTCCGTTACTTATGATCTTCAATATGTACATAAATGACACTGCATCACTTGATAAGTGTTATAATGTTTCTCGATCAATACTTCATAATAATTGAACACCGCAGACAGAAGAGAATTAAAATATAAATACTGTTGAATCGAACAGGAATACTCACATCCATCCAAAAAGTGTTATCTCGGTATCACCTTACTCACATATCAGCACTCAACTCGCAAACAAAGCGCTCGGTGTTGATTTTGACGAGATGATTCACTGATGAAACGCAGCTAACATTTTCCTAGTCATTTTGGGTCAATGAGAATCTAATAGCAAGAATCATCGTTTAAAGCTGGCAAAATTTGCGTAAACACGAGTTGCATTCTATCCAAGCACGAGGTCAATGAAGAGAATCTTGACCTATAATTTCTGAACGCGCATGAAAAAGTACCACTAACGAAGGTAAATCGTGCTAAAGAAAAGTTAGGAGGAGAAGCGAGTGGCTGCATTCACGAGCACCGATGAGTCAGAGGTGAGAGAGGACGCCTGAAAGTGACCTGACCGCCTCTCCTTTTTTCACATTGCGTCCACGATGAAAGGCAAGAAATGCAGCATAAGTCGCTCACGGTTCGTTCCGCGCTTGCAGAAAGCTTAAAACTGAACTTTGCGACGGTCCAAAACTCGGTTCAATAAGAACAAGAAGTCATGGTAAATTTGCATTGCTGAATCACTGGCACGCGCGCAAAACATGCATGTTAGAAGAAACAAATGCAAGCACACGGCTAGACGGCGATAGTGATTCACAAGCAATGACTTCTTAGTTCACGCGTCCTAGTGCTCTCAGAATTTAGAAAAAATCTCGAAATAAATTATAAAATTATTGAATGCCTGGTTATGAGTCACAAATATGCATACAACTTTATCCTAGTTGAAAAAAAACACTCACAACTAGCTATATTAACAATCAAAAGTAATATTTGTTGAAAAAAAAAGCAAGTACGAATCTTGATCAAATGCCAAATAATGAAATATATTTTTCACCCTTGTGAAAATATTTAAATAATTCAGAAAGCATGCCCGTTCCATAAAAGCTTGGAGCAGATGAAGAAAGCGCTGCGCAAAGCCAGATGTCAGAGAGCGAGGCTGCAGTCGCGCGTCCAAGTTAGGAAGACAGCTTGTCGACACGACCGGACTGCCCGAGCGAGAATTCCTGCCGTCCTCGAATAAATTCACTGCTGACCGGAAAACGTGCTTGGAGATAAGCTCAACGAAGCGTGACTAAAAGTTGTCGAGAAGTTTTACTTTTCTCGGTTCAGTTTTACAGTGAATTATTCCACCGCTAACATGAATTTACACAATCGGCCATGAATTCGTTCATAATAAGAATGAGCAATAGGAGCTCATGAGAGCGTTCGAGCGTTCAAATTGACCATTGTACTGCGAACAAGAAAGCAATAACCTTGATCGAAATTTGGGAGGCACACAATTGAACAACGATTTGGATTTTCATGAATAATATGCCACCTAAATTTTTATTCTTTTCTGGCAGTGAAATATCAAGATCTTTAATAAATAATGCTTGATTGGACAACTATGCAATAAAAAATAGGATGTATGCTAATGCTATTGACTTCGATAGAGTAAATTTATGCATCAATTACAAACAAATAAATTCTCAATTTATTGAAAAATCAAGAAATGGCCAGCCATGATACCTTCAGACGGAAGTCGACAAATGCTTTAGATACTTTATTTTACACTCACTCTTAACTTGCGTAACATATTAGAACACCCAGATTGGAATTATATTTTCCAGCAAGCACGCATATTAAAATGTATTAGCAGTTACAAAAGAAGTCGAAGGAATACGAGATTTTTGTTGTTTTATTTTAAGAGCGCAGAGAACTGATATAAGCACACAAGCATAATGAATTTATGAGGTGTTGTGCTGTAAGAATGAAGTCTCAATTCAGGCGGTGTTTTGCCAGCGCCAACGTTGATCTAACAACGCTATTATCAGCGTTTGTTGCGTCATAAATTCGTGAGGTTAAACCGTGACCGAGTTGCGCAGATGGGGCCGTGGATATGTCACGAACGTCTCAGGTACACGAGATATTGTGACGACCGAGCTCAGGTCTGCAAAATGGATGCTGGGGTCAAATAGTTCAAAATTGTGAGGAAATTATTATTTTGAAGTTTTAACTGAAGTATATACGTAACAATAGCATACTGCAAACACCGTCAGTGCATTTTTACAATGATCGTGTTTATGAAAAATCAAATAATGACATCAAAAGCTTACAAGTTCGACCTTAACAATGCCACTACAAGAGTCTTGCTTGAAGAAACATAATGAATTTTTCGAACAAGAACTCAGCTTCCCGTAGAGCATCATAAGAAAAAGAGACGGAGACGCGATCAGCCCGCGATGACTAATGCAGTGAGACTATATAGTCATTACACTCCTATATACAGCAGTGAAATGTATTCAACACAAATACGTGTATCGAAGTCAGGAAGAAATAAGGCAGGAACAACTGACACTAGGAATGTACAAAATGTAATGCAGGGACAAACGCATAAAACTTTCAAGAGGCCAGTCGATGCATCAATTAATGAAAAAATTTACCAGTTTCCACACGTATAGATAACAAATTAACTGATGTTCGAGATAAAGTCGATATATTTCAAAGTTCATCAGTTCATTATGTGATCAAACGACATATGAGCAAACCAAATAAAATTTTAAATGCACATCAACACACTTAAATTCTAGTGTTTTATAGGCTCAGCGGTCGTGTAAATAATCAATTGTATATCAAAATAAAATACTGAAGAGCCTTATTTGCTCAGCAGTTGGTGAAATAATCAATTTTAATTTCAAACCAACCTTAGATGTCTTATCTGATGAACGGGGTGGGCGAAAAAAAAATCAATTATATTTTAGAATCAACATTTTAGATGCCTTATCTGTAGATTGGTCGGTGAAATAATAAAATGTAACTTCGAATCAACTTTAGACCTTATCGGTGTAGCGGTCGGTGAAACAATCAAGTAATTTGAAGACTACAAGCGATAACCGTTCTTACACTATATGCTACTCATCGAGTATGTTCCCCGGCATTCTAGAGGTATGCAGCAGAAATGCTTAGTATGCGCAACATGCCAGTGTCAAGGTAGTCAACGTAGATCGTACAAGCGGTACGATCTCTGTCATAATATGTCAAGTGGTTATCTCTAACCTGTACTAAGCGAATACTTGTGTGTTTCATTGTAAAAAAAATTGGTTCCACTCAAGTTACCACTGATATTAAGTCGCCGAAACTATCACATCCGTGATTTTCATTTGGTTTAGATCTGTAATTATTTATTCACTCAAATTAATCGGTACCATTTTAAAGTCGAGACTACTAGGTCTATTTTGTCTAGACGTGTGAAAAGCATTCAATACTTTTAACGAATAAAACTAAATAATAACGAGGCCATTGGACAGAATGTGTTGGAATAAACTTTGTTTTTCAGCGTTCGGGCGTATCAATTTCCTAACTAAAATATTAGTTAATCTTCAGTGAATAAGCCAAACAATATCAGCTTGATAAATGATTACATGATAAACAGAACCCTGATGCATACTGTAGCAGAGCAATAACAATACGAACGAGTAAACAATTTCTAAAACGATATGAAATGCGTCTTGAGAAGCTACTCAGTCAAACAGTGAGTTACCAACGTGATGGACGGTCGTCAGGAACCAGTTTGTTAGAGATAAATGCACGCTCCAGTAAATTAAAATCGACTTCATCAATCATATTGGTCGCTGTACAAAGACCCATTATTTTCAAACATTTGCTTTTGGACTCTTACAGTTAATTATGAGCTATAGCCAAACTTGAGTGTTTCAGCAACGAAAATACACTTGTCGATAAAAGAAAATAGAGTCTAAAATTCACGGTGATCAATAAATTAGCTCACAATTACATTTTGACTTTCCTACAATAAACATTATATACTCTTGCCAAGGCATTTTGTCAAAAACATTTTTTTACTAAACTAAGAACCTTCATCTGCCAAAGCGCTTAATACTGAAGAGCTTTTTCAACAGCGACAGTATGAAATTTTTGCATGAATTCAAACATATAATCAGTCTTATCCCAAACGTTGTCGACATCACAGAAAGGCCTCTCATTTCAGTTGACCGAATCGCTGCGAATTGCACCTAATTAAAAATATATCACAATTATAAATAACATAACGCATTCAAATTCTCCCTGACGAAATAGCGCAAATAAATCAGTCTTAGTTTGAACAATCTACAGTCAAAATAATTCATATTTTTCGCGACAATACAAAATTGCTAGGCTCCTTTGATACAAGGCATCGCCTGGCATGAACGGTTATCACATAATGAGTCGACGCTGCAGGGTAAACTAACTGGAATTATTCGCCAGATCCGCAAGGCCGGGACACGAGCGTCATGAAAAAAACACACATAGAACTCTGAAGCTCGTATTTTCTTACGCTTGAACTGGAAGCTCGAGATTTCTCAGCACGATAAAACTTGGCGATGAATTAAAAATTATTTTCAATTTTGTTATCAAAATGAGTACATAAAAAGTGAATGTACATGAAATAGTAACTTAACTAACAAGAGGAACGTAACCAGCACAAGTGAAAAAATTAAAACTAAATAAAAATATATCGTATTAACTTGTTTGGGGTGAATTTTTTCAATGCAAACCAATTTCGCGTACAATAACTAAGTAGCGCATTCGTCTATACTCTATCGGTAACATAAAGCAAGATTGATTGCATGAAATGTATTAGTAAATCATCAAATTAGCAGCACTTAAACCTTAAACTCTCATACAAGCCAGTACAGAAGCAGCAGGTCTCCACAGATTTAAACAGCGCCGGCGTCATGATGGGAGTCGCATACCAAGCAGAGGAGGCCGAAAGAATCAAAATTAAAGCTGTTATTTATACGCAGCAACTTTCACTTAAAGCACGCTTACAAGAATGATTATGACAGCTTCTTCACTATTACTATACAGAAGCTATTTAATGCCGCGCCACCAGCATCTGCTAGAGAGTGCAACTGCACAAAAGACGAGTAGGATACCAGTTGTAAATTGTCCTTGTGTAGTTTAGAGATGCTATAGAAAGTTTCTGAGCAATCTGCATCAGCTCAATAGGCTCGGGAAAAAGTGTTAAAAATATACGATTGAAAATGAAAGTACAATTTCAGAAACAAGATGTAAATAATCGACGAGATTGATTATGGGAACCGCATTTTGAGTAATTTCGAATAAGTAAAAGATGGCCCTTTAATTTTTTGCGCTCATTTAAAGATATCAATAATTAATAATTGTTAGCACTAATTCTTCGCTCAATTTTCACTTCTTATTCACTCGCCAGCCGGTCCTTTGGTAAACAGACAAGCATCCGAACGATGCAACAAAAGACGGGATGCAGGTCAGTCGCTACATGCAAATGAACATGAAGAAGCGCGTGGGTCACACAAGGCAATCAAAGCAAAGATGACACACGCGATGAATAGGAAGAGGGACAATTTTCCCATAGAATAGCAGATGAGGGAATATTTACTACGACTGCACTCACCCCAAACGGCCACCTCATCCACTGACCAGGTGAAGGTTACAAGGTTCATCGCTCCTGCTAGAGCCCGTGAAGGCGATCAGATTTTGATTACGCGGAGAGCGGAGGCAATAAAAGTAGCGGCACGTCGATATTATGATGTTGGGCTGCAGTGAAGTAATGAAATGAGTTTAGTATTTTAGAACGCTCAACCTCTCGACGGCATTAGTGTTCAGAGATAATGAATGGACGATCGAACGATAAGGTGAAAGAGATGAAAGCTGCTGCAACATTTTATGAAGCAAGAAACAAATTGAAAACAGGACAACAAAATATACATGCTTGTGAACATGAAGCATTCAAATTGCAGTGCATATTAATAGCAATAGAATTAATAATCACAATATTAAAATTCACTTGAATTCGTGTGTACGTTGATGTTATATAATAACCTAATGTTAAATTTAAACAGACGTTCATCCGGACTCCTCAATGCCGAGAATCGTTCGGGAATGCACACGTTTAATCTTTTTTGTAACTTTCGCCTAACGGGAAGAAGGCAAGAAACTCAGAAGAGTTGGGAGCGTTATTCGTGTTACGCACGAAGTCGTTACGCTGAGTCTCATTTCCCATTTCAAATTTGATCTTCGGCTGCCACCATGCAGTTCATTCTCAGACGCGTCCTATGAATGATTTAAACTACTAATCCACTCATCTCAAACCTTAATTGCAGGAATAAAAAATATTTATAATAAAAATGGAGGAAAATTTAAACGAAAATATGATAAGATTAATGAATATGTCGATAAGATTAAGAAAAATGAAAAAAAATAATTGCAAAGAAATTAAATTGATTTCGGCGAGAAGTTCAAACAACATAAAAAGAAAATAAATAAGCAGGAAGGAACAACAGCTTTGCACAATCGTTAATGCCTCCATGTTCCAAAAAAATTCTATTTAAATTAACTTTCAACTTGGGCAACGGAGGTATATTAGATTAACTTGATATCTAAAAACGGTATCGAGTCCATATTAAAATGTAACTATCGAAGCGTGGGTTCATCTTCCGCATGCAAAAAAAACTTGTCCGAATATCAGAGGCTTTTATTAAGATAATAATTATTTATAATTAGTCCATCTGCCTTTACATAGACAAAGATACATCCACCAGTTCATCTTTGATTCCTACAGATGCGAGTCCTTAAAAAGTCACGATAATGAGGAAGTGGAGAAATAATGGAAGGCCACGAATGTGAGGAATAATGTGAATTGCTGTATCTTATCAAATAAGGTAAATAATTCACCAACTTTGCTATGAAAAATAATATATAGAGGTGAGCCTAACCTATATGAGCTAACATTCATAAGAATATTTATTATCCTATGAATAGCTATAGTGACCAGATATAGACCAAATTTTTTATTACAAATGTAACAAACTTAACATTCTTGAACCTACATTTGTTGTGGCGGGCTACAGACAAAATTACCTTATTCATATTTCATAATTTTCGGTATATACAGCTTATTATCGCCTCGTCTTACAAAGAGGCAAGATCGGAATCAAGGCCATGGCGCCAGTAAGTCGATTCCGGTTCTCGTGGAATCGGATAGAAATATCAAAGCTTGTTAAAATAATGATTCATTTGAAATACATTATAAATCTTCAATACGTTTAAACGAATGAAAATGTAAACTTATAGGATAGTGAAGTGTAAGAAGATTCAGCTATTAGTCAGTTTATCACTTAAAATTGCTGTAGACAAATTTAAAACGAAAAAATTAGAAGTATTAAGTATACTATTAAGGTACAAATCGAATTTTAATGAGTTTCTGACGAGATTCATATACTCAGAACAACCAATGTTTGTCTTGATGGGCCTCACATGTCTAGTTGACATACGCAGCACAATCTCGTATAGATCACTACAGAAGATTCGTTTAAGTCACCACGGATCTTATACATAAACGATTCCTTTCGATACGATACGATTAAGGTACGATGAACGATTCCGAATTATTCAAGGATTCCGAATTATTCAAAGCCATGCTGCAACACCAACGTAAATTTAAATATCATTTAACGTAACAGCTGGCACTGGCTCTGCAAAACTTTAAATTATTCAGTTAGCAAAACCAGAACCGCAAGAGGTCGAAGTGTGCGTGGACGCATGAGGGAAGTATAAGAAATTTATCTTCCGGGGTCAGAGGCGTCGCCCGCCAGGAAGAAGTGACCACAGCGAGAGACCTGGGCGGCTGGCAAGTCTTTAGAATAAGGAGGGATTTATTTGGACCGCTACATCGTAATTGAAATCAAAACATGGTCCAGTAATGCGGATAAATATTAATGCAGGAATGTGTAGGCGGCAAGTAATTAGATGATCCTTGCAAAGGAAAAGCATTTGGCAAATATTAAAAGAGAATTTAGGGCTATTTTAATCATATGAAATTATTATTATTATTTCAAGCCGTTAGCAGTACAATTGACCTAAATTTCGCAAACGGCTTTATAATAAAGAGATTCAAGACAGAACACGATAGATACTCGGTACTGTCCACAATCTTCGTTCAAGCGTCAGAACAAAAGCCTCAGTGTTAGACGATCTTGCTGGGTTGCAAATGAGACCAAGATCCCAGGTTAACTTTCACAGTTTGCTGGCACCTAACAAAGCGTTCGCGGGTCACGGATTCGATGGCACTTCTTGAACTGCATAAGTAACGAAGGCTCAGCTTCATTTGCATCCGGAAGTATTACAGGGAGGGTCAGACACCACACACAGACCTCATTGTTTCAGGTCCATCAGCGTGACTGGGAAGACAGACGGCGACTCAGAGAAGTCCGAGTGATGGAGCTGAACGATAGGGTCACTAAGATCGCAAGAGAGAATTATCTGATGGATTTTTATTTATATATGGTGAAAGTATTCAAACGTGAAGCTTATCGATACAAGCGAGCAAATAATTTGTCATTTTGTAACAGATAATACACAATTTTTCACAGAACGACCAGCATTCACTGTTCGGCGCACAAATTTAACGTCGATCTTTGATCGCACATAATGCACGCAAGACACGCATCCCCTTGTTCCAGAGAGACAAGGTGGCACTGAGCACTTGACTGATCAGGCGTAATTGCCTGGCGCCTCTGTGAATGCCTAAGGAGGATCCACATCCACTACTCTCTTAATTACATCGCTATGAAGCGTCCCATAGAAGCATGATTCTACACCTCACTAATATGCCTTGTTGATGACGGCTATACAGCACGCACTGTAAGTTAAATACCTTCGGGAGGCACAGCAAGCCGATCGAATTGCAAAAAATTTAGTCGGTGTCCCAGCTACTCGAATTTTTATATTCGGTTTTTATAGAAGTAACATTTCAATTATATTAATAGAAGTGGCTTTTTATAGATCACAATATCAATAATCTTACAATATGTTCGCATGATAGCGCATAAATTATTTAATATATCTATTTGAAGGAAGCAATACCCGTCTCCAAAAGTCAGAATGCAGCTTGGTAATATGGCTAGCAATCCAAACGTAGAAACATAAATTTTGCAACAAAAAAAAGTCTCCTGTCAGAAAAACTATTACAATCTGGTTCGAATGTCAGGATAAGGTCTAGTAGTAATACGGCAAAACTAACCTGGGGCAATTTCTATGCCCCACCCCCTCCAGGTTACAACACTTGGTCGTGTTGCTGGTCTCGAGGTATACATTCTTACGGTGAACGGGATACCTTCTCTGGGCACACTTTCCTACGCACATCGTATAGACGCGACTTTATAGAACTGCAGCATTACACTAGTCACCTCAGAACATATCTTCAGACGCGTCTCGCGAGTAACTAACAAGCTAAAATATGTAAACGAAAAGAATTTTACTCGATAATAATAAGGCAAATCTGAATTAGGCAGTTTACTAGTTCGCTCCTTAATGGTTCATTAGTTTTCCTTTCTTATCGTTAATGAGAGCATGCCTTTTTGATCTTTCAATCACACCATATATTGCCATCGCAAACAACTACAGCCCAGCAACATTTGTTTTAAAATAATATTTCTAAATAATTGATCACTAGGTTGTCGCATCTGACTCTGGTCTCTGAATTAAAAAAAAAAGCAAGAGACCTTGAGGATGGTCTCAAATTATTGCGTTTTGTGAGGCTGAATTAAAGAACTTTTAATAAAGTTGCCTGCCATCAGTTGAAATTACTAGTCTCCTACATGATAACGATAAAAGAGTCAAGAAAAATAAACCTGCAGGAGCTGGAAATGTATTGCAGTAGCTTTTCAATAAAACGCAAAAATCTTTTAATTGAATTTCACGAATGGCCAGGCTAGTCATACCTAATTTAGTCATACATTTTACCAAAATTTATATCCACCTCTTTATTGGTTTCTAAGTGAAGAAAAAACACACAAAATAATTGTAAATCACTAGCCGTTAACCTTTACATCCTTGTTTTTTCTGGTTTGTTTATCAATTACATATTTTGTTGGACGCACGCAAAAATCCACCCCAAATGATAGCGCTTTTTTCACGGAGAAGAACAGATATCCAAAACTTGTCTCGGGGAATAACAATAAATTCTTTAGGCTAGCAAGAGGAACGCATCTCGAGCATCGACAAATAAGGATGGCGATTACGCATTGTATACGACACTCGGGAGCATTTCAAATGAACGAAGCAATACTGGCTCACAATAGCGCACTTTAATTTTGCGTAGTAACATTCGCGGAGACTACTCCGTGTAGGTTTTGCTCCAAGTTAACACGTTGGCCGCGATTGATGATTTGGCCCGAATGCCGTACGGGCGATAGGTTCAAACTTGTATATTTTCAGTTACCCGGCAGATAGCAAGGAGAAAAGGTGTGTGCAGCTCTGCCGAGGTATGTTCTGTCATCGTGTCACGTAAAATTTGTGGCCGCATTTGGTGCACATCGCTCAGGGTTGAACTTCGTCATTATTCCTGGCGATGTGTACCAAATGAAGCCATGCCTGTTGTGGCTCATATTGGCTCATGCCGCCTATCGTAATCACTTCTAATACTGTGGGCAATGCGTACCAAGCAAAGACATGCATCTATGGCTCATATTGCGGGAAAACGCCTAAAGTTATCACTTTTATCACTGAGAGTGATGCGCGCAAGAAATCTACATTAGTTTTGAGTCATAATTGCACACATTATGACTACCGGTATCTCTTATCTTTTTGTGAATGATCTATATTACGCATGGAAATTACTAGGGAAAGAGAATGGTGTAAAGGTTTTCATAATCCTGAATAAAATTGAGGGTATTTACATGGTTAGTTCAGTTATATTTACCTTATAGAGATCGTTCATCGTATATATTGTCTTGAGCTTCTGTTACAAGCAACATTTCAGAGAAAGAGTAAAATCAGGATGTATATCTCAAATTATCGAGTGGGACAGAGGACAGCCCACTTTCATTGAACCAACTAGAACTAAAGCCAGGATGCGCTGCCATGAATGCTACAACATACTCTCAGCAAATGAGGGAAGTGCCGTAGCAAAGGTGAAACGCGAAGGGAACAAAAATATTTTGATGACTGTGAAGGAAAACCATACATGTGCGATAATTGTTTTTCAATCACGTATTGCCAACATTGGGTGATGTTGGCAACACTCAATGTTGTAGTTTCAGATCAATAAAAAAATATTTTATTTTGTTTTCATGCAAAGATAGATATATATATTGCTTTCATCAATGGACACAAATTTCGTAATTTTTGTATTACTTGCATTTGAAAATAAAACTATTTCTCTAAGCAGTAGTTGACTTCAAAGCATTCCCTAACATGCCTAATTAATTGCATCATTGAAATTTTAAATTTGAAAGAGTAATAAGATTTTATAAAAATATGTATTTTTCACATGAATGTACCACATGTGTACACATCGCGATTCTGAGAAGTACAGCGTGTACATATATGGCGCACATCGCGGCCAACGTGTTGATGCAATTAGAGAAACATAGGCACGAGTTTCCGTCCAAAAGTAAGGGCTTAATTTAGTGACAGAGTATAGAAATAATGAAAAATAATCCGATAAAATGCAACAAATAACATACTAAGAAGAAACTTTTAAAAGATTTAATTCTAATATATTTATAATCTAATATCTTACACAAAAAAAAACAATTTCATGAACTAGCATAAACCAATTCATCTCCTACATTGTGCCTCGATAACATAAAATATGCGACACATATTCATGCTAAATGAATACTCAGATTTTCGGCCCTTCCTCAAGAAGATCATTGAACAAGAGCGTGGGAAGGCCCCGGACGAGTGAAGTACAAACAAGGAGAAGAGCCGCTAAGTCCACAGTCTATGGAGAGGCTCCACTAAAGCTCAGGACTACATGGACGATGTTCTAAAGAAAGCAATGGAGCATAAATCTCAGTCCACTGGGGTATTGGTGGCTGTCCATCTAATGATAGCTTTCATGCCAGCGTTTAATTTAGCTTGTCTGGCCAAGCCTACACGTTTAATATCAAAAGAAAGTACAAACATGTCAGGATGTACATGAATTATCACGACGAGCTTAATAGCCCAGAACCAAATAGGCACTGCGCATTCATAACGCAACATGTTGGTATGAACTTTTCATTGACAATTTAATTCATCAGTGAGTAAAACATCGCTAATGCAAAAATGCTCTAAATATACACTTAAAATTTTGTTTGTTTAGCTATCCGATAGCAAATAAAATCGATGCAAGTCGCTAGTACTGTTAAGATAAATAAATAGGTAAATACCATAAGTGATCAACGAAAGCAGCATCAAATTTTTAATTCAAATAGATTTTAAAAATAAATTCTAAATCAAATCATGCGACAAAGTTGTACCAGAGCAACCAATCGAAATTCAAGAGAATATCATTCTTTGAATATATCATTCTTTGTTTATTATCGTCATACCTAGAAGCATGCTCGAAATTACCTATAAAAAACTCCGAGTATTGTATGAAGACCTGCAGAAAAGACTCGTCATAAGTTGAGCGTGCATTTAATGTGATAGTCGAGCATTATCAAAGTTCAAGAATGTTCACAATCATTCGTATCCATTTGGCAAATTATTTTAATAAACCCGAATTTTCACGCATTCGTTCAAATCAGCTCCGAGTCAGCAGCTTATATCGTAAAATATTTAATGTTTTTTTTTTAGATTGGAAAGCTTTCGTCGAATGATGCAAACATCAATGAAACGCTAATATATACAATTGATAACATGGCTCCTGACACAAAATAAAATTCATGAATATTCATCATATAGGTACCCACTGAAAAGTTATCATCCATCAGCCATCTATCAATAACATACGAAAATCATATTCGTTGTTAAATGTGGTTCCCGAGCTCCTTATTTTAGGAATTCCCGGCTATATAGAGAGGCACGTTACCGCTTGAGGGTTATAAGATGATGAGGAGACACTTTAGTAGGAGCGATGAAACGCTCGCCATAATCTTGACCACTCACAATAAATTCCAGACAAAAACACAACACTCGCCACGTGGCACCTGCCTCGGCAAGTCAGTACTGCAAAACTTCTCATCACATCAATATTAAATCCGTTCAATCAAATCCTTTGCTCAATTAAACTAAATGATCAGAAACAGTACAATGGTGAAAACAGTTTTGAAAAATACTTATAATTAACTAGCTCTGGAGGTAACCCAACCCTCAAAATCAATTCCAGCCTGGGCCCATACTTTCAAAAAAAGTTAAGAGATCGTAAGTTCATCAGCCAATCATTGACGGTTTGCAAGTAAAATCCACCAATCATAGACAAGAAAATAGAGCGTAAGTACTTACGTTCACTTAGCGAGTTTTGAAAGTATGGCCCCAGCTATCAGAAAAGCAAGCACCCACGCGTCTGTGTCCCGGCGCACGTGTCTCTATACGGTTCTATATGTCACGAGCGTCACCGCAAGCGACGTAACGCTTGCGCTCCGCTTACGCCTGACAGCGCGTCGGCGGATTACACTGGAGCATAACCACGTTAGTACGTCTTGCAATTTAGGATCTCATAAGAATTAAAATGTTTTAAAACTATTCGCAATATTTACCCTCGTGAAACTCGCAACTCACAAAATAATAAAAATCCAACCTTACCTAGGACCAGTCCTTGGCTCAGTAGTGTTGTCATGCAGGAACATTGAAATAGCGCTTTTTAATAAATTTTATGGTAAAGAAATATTATAATCTGTGGTAAGAAGGCCAGTTTCTGTGATTTTTCTTCGGATAATTCACTGCTAGAGATATCACTAGGTCATGGAAGCAGTCATGATTTATTTCATCTACAAAGCCGGAAGAGAATGCGGCAGAAGGCAGGAAACAATGAAGGGAAGCACATTCAAGCGATAACTGCATGATAACGATGCAGTTCACGCGCTTTATCGTGGTATCTCTCCCACACTCTGGCTGCAGAGACGAGGTCTTCCGTTTCGGTTGATTGGCTCGCCGAAAGCTACGGCTGAAGCGTCAGACATAGTTCGCCAAACTGAAGCAGGGAATATATTATTTCAGAAGAGTTAACGAAAGCTTTCATTTCTTGTGTTGCTCGATCTTCACGAGCCTGGAGCAAAAATATCTAAATGTTAGGGCTACGATGCCAACGTCCAAATGACCGTTTATCGTATGAACTACCTGGTTTACTTGAACTTTTGTTGTAAGTCTCCTCACGTTCGGATATAATTAATAAGAAACACCACGAAGAAGCTATAAATGTTAGTTAGTCAGTCTAACATTCTACCATCTTGGCAGCTAAATAATAAAACTGGGCAATCGTGTGACTTGAGGTTTTCCCTAAAAGTAATATGGCATACTTGAATCTTCTAAAATAAGATTAAAAATAAGAAGAAATATAGGAATGGCTTCAATTTGTATTTTTATGTATATTCAAAGTTTATATTCAAAGCGTATTTTTTATACACAAATTTCTAAATGACTAAAAACTACTAAAACAAAAATTAAAACGTCCAACAATCGCAAAAAACTATAACTTTTTTTGTATCAACAAACAAATGATTGAAAATGAGCTTTGAACATCCACTCAAGTTAACCCTGACACAAAATAGAGCCTGAAAATTTGACCTTACAACTCTATAGTACATCACTCTTTGAGATGCAGGAACGCAGGGCGGGAGGAGGTGGTCAGCAAACAGGAAGCTCCCTCAAGTCAAACACCAACCAGCATGGATGGATGGGGCGGGCACTCACTTATGATGCACTCCCTTGCCAGTGTAAAGAAAGGCTTTCGATATATAACCTCATCGCCAGTACGTACGCTCGCATGATAACAAAACTAGTTTTATTTCGAGATGATATTATTTATTATTTGATTCATTCAACCCGTTAGTTAATGAGAGCTCATGTACGGAGGTATGTTTATGCGCCTCCAGACTTTTGTATTATTAGTTCTACCTGAACCTGAGGATAGGGATTCGTTGATAAGGTGCGTGAGGTATAAGTAAGACACCATCTGTCTAGAGAACTTATCTTGATATGAGGCGGTAATACATGTGGGTTGAATTAGTGGTATAAGGCTAAGACGTCGACCGTTAAGTCAGAGTAGTTCTAACGCGAGTTAAATCGAGTCGGTTACTGGGGGGGGGGGGGGCCTTACTAAGGTCCAAGCCCTTTTATAATATCACGACTTCAAAAAAAAAACCTATTCAACACAACATATTAAATTTAAAATTTCTTCGAAATGAAATGTAAAAGAAAAACATTTCGAGCTGCTAAAATCCTGGTGTCGACTTTCAGAAAAAAAACCTAAAACAACTGATGAATGAGCACCAGACTTAGAACAAAAGCTAACTTTCAGCAAGATGACGTAAACGCAAGACTGATTATGAGGAGAATCAGGCACACACAGCGCCGAGCCATACCAGACTCCAGAGCATGAAGCGGGAGAGGCAGTATCAGTTTTACGATTATATGGCAGGTCGGCTCATCACGGCAACACCAACACTACGTAGGCTTATGAGGAGAACCCCACGCACTTTAGCCTCCTCCTCACTGGGTAATAAAACGGGACTGATGAAACAACAAAACACACAACTAAAGTTTCAGAGGCAAGATGCCGAGCTCCATCTTTCACGTGACGAATTTAGCTCACTAAAAAGTTTTGCAATGCGGTCACGTCGGAAAATTCTATGCGCTTTCTCAAAATGGGCATCCGGGTCTTCTTAAAATATGGACCGCGACGAGTAGCGTCAGCGAGAGAAAGGCTCGCTTCCCCTATCAAGGAAATCGCTAACGGATCCTTTGTTGGTTCTCCCGCATACGACCGGGCCTTTTGGCAGCGTAAGGAGGTTAATGAAGTATATATAGATGAGATGAAAATACGAAAAAGACCTCATAAAATAACGGACTCTGAGAAAGGTTTCGGCGCGCGTAGGTAACGGCACGAACTTTTAGCGAGTGGGCAGCGTCGATATTACCTGTTTTTCTGTTGTATTCGTTAGACACCACAAACCTTCAGAAATACGAAAATGGAGCTTAGAACAGATATTGAAATCAAACATAAGTTTCGGAGTTTAATGCTCAAGTGATAAGAATGAATGCACAGTGATTCGTGAATAGATGTTTCAGGACTAAATAGACAAGCAATAAACCTTTTTTCTCCTGTATCTCCAAACTGTAGTTAACGTTTAGTACAGCAAACTATACATTCCTCAAAGAATAGGAGCTAGTGAATAAAGGGGCTAAACCTTACAGAATCTATCTTAAATTACCGATAGAACAAGGTCTCTCAACAACTCCGCCTATTTAGAAGAATCGTACTTGATTCACAGTAACGCGTCATCTCATACCTAATGGGGCGTCGGCGCCGTTGGGTTTGATCAAAACACGCTAAAAAATTAAGAGACAACGTGATGAGGTCGTTAAGCTTCACCAGAGATGACCGTCAAAACAATCCAGTCGCCGCACTAACGAGCGCGCCAGCGTCACTCGGTAATTTGCAGGGAAGATTGACGGCTCTCCATTGTTGTGGTGCATCGAGTGACCACCGCGTGGTAAATTCGAAATCGTTGTCAACCGCGCGTTCACTTCCACTTGACTTAAGGACTTCATAAGTATAATGCGCTTGTAGCTATCCTTGTTCTGACGATCAAACTTCAGAAACTAGACTTTCGAAGTCTTCGAGTTATATAAAACAATTTCAGCTATGAACTCACCATATAAATTCAATTAAAATAAAAATATTGCTTGATCTAGTAAGCCAAAAATACAAGTCAATTCGTGGAACAAAACAAATAATTATGCACCAAAACTGAGGAGGTTTTCAAAATTTGATGATAAATGAGACTTTAATTCTGCTAATGAATTTTCTAAGGGAGGTATAAAAAAATATGAATTACATTGCATTTGTCAATCTTCTTGTCTACCATCAGGAAAGTTTCAAAGAATAGCGGACAGCTAAAGATCAGGTACGAGAAGAAATATTCGGGAGCACGGAGGTCAAGTCCGACACCTCAAATTGGTTTCCTCATTGGCAGTTAATTAGATTATTTGTCACGAGAGATAAAATGCAACGGAATTCGTACCTGCCCCACTGGGTAGGGTATAAAAAACGACCAAGAAACGTTCCTGTGCGCTCTGATATTGTCCCGGAAAACTCCCTGAATTTAAGTGGTTTGGAAAGATTGAGAGAGCATAAAGATGACAGCAAAGTTTGCTCGTGAGTGACACGCTACTTGGTAGACCTGTTGATAAGCGAGGAATAACAATTCCAGTTGATGATAATAATAGTGATATAATTCTCGTCGATTAGGTTCCATTGTAAATTCAAACAAGAATAATAAAGATGCGACACTAAGCTAAAAATAATCCCATTCTTAACAAACACCTTTTGCCGCGTGCGGCAAGCATTGACTATACGATGTTGTAAATCATAAATTGATAACATCATACAATAAACTGATTCTACCCAAGGACAGAAGAAAAAAACACAACCACCCTGTTATAACAAGGAATTATTCCTTAAGAACATGCAACGTCGCAAACATAACATCTCACATCAGTGCACACCAGACAAGAACTCGCATATTCGCTAAGGTAGGCACCACACCTCGCCAGTGACGTGGCATCATTGAAGGCATTAGCAAAATCTCGTCATTAATCTGCGCACCGGAAACCCCGAGCAAGTGCTCTCGTGTTCACTAAGGAAGGCACGACACATCATCAGCGACGTGGCATCGGAGCAGCAAAGGTCAAAGGCTGCATCAGGAATGCTGTTCTGTTTAATATTACGAGCCTCTGGACAGTCCAGCGAGTAAGTCAACGCAAACCCGAGCGGAATTTTATCGGAAAATCAGGAGTATTAATCAAAAGAGGAGTGGTCGACATTGTGTTTAATAAAGGCAACGCAGAAAGGAAAATAGGATCCGTTACATGTAAATATATAAGAGGTCAAACTCCGAGACCTGTTCAGTACTTATAAAGAACCAATTTAAAAATTCGTTTATTGGATACGAGGTCGCAACGTGCACTTTAAGTGGTTGTCCAGTTCAGCAGAATAATGAGATATTTTCACTTCTATCTTTAGCCTAAGAATCGGTTCGATAAAACATGGCCAAAATGTAGTTTCAAGCTTCGGTGAACGTCAAACAAAGGAATATAACATATTGGTGTTCTAACATTAAAGGCTAGACCATGATTGGCCTGTCGCCGATTCATTGCATCACTGAGTTTTTACTTGTAGCAATGTTTCGAACGCACAACCTACTGCTCCAATCTTGGTGGTTTAAGCACTCGGCCACTCGAGGCTAATAAAGCAATAAAGTTGGTATGGTATCAAATAAATTATATTACACATCTATTGAAAAGGATGTATAATGACAAAATTTCAAATATGGTAAGAGCCTGGCATATTTTCATATCACCGACGCTGGCAAAGGACTAAGATGCGCTCGTTATTAACCAAATTTATTTCTAAAGAAACGCAATAAATGTAAATAAATATATCTCTGATTTTCCTTACACAAAAGACATATCAAAGTTATATATAAATGACTACTAACGAAGGGAAAGTTGAATCCACTTTTATGGACAGACTGCATTTAAAGAAATCTATTTAGACCACTAACAAGTCATTTATATACCGGTACAAATATCGTTTGCGTACATATCCCAACTAATTAGTATTTTCTACTTCAAAAATATTTCGAAAGTCCTATGATGCGTGGTAAGCAAAATAATTGGTTGGTAACACCATCGAGTACCAAAAATAGTAACGAAGGCAGTCTAATCTTAACGCACATATCGAGCCAGAACTTCAGAACATCGTCGCTTCTGTCTAAGCGTAATTCAGCATTGATTCAATTACGATAGCCAAGGAGTGGTATGTCGGACTTTGCAAATACGCAGCACTGTCTAAGATAAAAGCACAACTCGGAACTCGTTTTGAGCTAGGGTAACATTTTCAATAGTCGTCGCTCACTTAAACTACTAAAGAGGCAAATGTATCCAAGATAACAAAAACCAATCATTTCCTTGTTGTGACAAATTCACTCGACTGACAGCAAAAAATCTCCGACATGCGACTTGATTATTACCCAGCATGTGCATGCTATCATGCATGCACATGATCATAGTTTTACATGCTCACGCAAAACCTAATTATAATATGTGCAAGTTAATGTAAACGCAATTTTTGTACACAATATACATTGAGGAGCGCAGATGTCTAATTGGGTTGCGTTTTATTATCACAAGGTGGCGGGGATCTACACACAAACAAACCCCGTGCAGAATGCGGGAGAGTTTAAGTCTACAGACCCGATTGACGCTAGGGCATGCACTAAATAAAACCAATCTTCAGCGCCATTCGTGCCGTATTATAAATGTAAATTTTCGAAGAGTTTTGGTTATTTTACAAAATGTGAGTGCAACCGTATGAAACCGTTATAAAACGTATGTAATATGTAGTTTGCAAAACATGTAATATATAAAATACCAACACATTTCATTCTGCGTTTAAATGGACGTATAACTGAGTCCTGGCTTGACATCCATGAAAGTTAAGCGACGTTCGTGCCGAGACTACGAGTCAAGCTCCTCTGAGAATTATAGGCAGAGTATCATTTTAATCGCCTTCAATATGAGTAAGGTTGGGAATTTAAATCTATTACAATCAGGCTGATTCCAGTGCCCAGCAACGGATGACAAATTCCTCGTGTCTTTCTTCCTTACTCGATACTTGAACATGAAAAAAATCTTAAATATAAATAGAATGATGTGAATTTATATTCAAACAGTTGTCAACAAATTAAGAAGTCCAAATTCACCTCATAGACAAATTTATTCAAGATATTCAACAATTGATATATATTTCACCAATATATGTATTTGTATACTTTTTGTCTTACGATTTATTTGTTTTCGGCATCGAAAATGAATACGAAAATGCATCTCCCCACATATTTCGACTGGTAACATAAAGTAAAAAATGTAACGTTCAAGAAATTACTCAAATACGACAGGCTGGTCGCAAGGGAACGAAACATGACACTCTTCACGTCAATGCGCTATGAACGCCTCTGTTCAGCGGCTCTCAATTTTCCCTCGTAGACTCGGCCGAGTGTAATACATAGCTTAACTCTGTTAAGAAGCTGTCTGTTTGAATCATGTGGTTTTTACTTCTAAAATAAGCGTACCAGCATATATACACTGGGTAGGCTACAATATATTATTGCCTCTGCATTGTAGTCTGAGTAACCATGTATGATACGAAGGCTCGTCAGGTCCAAGCAACTCTAGTGCCTACTTATAGAATTTCCTGGCGAACACAAAAAATATAACTCAGTACTCACTGCAGTGAGTGACAGAGCGCATTTTCTCGTCGACGAAAACATGAAGTCACGGACGGACATACAGACAGACAGACGGACGGACAGACAGAAAGACGGACGGACATGACGAGCACAATAGCGCCTTTTTTCCATAAATGAGAAAATGCGCTAAAGATGCACTATGACGGCCTTTATGAATTACCCATGCTTCTGGTGTATTACGCTGACTAGGGGGCAAGCAGCCGTTCATTCTCTCAAGTTTAGTCAGGTAATAGTAATACATCTGGAATTTGCATAATCAGCACTCGCCCGGAAGCATAGGCATAAAAGGATGAGTCATCGACCTCAATCAGAACTCGAATTCAAGATCGAGAACCTAGACAACAGCTGCAACGAATCATATATAGAAAATTAAATTCATTCATTTTACATACCTCGATGTAATTATTGAGTCTTTTTACATGTCTGCCTAAACCTGTTGCTGTTTGTTGACTCACAATTGAAAATTGTTTTGAATATCGAGAATTACAACACGATGTATATGGGGTGCAATGGTAAAATTATGCGGATATATAGGCTATATAGCTAATTTGAATTCAGTATGTTTTACTCGGACAATGCAATAATACCTGCTATGTAATGTTCAGTTCGTGAATTTATCTGCAGCGACGAGCCAAGACCCCAACAAAGTTTGATGGGATCAATTTCTCGAGTTTCAAACGAACCAGTTCCTGATGGACATTTATTAGAGTTTTTAACAGAGGCGCGGTCACAACAAAGGATCATTCGTCAGAGCACCAAGCCTTATCTATGACGCTTCAGCTTATAGGATACAGCCATTAAATTCGATACTTCTTCACTTCTTCGATACTTAGAAGATACAAGCGTAAGAAAATTGCTGACACATGCCGAACGGAGTCCATAATATATCCTACATTAAAATACTTGGGGACAATAAATGACCGAAATTTGAGTGGGCATTATCTTCAAAGTATTATGTGGCGAAATTCAGAGTATTTCTATTTCATGAGTAGTGAATTTTCCTGTGTGATGAATCCGGCAACTGAGACGCTTGCTCTCATGTCGTTTTTGAGGGATAAATCATCTATATATCTATATACATTACATTGCTCAACTGGAAACATATAAGTGATTTTTCAATGCAAAAAAGAGAAAATGAATAATACTTAGAGCAAGCAACATAACTAGAGGAAATAGTCCTGGTGAGCTCGTAGCTAGGCGCATTTAGAGCAGTGACGCTCAGAGTCCTAATTAAGAACCATTTAAAGTTAGTCTCCCTGCAGCAGCAACATAATTAAAATAATTAAAGCCCTCCCCCAGCAGCAGTACCAACATCTACACAAACAGCACCATCACCAGTATATATATCAGGTACATGCCAGAAGCAGCACCAACAGTTACTGCGACTTCACAAACACTAACCGTCGTAGCAGTACTAGCAGCACCGATGGCAGTTGAAGCACTACACTTACATCATCATTTTAGTCCAAAATCCAGAGCGAACATAACCCGGTTTCAAGTCTGATGAACCTCGTTGAAGAGAATGCCGTCGACTTTTTGTTGTATTTGAAAATCAAATACTTTTGCAGAGAAATCATCCATTTATCCTCAAAACTTATGGATTTCAACATGCAAATCCAAGGACAAAAGCGCTCTAGCGCTGATCCAGGGACAAAAGCGCTCTTAAGTGATAACTTTGTTATCACATAAAAAAAATTATGTACGATTTCCGTCATTACTATAAATCATTATTATACATGATAGAAGAACATCGCATCTAAAAAAATATGATACTGGTGAAGTAATAAACTCACTTCAACGCATATTATTGAGATTTAACTCTTAAAATTACTGGATGGGATTTAATGTTTGCAAAATATGACCGAGAAACCGCTTTAAAAACAATAATAACGGTATTTCATAATAATTAATTGTCGGGTAAGCAATTACGGTGAAGAATATACAAATTTTAAAGCTAAAACAAAACGGACACTTTTAAAATAAATATCGTGACCTGAAGTAAACATGTGCAAACGAAGACGGCAGCAGAGGCGCCAGAGGTCCGCCCCAAAGGCATCGTTGAGGCTCTAAAGAAGCTCCAATTTTCGAGCTCCAAATTGCAGGAATTCGATACAGGTGTCGGCCTTACACGTCAAAGAATTTTATTTAAAATGAGCTCACCAGAGACCATTATACTTCATATTACTCTAAGGTATTTCTCGTGCTAATAAAGTTATCTTGATTTCTAAGTATATGCCAAGCATGTATCTCCGAATTTTCCCGAGCTTTTCAACGACTGCTGCCAACTTCTATAGTTTAAAAACACGTTATTGAATTTACAGATGAGTCTCACTTTTAAAATTATAATTTAATGTCATATTTCAATTTCTCATCTCCTCTACGTATGCATCGAACAATGATTATTTTATTCAAATACACTAAATTATGAGTATATACTAAATTATGATTGCCTGTATGCAAACGCCAACCTAAATTACAAGAAGTTATGTCTGTTATTAAGAAAATAATCTGCACTTCTTTCCTAAATCTTTGAGTAAAAAATATAAGTCGAACGCAGACAGGGATGATGATTCGCAGTACGGAAGATGCAAGAACTGCGTAACGCTCAACAGACGTCACCACCAGAAAAGCCAGAGAACCATTAAAATTCACAATGATAATAAACTTTTTGCTGTCTTTTAATCGAGAGGCCTCTCAAGCAGCATAGTCTTTGTCCTTTCTATGCGCACTATGAGTACCGGTGCGACATAATTTAAGCTAAGATCTATGAGTGCAAATCTCAAGTTAAACAAGACGCTTGAGTATGGAAGCAATAAAAGGAGTTGGATGAGACACGTGTCGCGGAATCGCAGTCGCTTGATAAGTGCATCAAAAAAGCCAAATATTCGGAGAGTCAACACAAGAGCCGTCGGATATCTCAGTCCTGCCGACACGTCGGTGCTGAAGCTCACATTGAACGGTGGGTGTAGCAGCAACTTGATATATTCTCATCACGCCTTGCGATAGCATAATGACACGACAACTCCAGCAATTACATTTGGCTCATACCACAAGCAATTTGTAGCTTTAATAAATCTCGATTGCAAAGAAAATATATATTTAATAGTTTAGCTCCTCATCGGGATGCATAGTTAGCAGCTGTCAATTTTCCAACACCATTATTATATAAAACTAGCAACTTTGTGTTTAATGTGAATAAAATTTTGGGAAAAAGTAAATCGTACAACAGTTGATGAATATTACTATGAATAACCTCATTATTGAGAAACTTGCTTCACGTTTAAGAATGAACATGAATATGTCGAGATAAATTAAGCAGCACTTAACGCACCTACCACTTACGATAAGCATTGAAATGAACGCTACACGCAGGAGCGGCGCTAACGAAGACATACGAGTCAAGGTAATAAGTATAGTGCTGGACCATCTTAACAGAACACATATGTAAGGCTCCTCATAAAACTCCTAACGATCAACTGAAAGCACGAAGGAACTTACAACAAATGCTGTAACATCTCAGTCTCAGTGCAGCTGGTCACTTTTATGGACGTTGAAACAAGGCTCCGAGATATTGGTAGACGCTGCAGCTAACAAAACTTTGCAGCCAACATAAATAGCAGCAAACGGAACTTGATAGGGAAGCTCACTTCACGGTAAGATAAGCGGCCATAAACTCTGAACATATATTGTTTAAAAGCCATGAAACTAACGCAACTTAGAGAACATTGCACCGGCCGGTACTTTATTTGATAAAAATAAAATAAAAATAAAAGGATACAATAGTACAGAAAAAGTTTAAGCTTCGTGAAATATTTAAAGTAAAATATTCGCTTAACAGAGAGAGACACATTTCATAAAAATCATCGAAGAAAGTTTGCACCGAAAAAGTATCCATGGAGATTGTTCAATTTGCGAGACGAAAGGAAACTTTACAGCGACACTATTCATACAGATTAACTTCACAGCCAGGCAGACTACGACCTGAACGATCGATTAGACAATAATTGTATGGAAGGAACTTCTCAATATTCAAGAGCCCAATAGCTATGGTACTTGAGCCGTCCTGGGGCCATCCTTTCAAAACTCGTTAAGTGAACGTAAGTACTTACGCTCTAATTTCTTGTCTATTATTGGTGGATTTTGCTTGAAAGGCCATCAATGATTGGCTGATGAACTTACGATCTCTTAACTTTTTTTTTTTAAAGTATAGGCCCTGGGCAAGCTGTGATCAGGCGCTCACTGCGTACCAATGACTTCTGAATACCGCGATATTAAATGGCACCGGAGATGAAACTAGACAACCACGCTGTCATTCAATGAATTTACTACTCAACCACGCTTCCCAAATGTGGGTAGCATAACAAATAATGTCAGAAGATTATAGAGTACTTTTAAGAATAAATTCTATCTAAGACAGTTACTTCAAAAAATCATTTTTTACAGTCTCACACAAGTTTATAGCATCTCAGGCTGCGAAATAGTGTTATGGAAAGTGTACACCGATAGAATTAGTGTGAAATTATCAAAAACTTCATTTTATAAATCATGTAGCGTGCATGGTTTGCGGAATATCTTCGCGAACGTTTTCGCCGATAAACTCAAAGGGGTTGATTTATGTCGAAGATCTATAAACGCTTCTCATCGGGCCGTTCCAATATTTCTCTCTTAAAAATGACACATAAGTAAAGAATATAAGACCACTCAGGGTACTATGGAAGACTCGTGCGCGAACGGATACTATAATAAAAGCGCTAGAAACACCCAGCACTGAGAGAGGATCGACTAAGCTAGCTACGAGGAGAGTATTGTATTGCAAATTGCATTACATTTACTCTATATTGTTCTACTTAGTATTGCATATTGAAATATATATAATCTAAGAGGAGGGTACCGCAAGCCGTTTTGAAATATATTTTTCCACTCGCATGCAAAAGACACTTTTTTCCACTATAAACATTGCATGCCAATCATCAATGAAAATAAAACCTCACCCAATGTATCATATCATTCGAGTTAAATTTCTAACTAAGAAAAAAAACATAACGAGTATCAAATAAATGATAGGAACTTTTTCATAAAATTTAGTCTGCTTTACACATTAATTCTTGTCCAAGACGCGAAGAATGTTGGGTCAACAGATACCGAGAGTGTACAGGAATCCTCGAGCAGCATGCAACCCTCCCTGAGATCTTCATAATTGTTTTAATTTAACATTAATATTACAATGAAAATGGATAACGTGTCGTAGTTAACATGATACACGGTATCAGCCAAACTCTGAGCACGACTGCATGTAGGCTTCGCTAATTACGACGCGGCACAAATTCCTCACGGCTTAAAATCAGGGTTGTTGCAGGGACCACGAAACAATTGATTATCATAATAATGAAATGCGCTTAATATTGGTAATGAAATACGCAATAAAATGTTTTTCGTATTTTAATATATGACAAAATGCGATAAAGTTTTGTGAAACGATTTGGTTTTTGCGAAATCCCACTATGGTATCATTGGAATTATCCAAGGACTGAAATTGAATATTTAAAGTATTTGCAGAGGAGCTCGTAGTTCTCGTTAGATGAATAAGGGTGTAACAATTAATTCAACCTCCAAGCACTACGAAACGAATTTTGTAATGACGCTCAGCTGCCTCTGAGCTCGGCCTTCGAAGTCTAGATATTTACCATAAGCGTCCGTCATTGTACGTGTCTGAGAGCGATTTAAGTTAAATTTCGCCCGAAGCATTCTTTGTGATTAGATTAACGCGTTTGTTAACCTTCCCCTTACCGAGAAGATATAAATCTATTTTTAAATCAATAGCACAACATCTCTATGCATTTTTATATTTCTGAACCAGGAACGGTTTAATGGAATAATATTCCTTATAAATTTTCTCACCGATATCTCAATCGTCATTAAGAAACAAGCGGGACTTGTTGAATAGTTCAAAAAGTAAAGGGCTTGCAGTGGCGCTCTATATACATAGAGACGCGGTCGTCAGACTTGTACTGGAGTGCGCCGAGTCATGCAGGGGAGCAAGACATAAATCTAGAAGGAGGCTCCAAGGGGATTAATTAATGACTTTGCATGAGGAACGAGTTCGCTGAGCCGTAGGCATGCACTCCAACGCATTATGGAAGCCTCCAGCCTCGGAAAGAAGGTACACAATTCAGACCAAGATAATAATTCTGAACAAAACATCCCATTACGAACTGCATCCTTGGCAAAATTTGCATTAGAGTTTACGAAGTTCCAGATAAGATTTACACAGGAAATTCGCAAAGGAAATCATTTTTCCAAACGAATATTCTTTTCGAAAAATTGCTTAGTACTTGCATCGATGTAAAAGGTGAAATAATGTCATGAATCTAAAGTTTCATCGAGTTTTATCCGGAATTTATCTTACGAACAAATAAAAAATATAGTAGGCTTATAGACGGACACATGTTTCTGTTGAAAGAACGATTTCAGATCTTATTTTGAAACGATTCCAGGTCTGGAGCGGACGTTTTACGACAACTCAACTGAGGAAACGGCCAATTTTCAGCGAACCAGTTTCATGGATAATCGGCAAAATTATCGCACTGCCTCTAGCTTTAGGCGTTGAAACCTCTCCGGAAAACGCACTCGAAGGGAGTAATCGATGAAAAACTTGAAGCTTTGTCGCTGAATCCAGTAATAAAAAGACAGCAATGCAGAGCAATAAAGCTTAAGTATATTTTTTAAATTCTACAAAGACCATCAAATGACCCTGACAGCACATACCAGAGGGGATCCATCGGTATCTGAATGGAAAATAATTTGATCGCCGCACCTAAGAAATCAATTAAGATACTTTGGCTTCACATCTATGGGTTTCTTTGAGAAGAGATGGAGAAGTCAAGTTCTTAGGTTATCGACCACCAGGCAAGCACGTGAGTTTAATAAACTCTTGCAGGTTCTTAAACTCAAAAATTGAGCGAGAAAATTTCAACACATTTATTGGTAGTCAGTAAATTTGTGCCTTTAATTCAAAATATTACTCTTAATTCGTTTTCCATTCGCACACAGAAAGTCAAAAAGAGTTTAATAATTCATAATCAAGAACAGCAAATAAAACTTATTACACAAATAAACAAATAAAAGATAAAACTCCCAAATGAGACGTCACTCACATCTTCGTTTGCATTCCAGACGCTGTGAAGTATAACGAAAAATGAACAGTTTCGAAGTCAGGATGACGATTGCACTCTCTTGGTGCGTTGATTGCTTTAGCGAGAATTCCAACAATTGACTGTAATTACGAGCGACCTTGGCAATCTTCAAGCCGTTGATCATTGCTTATAGGCTGGGACGTCGATCAAAGAGAGATGGCGTTGAGACGGAGCGTAACTCAAACATGCCCCCTAGATCGGGGGACGAACGAGAGGAAAGCTCATGGTCATATGACATTAAAAAAATGTCCATCACGTCATGTAATTGTGTAGGTCCGCGAGAAATAGGAGGGCAGTGAAAGTAGAAAGGGGGCTTCTGAAAAGGGGTAGAGCGCTTGACGGTAAATGCAGGTTAGGTTACGAGAGATAACGTAGAAAATAAAAAGTTGTATGACAATAATAAGAATGATTGATGATGGGCAGCTATAACAGTTGAAGAGTACAAGCAATGGATCAACAAAATTAAATATAAAATGAGAATTCAAGAAATACTAAAACTCTAAACAAGATTATAAAATGAATTTACACCAAGTGTGAACAGCCACTGAAACATATTTTCCGTCAACGCAACGAAATTGACAATTGAAAGGTGATGGAAAAATTCACCTCGATGGGCATATAGCCATCAAAATAACAACGAAGAATTAACATGCACCATCCAAAAATTATACAGCTCAATCAAATAATAAACTTGATAATTCCAACGAATGTGTTAAACAAAAAAAGATAAAATTGCTATGGATAAAATTAGGTTGAAATCGAAATTCGAGAAAGTAAATGTCACTGCTGCGTCAATGCACAACGCCAAGTTGACGATGCCGACGCCACAGCGGCGCGGCTACGACGTGCCACGCATGCCCCAGTCTTGGCACAATGCCACGGCATACCACGGCAGCCACGGCATACCGCATGTACAGCAGCTGCGTGTTGCTGAGTGATGACGCTGAGTCTGAGCGTGCGTGCAATGACATGCGATATCAGCAGCACTACTAAGCACGTGCATTCTTGCGTCAGTATTCACCATGGAATACTTCCAAACCTCTGGAAATTATACACTCATAATCGGCGATCAAACAACCACCATTCGAAAACTATCAACAACACTGGCTAATTTTTTTTCAACGAAGAGCACATAAAATGAATTTAGGCAAGTTTGGTTGAATACCAAAGAATTCACTTCATTAATTATTTTACCGTTCGTTTTTTCACTTAGCCCACCGTTGCTCCTTAAAACAGTTGGCAGAACGAAAATTATTAGTAAGAATAAAACTATCAATAAAAAATATTCTCTAGTCTTTAGTCAAACTTGCATAAAGGAAAAACATCCGTCCGACAATACATAAAAAAATGAATTGTGAATGTAGAAAACTTGAAAATACACTTTGTTCTACAACAATTCTCACATGTCAAGGTACACATATCTTAAGTTGTTTTTCATCCACCTACAATCAAGCTCACAGTCGCCAATTCAGCGGGCTCTTCTACACGACACCGAAACAAACACATGAAAGTTTATCACGGCTGAGCAAACCAAAGCAAGCGGCCGATGTGTGCAATCAGAGCGCCATTCACAAAACGCGTCATCATCGCAGTTTCAAGTCACCCTGCTTTGAATAGGCCAAAAATAGGTAGGAATAAAATAAAAGGTTTCTGGGGACGTAGACAGGGCGGCAACAGCTTTGCATAGAGGGAAAGCTTTGAAAAGTTGGAGGCAGGAAGATGAATCATAAACGTGAAGTCATTCCAACCTCTACTACTCAGAGGAAAAATAAATAACAATGCATTGAATAGCTAGTGTCATCTAACTTTCAATTAGAGTGACTTCAAAAACTCACAAAAAAGTTGCTGGCATCATGGAATTGATTAGCGCATTCGAAAGTATTCAAATGAAATCATCTTTCTAGGAATGCGGTTGCAAGGAACAATTCGTTTTCATCGATACAAAAAAAATTCTTTCTCAATAAATTTCAAGAACTTTGAGTCGAAATTATCTGCTTAATAAGGCAGCGATTGGCATGAAGCAGAAAGGGACTCCAAAAGGTCTTATATTTTTTGGTTATGTGATAGAATAGGGAGGTTAATAAATATAATCCGTCTGGCGTGACCACCCGTTGAGGTATCGAGACGATCATAAATAATATACACAAAAAAATTTCCGGGAACTAACGTAAATCATTTTCTAAGAAAATGATTTGCACTTTCAAATGTGACACCCAAACTAAAGGCCAATTAAAAAGCTACCCAAAACAATACGGAGAATTCAACAACTAACGAGTAAACTGTTGCAGCACTGATATTTCTATCAGGAGTAAAATTATCAAAATGGTAGAGGAAACAATAAGAGCATAAATATTTCATGCGTTTATTTTGTAAGTTAGATATAATTCACCCAACAATAATTAATCGAAATACGGGGAAATTTCAAAAATATTGCCTGCGTCCATTAAAATTCATCTATGAAATTTCCGGAATGTGAATTACTTACAAAAACTGAAGTGGGCGTCGTTTTAGCAACTCACTCAGCATTCTTGCTCACCTGCAACAAAGTTGTTAAATTAGAAATTTTAAATAGAATAAGGCGCTTTTAAGCCCAACAGCACCTGAAGTAAAAAACAAAAATTATTAGAATTATACTGAAAATAAGTGGAGTGCTTGAACTTAATTATTGTTGTCTCATAATGTTGTGAAACAGTAAGTTCGTTTTCATATTATTGAAGCATCAATGCATGATAAAAACTTAAATCAAACTTCAAGAGTACTTACTATTCATCTATGGATTTATCAACACGTCAATACGGAACGAGCGCAAACTGCTCACACATTCGAAATACCGGTCAGAGCTTGAGCCACGCTTCAATTACAATACACCATATCCAGCCGCAATAAGATATCTGGAGCGCTTATTCAACTGCGACCAGTTCTGTATAATGGCGTTATAACATCTCGCTGGTAGGCCAGTCGCTGCACTCACTTTCGTCGGGAGACAAAAAACTGAGCCGCTCATCTCACTTTCAGAAGCCACTTAAAAGCTGCCGTTTTTTTTTCAGTACCACGGCGACATTGCACAACAATAACTGGACGGCACGCTATGCAGAAGCAAGAAGTATACAGACAAGCTATACCGGAAGACTTTTTTTCTCAACATATATAATGCAAATAATACCTATATGCTGCTGCGCGCAACTGTGAATACGTTTCCACATTCTATACAACAAATCCCACATATGGACAATAAAACACCAACAGCGATGCAAATACGTAACGCTGTAGCTCTTGCACCACAGAAGAAGATCTGAATTCCAGCAACGCTGCACGCATTATTCCAATAAAGTTGCTCCAACAACGGAACTGTCGGGCGTTCGTGCGAGCTCTGAAGACCCCACACGCGATGGCTCGAGTCTCAGCAGGAAGCAGATAACGAAGTGCCCCCTGCAATAGCCGCGATAGTTCAGTGTGCACAATGTAGTCTCGTATACAAGTTGATCATGAAGAAAAACGAAGACTTTTACGGCCCATTGATGTCTGCGTTCATTTAAGTTCATTGCCATAGCGATTTGCTATTCATTGAATCGGATTAGAATGAAATACTAATGACGCCGAATAGAATGAGAGAAATTTTTCGTCGCGGCAACGTGTCTAGTTTTTATTTCACTGCGATGACTTTACTCTTCTAAGACATATGCGAAATAATTAGAGGATCAATTTTGTTTAAAACTGGAGTCTGGCACAGTCGAAAAAAAAAGTTTCCGCCGAGGCAGGCAGCTCTTGACGACTGCAGTAAGGAAACCTGCATGCCTTCGTGTGAAGCGGAATATAAGATAAGCAACTTCTATTGTTTACTAAAAGTAATTTATAAAACCAATCATTTTCAAGCCGAGTACCTTCACCTGTGAAACAATTTTTTGTTAACAGATAAACTTGCGTCTAAACTGAATTTTAGAGTTTTTTTCTTAGTAAAAATTAACAGATCATAAAAAGAATATTCAAGCTTCCAGAACCTGATAATTCTTAATCGTACAGAAAAGATAGTTTACTATTACGATTTATGCTTGGAGCTTTATGCAAAATACCGCTTCGTTGTCCACTCAAGTACATAACTAAAATTTATTAACGTGAAATCTAAGAACGTCGAGTCTATAAATAACGTGACGAGTCTCACGTCAGACCCAGGCTATTCTTGTATATACGCGGTATTCGAGTAAAATTCTACACACTAACTGAATAAGCACAGCAAAAGGTCCGGTAACAGCTCCAACACGCATTATATAAAACTCGGTTCCCTTAACAGTAAGATGCTTATGTTTCCAGAAATAAATCATTGGTAATTAAATGTTAAAAATTTAAATAGTTTGCGCATATACAACATGTCTTACTTGGAATGAGACTGAGCCAAATATTTAGCACAAGGATAATATTCCGTGCAAAAATCCACACCAAACATATCGGAACAATGTCTACACCAAACATGGATGATTGTGATCGATTCGTGATATAAAAGAATCGCTGCTGCAACCGTCAGGCCATGCTAACGATTAGCGATCCAACAGCTGGTGGCAATTCTATAAAGGCAGTTCAGCATCGTTTCACAATTAACTACATCTATATTACGCTTGAAAATTTACATCTATATTAATAATTGAAAGTTTATCCCAAATTTCATGTGAAGATCTCAAAGTCACAACAGCAATATGATTGAAGCCGTGCATCTTATTGCTCACTACTGATGTCTGGATGTGCGAAGAAGTCTTGCATGAAGACGAGCCGCTAAAGACAGGCTGTCAACTGGCCCCAGCTGACCACTATCGGGGACTACTGTTTGTAGTTGGCGTGACCAGGCGATGAAAAAGCGCCAGTGTTTGGTCATGCAAATGCAGCCGAGCGCTCGAGCGTGGCTACTTTCCTACAGCCGTTTAGCGAGTTTTTCCTAGCAAAACTGGCAAAGAGGAAGTGTACCTGACGACGGAAGTTTGCCTGTTTGCACCTACTGCTCAGCAGGTAATGGTTGGATAGATAACACACGTGGTCCAATTCTCCAATAGCTGTGTACGCTAAGTCACGAGTTAGAAGTGAACCTCGATTGGAGTAGGACACAAGAGTAGAAAAACGTAAGGACGACGTTATGAATTATTCCATATTTCCCAAACAATACTTCTTTATTCCTGGCTCGTAAACTTAGGATTGGAACAGATATCAAGACAAGTGACTTAAGAGTAGGCAAGTTTTCGATCCGATGCAACCCCTGGCAATGCAATCCTATCTCCGGATCTGGGGACGCGCGAGGAGACGTCAAGAGGTAATCTTCGTAGGGGCGGCGCCGTCACGGTGACGGCTGAACTCCCATGGTTACGCTGCTGCGACTGACGCTTACTTAATTATAAGAGTGCAAAGCCCTGCAGAGCATGGGAACCTCATCCCGCAGCGACAAATTCATGCAACACCTTGAGTAACACGCTTAATGTGACATTCCTTCATTCCTTGCAAACTATCGGCATTTGTCGTAACTGAACGCGTAATTTTAAACATTCATGATCATGAGCCGTAAATAATTCAATATTTCGCTACTTCTTCAAATATTGAGAGAGCAACGTATCAGCATAGTGATGAAACCTTTGACCGTTCAAAATGTTTGTCTCGTCTTGAACAACTAGCGCACGAAAGCATTTCCATCGAAAAGTTCGATGATTGAATTTGTAAATAAAAAGATTGTAAGACCAACCGATGTTATTTCATGCTAAAAATTGCATCAGCTGAAATAACTTCGTTTTTAACTAGCTGCCAGCCACCAGGTGGCTCTTATACAGACGGCACCAGCTGTGTTCTCATTGGTGTAACAAAAAAAAACGGAGCTCCGTAACTTCACGGAAAAGTACGAAACAGGCGGTAAGTGCAGGAGGAAATATACGAATATTTCTAGCACACGCTCTGAATAATATTCTCGCGCAATAATTATAATTTCATAATAGTAATTGCATTCATAAGACAATTATTTCCCTATTATTTTCACGGCAGCAATCATGAATCCGTCTATTAGGTTAGATATCTTCGATTTATGATAATTATGTAATTTTATGTAAAATAAAAGCGAACCATAGAATATAAACAGAACTAGAGCGTACATTCTATTACAATGGTGAACATGATTCAACGCTTTTACTTCACATTTATATACAATACATATACCACGGCTTGGTGAGTTATAATTAAGTATCGAATCGTGCTATTCTATCAGAACTTGATGTATATGTGACAGCTCACTAGATTATATCTACTAAAAACTAAACCTTCTCATGTGTCTAGGTCATGCTAAACCCTGCGACAAAGAAGCACTACCGAATAAGTCATTTGAGGTGCCTTCCGTTCAGCAAGTGGAAAAAACGAACGGAAAGAAGAAGGCCGCGGAGCCCAGGAGCTTTCTCTGTTTTCTAATAACCGAGTCTTAACGTAGTGAAACGATTGGATCGGACCGAGTGAATACAGCAAGTAACACAGAGACAACCGAAACAAACACTTGAATCGTCGCTTGTAACGACAATCTAGTCGAGCACAAATGTATCTAAAATCGGTGAAACCAAACTAAACAGAAATACCTGTTTATTATCCGCATTCGATCGGCACAAACGCGCTCGAGTGGAATTTTCGTCGAATGCAGACAGATTGGTTGCCGACAATGGTAAGGCGGTTATAGCGACGTACAGAGTTCCGTCACTCGATCACTGCACTGTAGGCACAGACAATGGAGCGGTACTATTCAGCCATGTTGCTTTCTACGCTAATAATAATGCATATCAGCAGAGCAAGATCATGCAGCCAAAGCAACGATGTTTCGCGCTGTAAAATAAACTAACCAAAAATATGTAGACATATAGCGCGCACTATTCTAATTCGTGTCTGACTATCGAAAGCACGACTTGTCACTTCATAAATTTTTGGCTTTTAACGATTCTAGCAGATAGTTCTTAACAACAAACTCCTTAGGTTTACTAAGGATAGTCACTTTTGCGTAAAAATAATTAACACAGGATAATACCACGCGATCTAATGCTGACATCTCTTGTTCCATGCTAACTTCACAATTGTTAGACAGACACGTCGCGCGAGTGACCACGCCGCACGGTTGTTTCGTTCCACGCTCTCTTGATTCTTGTGCCTAGAGATTAGAAAAAAGTTGCTTGGTTACCGGGTTATGATGCTTCTTTTATTGATAGAACCAAGTGCTTTAATTGGCAGTAAAACGACCCGCATGTTTAGCAGAACTATAGGATTTGCTACTTCAATCAATTCGCCTAGCATTTCCGAAGTTACTACTTTTCGGCTACCAACAATGAAGCGAGAACGTCACAAAACTTAGACAGGTGGTAAGCAAAAGGTCACAATATCATGACCTTTGAAAGGCTATATAAATACCTATATAAATATTTATAAGATAGGAAAATCCTTTCTTGCTAAGCAAGTGAATACAAAAGATAGGGTGTAACGACTACAAAATTAAATCATATTGATATTGCACATCGACACTTGAACTCCAACAAAAAGATCCTAACAGGAACATACCGTTAATTGTTCAAGCAACTTCTCGTAATCGAGAGTTTGGCCTACTAAGCGAGGCAGCACACTGAATCTGCAGGGCAATTTGCAAGTGCGGAATCAGAATCACCTTTTGTTTTGGATAAGAGGTCGAAGCTAACTTCCTGCAGAGAGCGTTTATAAACTTTCTTTAATCTTCCTGTAGGCATAATTTGCTTCTTCCTACATGCGTGCCGGCTCGTTCCCATCGCTGCATTGTTAAGAGTGTTCCGTTATTCCTCCTTAGCAATACGCAGTCCGTCGTATGTCGTTGGAATGCGGCGCAATTCCGCCTTTGCAATTGAGCAATCCATGCCACGCCATTACCGTGGATGAGCGCGGCTCGTGATGAGTTGTAGCGCTGAGGGTATACATCGAAATGTGCATCACGAGTCAGGCGCTGGAACAAGTCACTCGGAGGAAACGGGTAAATTGAGCAACGTTTTGTAAACATTATAATTTTGTTGCGCTGTACTGCCTTCTAGTAGCGAGATACACGGAGAATTTTGCGATTCTAAACACCCTTATAGAACCGTGTTTTGAGGCTGAACTTCTTTATTTGCCTGAAATTTCAAAATAGGGTAATGAAAGTTTCTACAAAACAGAGTAAGAGAAGATCAAGAATTTTCATAACCACTGAAAAAATTTGAACGTCTGTGACAGCTCTTCGAATTGTTTAAAGTGTGCGTACTTCAAAGAAGCGGAAAATGAAACTGCATAACTTGATTCAGGCGAACCAAAGAAACCAAACCACGAGTACATGGAGCAACAACCTATTAAGAGTTTCAGAAACTCTCCGCTTTCATTAATTTTGAAATGCAGTACTAGTGAACACGATCCCGATTATCGCGATGACAGGGAAAGCCCGAGAGGTACTTCGGATCTGAAAATTTGATGCAGGGAAAGTAAGAGTCAATAATCCCAGAAAGAATCTCTGCAGTGAATGGGATGACTATGTAGAGATAACATCGCGGGCATTGCTAAGGCTTCTTCAATACGCGATTTCCAAATGACAAACAGATCTGGGAAAAATCCAGGCAGTGTTATCGTCCAGAATGAAGAACAGCACAGCAAACAGAATGAACTCACCCCAAACTTTCTCCGTGCGTAAAAACTCGTTGAAAATTCATGCTCTGCAAGCAGCCTGTACGTAACTTCAAACTTTCCTTTTCAGCGAGACGAGTTTTGAGTTCTTGAATGAATCAATCAGGGTTTTTTTCGTGCCCAAACCGGATCCCTGAGAAGATTTTATCCAGTGAGCCATCAGAGAGACCCGGTGCTATAAGCTACATATGGTCACCGGCTGTGTGCTGTAGCCCCCAACATGGCAGTGTAACGGTAGGCCGAGGATGGTCATGATAGAGAGCCGCCCAAACCTCGCCAACTATGCTCGACTGCAGACAAACAGGCTGAATCTCTTAATAAGAGTATTACATCATTTTACTCACACGCCCACTCAATCACAGAGATTGTTGAAGATGAAAAAGAGAACTCATTCAATTTAGCAGAAATGCTTCAGAAATCCCTGAGAGAGATGGGATAATTTTTTCATGAAAAAATTAGCGACCTCAACGTAAACTTCGCAAAACTCACCCATGAAATAGAAATGCAATTTTAAATTCAATGATGACGATTATTAAACATGCAAATAACAATGAATGACAAAAAATATTAACTATGGAAATATTGAGTCGGAATAAGTAATGCAGGACTTGGAAGTCCATGACGTCCGAGAGTAGGACAGAGGTCAAACATGATCTATTACTAAGTATTGCATCACATAATGGAGAACATGGAGTTCCAAAAGTACACTCTTACTCAAACCTTAACAGTTTATGGCAACGGCTGTACTGACATTCGTCATACTAACGGCTTTGTTAGATCCAGCAAAAGACAGACAATAAATCAAAGTATGCTAGGTAAGAAAACCGAATATTCATCACAACTCGTATAGGGATAAAAACTAGAATGCTCTAACAGATGTCAAGTTTACATAAATGCAACCATCAAGTTTGGGCGAAGTCAGGACCAAACTTCTGAGATACACTGGAACGCGACCTATGAAAGTAACGTGACAAGTTCGACTCAAACTCAATAAATAAGAAGATACGATCTGGTGAAGATATCAAAGCAAAGCATCAACGTCAGTCCAAGCGGTCGTGACGAGGACTCTTGCGATAAATATAACATTCATTATACGACGAAGGTTTGCATCTCAGCCGCCGATCAACATCACAAGTACATTTTTCAACTCACGGGAGGCTGCGTAAAAAATTATATATATTCGTTAACTGTGAGTAACTACTGAAAGTTATGAAACAATATTGTAAAAGGAAGAAAATTTTATTGATACAGTGCAATGCATAAAGTGACGATATTTCAAAGAATTGCTGTAATTTTTCTACTTTCCCCTCTACAATCATCACGGAGTCCAAGTAGAAGACCCGCAATAGAAAGCACATGGTAATGTTTGGGTTACATTGCGCCAAATGCTCTGCGATGTTCCGTCATCGCAGAGCCATTACGAACTTCGAAACTTCTTCCACGTCGCCGAACCCACCGATGTTCCAAAGATGAGCACAAGGCAAGATTTGACAAAAAATTATCCCTATTAACGGTAAATTCATCAATTATCATCACGTCATGTTTTCGACAAGTGCAACAATAGCTGTACTAGCGAGAGAAAATTAGTTTCTAATTTTCAAATTAAAATGTGCCATTTGGCCGGCCTGATAGGCGCAATCAAAATAAAGGATCACCACTACAGAAGAAAGTAGGATCGATGATCCGCAGTTGAAAAATTCGTTACTGCGCATCATTTAGTGGTCAGTGAAGACGACGATGAGGCTCCAAATATCGTGGGAACCATCTAGCTCTTCCTTCGAAAGACTATCACCTTCAAGCCAGAAGATGAATTCTTGTCATCTATTGTCAACTCAGCCCTAGAATCATAGAGCGAATTTTATTGGTAAATCCAAGCGAAAAAATGTGTTCGTCGAAGAGACCTTGGTGGCACTTCCCTTGTGAACGTAAATCAGAGCATTCAATTATTGACTGTGGTTGTGGTATAGAATCATTTCGTAGGTTTTGAGTCATGATCAAGCTCAGAAAACCCTTACATGTGTCAGGAACATAACATCGACCATCTAACACTAAACAAACCGTTACACCAATACTTCGCGACGACAGGCGCAACGGTATCCCATTGGAACGAATTTCCAAGTCATACACAAAAAACGCAAAATTGGCGCAAAAACAGTATGCAAGTAAATTCACGGAATAGAATTATTATTTTTTCATTATTGTGTTTCTCATACCAAATCCATCGTGTATCAGGTGTTTAGAACCGCATACAAAATTTGCGCCCTTTTGTGTGCTGGTTGTATATATAAGTCATCCTAAACAATTTGTACCATTTGTAAATTTGTACCGAAACTAAAAATTTGTAGCAAAAAGAAGCCTTTTCATGCATTTAATGTCAACTATAACACCACATGTTTTCAACGCCGTCGTTAGTCTCAACATTGCTTAATTTACCCCATATTTTTCGGGGATCTCATAAAACGAAATCATTCGGACGAGAATGAAAGTTAGCATCACAACGAAAATCCGTCATCAAAGAAGACGTGCAAAGTTGTACTTTAGGCAGCTACAGCATCAGGCCAGTCATAGCTAGCCTCGCTTGATATATAATCCAAGCTGAAAAATGCAGACCCTTTGTGATGTAAATTTGCTAACAATGAGTGGCGTATACAAGCAGGTCATTAAAACACAGCAATTGGGGTCTGTCAGAATGGCATGCGGACTGTACTGGAGGTCTAACCAGAAAAAAAACTTTCCTGATGTAAAAAGGATTCAGCAAAAAATGAATGGACGCAAACCGCATCGAATCCATAGGCAGTTTTCGCAACAATAAATATCTGACATTCAAAGTTCACGCGTATTGATTGTTCATTCCCTAACTGTAATTACACGTAGCACAGGAGTTGCATTTTCTTTAGGGTAAGGGCAATATAACGGTGATTACAGCAGGTGTCCTCGATTACAAATGAGAAATAAAACTCGATAATTATGGGTGACCAATAAATCAAACATCACCCAGTTCATGCTAATGAAAGGAATAACAATTGGTCACTAGTTAGACTCGGAGAACAACGGATAGCAACAGGAGAAAAAAATGACGTGAAGTAATCTTAAGTGTAACGTGCCCTCGAAGTTCCTTACAACCAAACGCAACGATAACTGCTCCGTGAAATAATAATAATAATGAACATAGAAGAACACAAAAATAGATGTCACAGTACGACGGAACTTCATGCTGCTTCATCGGAACAAGGCAAGCATTAGGCCTGCGCAACTAAACAGGATGAAGCAATTTCTTGCTTACGATCATAACGGAAACAGACAGCCTCGATATTGGCAACAATGCTCATGGTCTGCTACTCTAAAATAATATTTCCAGCCGTATATATGTAAAGCCGTTAGTACAAAAATGGCAAAATTACCATTTTTAAAAGTTAATTGTACGCTAAATTACACTGATAATTAAACTGAAAACGGAAATAAACGACGACAAAGTAAATGAGTGCCCGCCGCCTATGAGCTTATTCGGAAACCAATTCTTTTATAATGTAAGTTTGATTCGCCAGCAACCAGAATATAGTTACACTCTCTATAAGCCACTGAACAGTATAGCAGACTATAGCTATACCTTGGGAACATTTCCTCTAATTAATACCCGCACTCCAAGTCAGTCATCGCAGAGTGGCAGGTAAAAGCACTGAACATTCTTAACGATAAGAGCGCTGCGAAGAACCGTGCTGAAGCCGAGTACTGAGCGCATGGAGACTTTCACATGCATGGACCGAACCCTGTAATCTCATTGCAAAGTTTGATGTCACTTAAGCAGTTTGGCTAACACACTCGAAGCTAGTGCATATTCATCGTCTAAACCAAGATTAAAACATACACTGCAATGGTCGTGTTGTCATGATCCTATAGTTAGCGAATTGTTATGTTTCGAAACAGACATGAAAAGCAAAATACAACTGAAATTTGTAACGTCATACAAAGGTATTGCCAATAATGAAAAGGAATTAGTGATTTGGAATACTTAAACGTAATTTTAATGTTTTTTATCGTTATAATGCGTTACGATTGCTCAATTTAACCTATACGTTTAATGAAGTAAAAGGAACCCTACTTTATTTTAAGGTCGGCTGAGTGACCACGCTCGCCAAAATTCTAGTAGAGTTGAATGTCACTTAAGTATTTTTTTTAGTTTCGCTGGAATAAATGAATGTCCTGCAATTAAAAAATGAGCTATTTCAATTTTATTTAGTGAGTAACTATAAAAATCGAAAGTCGCACAGTTAAAGCATAAGAGAAAAAATATATGGTACAGTTGATGATAAATCAAAAATTGTAAAGGTTTGGAGGTATCTTCCTAGGCACATTTCAACACATGAAAAATCTCAAAACTAAGCATGGTGATATAAGGAATAAAAAACAAACAAGACAGCCGTGGGTATTCAGGAGCATTTCTTATTTAATTTATTGGAAGTACGGAGACAGTGCAAATCTCATCACCTGCAGTGCCAAATCAAACAATTAATTTAGCCAGCACAAGAGAAAGAATAATTTTTATTAGTGTGCTGAAAATAATTACATTACGAATTACAATTTCTCACTCGATGCGCTCCCGATCCTTGTATTAGGTTACTGTGTGATTTTCTTGCTTCATTTTAATACGAAAGGTTGTTTGATCAAAAAAAATACACAAATAGAACAACGTTGCACGAGTCATAACATTTCTTACGTAGGCTGATCAAAACACAATTCCAAGATTACTTATATGGGAGAAGCTAACAGCCAATCATATAATTATAATAAATTGCTGCTAGCTTAGCTGACGCACCCGCCCAGAAAGCCATCTATCGGCTTGATAAGATTACGATGAAAAATTGAAACATCCAAACTAATTAAAAACTCATACATTCCATATGAATTCAACTTTCATAATTAATATCCATGCCTAGTTTGATTTCGAATATGATCATTAATAGTGTCCAATTAAGGCCGATCTCAAGTAAACATAAAAACACACATGAATCGCAATATATCATGCAAAAGTGTCAGCGTTGCTCTATGACGGGCATAACAATATAAGGCAACACAAGGCCGTCGCCTCAATGCTTCTGCGATAGGCGTTGTGGCCAAGTTATACGCATGTGGGTGCCGGCAGATCTCAAGGACCACAACGCCCAGCTGGCCTATCTTATACCTAACTAATGCAGGAGCAATCGCGAATTTTTACTGTCCTTGAAAAACACACTTGTAATGTTGCTGCGAGTCGTAGCGTAAAATAAAAGCTTCTGTCGAATTTTTACTCATTTTCGCATGACAATTTCTTAATATGAATATCGATTACTCATCAATCATGCCCCACAACACGCAAAACGAATATATTAATTTTAAATAAAAATCATTTGATATTGAAATCAATAGTCAAATTTGAACCCCAACTTAATTTTAGTTAAGTATTGGGAACAACTTTTCTTTAAATAGATGCAAATGTTCCTCGATATGAACTTCCTGATCAAACTTGCTAATCAATCCATGAATGTATATGCCTTTTGTTTCAAGAAACCGATACTACGGATGTTATCGAATAAACAACATTATCAGGATTTAGAAGCTCTGTGTGCTGCATTGCTCTTCAAGCTGCAGTAGCTCTTATCGCGCAAGTCCTGTCACCATCTGACAGTAACTCGTGTTATGTGTCACGAGAAGATACCGTTTGACAAAAATTAGATAAGAATACTTAATACAGCGTCAATAAAACAATAAATCATGAACTGCATTATAAACTGCGTCTCAGCCATCGATGTTTGTTGGCGTTCTGTTGACATAAGATATCGTTTCGCAGGGAGACAGTACACGAGATAGCAGATAGGCCAGTACACGAGATAGCAGATGGTATAAGTAAATCACAACTAGTCCACAAACTATGATAATATAGAGGGATTATTGAAGCCGCAAATATCACAAACCCATGTATTTCGTGAAAAATATATATAAAACTTGCACCACAGAATATCGAAAGTGATTCGAAACAAAAACTCTTGTATACTCCATCCACATTGACTTTCATATAGAAGGACATCATGGACCCGTAATGCCCATTACGAAGAACCTCCACGCGCTCGTTTCGAGGCTTAAAAGCTCTGTTCTCAGAGACGCATAGCCTAATAAACACGTCGTATCTTACTTAACTTCTTCAAATCTTTCACCAGGAAAAAACTTACTCCTTCTCCTAGGCTCCCCTAGCGGAAGTGAACACAAAAACCTGTTAAGGAGAGGACAACAAAACACCGAACGAGTAAAGCCGATGCGCAGGTGTGAACGACGAAGCATCGAATACGGCACACATAGTCCCTCTATTTTACAGCAACAAGAAGATCATTTTCAACATTAATTTTGTTTTGTTGTGATAAAACCAAAGAGGTAATCAACATTTAAAGGTATACTTATGTTATACAAACAAAAATGAGCTGGCAGCAGTCAAGTTAAGAAATTAAAACCTTCCATCTCACTGACTTATGGGTTATCATTTTGAAATGTTCATTAGTTACATTATGCTTCATACAGAGAAATTTCTGAAATTGATTACTTTAAAGAATGAAATAAGGACGTGTCGTGAATTTCGATGTTTCGAATCGTACGTCCTGAGATACAACTCGGTGTTGGTATCAGGGCTCGTGAGATCAAGACTGCAACCCGTAATTTACTACACACATAGTAACAAGATCTTGGGTATCGCGTTAGAGCGTTGAAGCTCACGAAACTTTCTCTTAATAATTGAGACTCAATTATATATGAAAAGGGAAAACTGTTCATTGTGCACACGACGCTTCATACAATCTTGCCCGGGGGCGGGGAAGGGGTGAGCTCATCAAAGCTCGTTTTAATTAAATAGAAAAGAAAGCACACTTCTTTATTGAACCAAACTGGTAGGTTACAATGATGTTTTCAGACAAAGATCCCCCCGGAGTGTCATTCTATCATAACCTCCTCGATGTCATCTGCTTTACTGTCCCATGCGATGAACAGTTTTCGTTGTTACAACATGGAGCGACCTATTCACTAACTTGGAAATTTAAATAAAAATCAATGAAACAGAGAAAACTGATCCTTGATATGAGACACGTGGTGGCAAAATTCAACATATTATTTACATAACTAGTAAAATAAAGAGAGCAATTATCGAACATTAACAAGATTAAAATTTATGCTCGTAACATATATCGAACCCAAATAATGCATATTTTCTCCAAGTTTATTTGGCGATGACATTTCGTCGATGCAACCCGGTCATACAATACAATTTTTAATCTTTGCAAAACAGATGGGTTATTTGCTCCTGGAAGGCTAAATGTATGTTCGCTCATTCATATCTTTGAATCGAATAACCAATCATTTTATAAATGCTTCTAAGAGGATTAAAAAGAAGACTTCTTATTCTTCTGGGTATGCTCAGAACAGCAGTGAATCAATCTGAGTTCGCAGATTAAAAACCCAATCAAAAGACTAGTAAAATATCGAAACCAATTTAGCTAAGATTTAAAATAAAAACTATGCAGCTGAAATTAAATACAGTTCTAATTACCTTGCAATAAATAGCATCGAAAATACAAGAGGCAGATAATTATGCAGGTATGTGAACGAGGGCACAAAAGCGACCATTAATACAAGGCATATAACCCAGCATGGGAACCACGTCGCTAATTAGCCGTGTCTCTGACCTCAGCCAGCCTGAAGAGGGAAAGAAAACCGGATACGGAATTATTGCAACAAAAATGGACTATATAGTTTTTTATTTCGTGAGCCAGTTCCCAACAACCGTATCCCACGACACATAATAAATTTATGCGTTATTTTGAACGCTAAGTAACCAAGAGCTTCTGAGAAAGGCTGAAAGCGATTTTTTTTTAATTCTCTAGCATGTTGAACAAAGGGCGTTAGAAGAAAATATGAATAATTTTGATAGTCTTATACAAACTCCATCACTTAACTTGACGAACGAAATGCTGTCACCTAAAATGAGGCCCCGAAATTGGTGGACCTAAAATAAATAAAAATCCTAATCATTCATTAGCTTTTTCAATTGTATGAAGTAAGAACTTACAATAATAACAACGGTTATTCTAAATCTAGCTAGGAATGAAAACTAGCGTAATCAATGATCAAATAAACCGACTAATTTCAAGCAGAATCGATCATATAAAGCGAATATAGCTCAGAGCTAAAGACTGCATATTGCCTCGCAACGCGGTGGTATTTCTGGCGCTCGTTCGTACGGCCGACGAATACGAGCCTGGGCGAGTGCTTTGCCCGGCGCACCCAACCATCCACGCCGCTGGCATGGACAGTGCGCTTACGACGGTGTTTTAATTTTTTTAAACTCGTGTGAGGGCACTATATTTTTCCTTTATTCGATACTAGCGCTAAAAAATCGTGAGAAGAAAATGATGAACCTCGTGATCTGGTAATAGGTCAATTCTTATAAATTTATTAGGTAATGTAAATTTGATTATCAACAAAATTTCTATTACGACAATAAAAAAGTTAGAATTCCCGACTTGAGCTTTAGACGTGAGTTCAGATTATCTGATGGTGCAAAACTTAAAATCAGAAAAAAAGTTCGAAACCACAACATAGATTCAAGGAAGCACTCAAGGAAATCGATGGGTCGGACTGTCAAGTGGGTTTAAGAAACAATATTGTGGCTAGGTCTCTATTATCCCTTTTAGCCTCAAGGTAATTTTTTGTCATTCATTGGAATAAAAATGAGGTTTCGTTCAGAGACGCACAACAACGTACCAATAGCTTCACCATAATTTCGATACAACGACCTGGCCGGTGAAGGTATAAAAACTAGCAATTGTTATGGGCGCTTCGTAAAAACTTAATTACATGATGGATAATTACATGGCGCAACGGGAGCGCTGATTACGCGTCATTCACATCCCGCTGCCACGGAGGCAGCCGCTGAAAAATCGGCCAAAAAATTTGGAAATGAAATAATCATAGCCTTTCAACGCTAAAATTCAAACACTACATATGAATCCCTCGTCAAAAAGTGAATTTTTTAAAAACAAAACTAATTTTGAAAAACTGTGAATGAGGAATCTTTGAAAAAACATTTCCGACATTATGCCACAAATCTAACTGATCATGGTTCTTCATTTAAGCTGTGAGAAAAATGCAAAGTAAACTGCAATAAGGAATGACCATTTAAGGTCTTTCTGCAGTTCAAATACATAGAGCGTTAATAATGCGAATCATTGTAGTCAAAATGTGTAAACAGCGGCAATTTCTACAGTGATTCAAAGTGAGCGGTACAACTTAATGTTGGTAAGCGTATATAGAGATAGTCGGAATATCCGACGGCTATATGATGCAAGTACACGTCGTTGTGGACCAGTGCTTCCGGTTACTACTGCTGCTGCCAGCCCATATAGCTCTGTCCTGCGCGTTAACATATGCGGCAACATTGCGTAAGCAACCAACCGTTAGTTAGCAACCAACCGTTGAACTGTTTCAACTGTTCCAGCCCTATAATGCAGGTTTAGGTCCACGCCGATAACCCCTATATATTGAATTCAATACCGTTATCAACATTTCTAGCAGACAAAATTGCTAATTTACTCATTAACGTTAATTTTTCCAGAGATTCTCGAAGTAATATAGGCAGCTTACATTGTCAAACTGAAAAATATATATTGTCATGAAACCCGGAAGCCCTGATGATTACAGACACAGACGTTGTCGCAACACAACCGCGTACGTCCGCGGCTGATCACGTGCATTATGGCCACTGTGATGGCAGGCGAACAAATCAAAGCCCATGAGCGGAATGTGAACGGCATCCAGCAGCGCGACGTGAACCGTAACGGCCTTCTAAATAACAGTTATTTTCTTAGCTTGCATTTGACTGGACGTACGACGCCATGTTTCGTATTGATGGTCCGCGGCGTTGTTATAGAATTGCGCCCGTCGTTGCATGAGCTCTGGTCCAGCTGAAATACGGTGTTTCAGCGTGCAGTGGTGGTGAATTTGTCCATATAATGACGATGCCATGCAATTTTGCAGGACTTAAAGCGTAGAAGCATCAATGATGGAAATAAAATAAAATTCATTTCGAAAAAAAATCCTGAGCCCAGAACCTATGGATTATCCAGGAGCAAAACAGGCAACCGTGAAAGTAAGACTTATAATTATCACATTAAATTCTTAATTAAAAAGTATTATAAAAAATAAGTAAAGCAATAAACTTTACCTATTGAAATTGAAGTCAAGACTTCAGCAGCACTCACTGCACCCCTACGCATCCGAAGTTATTTTGCAGCTATAGAAGATGAGAACACAATACGATTTCCTGTATCTATTTATAAAAGAACTGCAGGGGACGATCTTTTATAGACAAGCTAGAATGAAGACTGCCAGAGGCGCAGAAGGGCTCAGAATGAACCTCGTCGGGCGACGACACCAGAGCTAAAGTGCGCGTTCTCTCGAGAATGCAAACACTCGGGAAAAATGTCCATTGGAGTAGACAAACGGAACAATAGCTCTTCTGAAATACGTCACTAACGCAGAAAAAAATTAAAAGGAGACATTCTCTGATGGGTGAAAGACGTTTGAAAGTGGTATCTGGAGCAAATAAAACCAATGTTAATGAACATTACACATCATTAACAAAGATCGAGAAGTTGATACTCCTAACGTCTCGGTTACATTCCATCAAAGTCATCGAAGAAGACCTTATAAAAATTACAATTATAATTTGCACAACTAGAAACAATGATGACAGAAATGCAGCAACAGTTGAAGAAAGCGACAATAGCAATGGAAGCGTACACCGAGTATATAGAAAAAAAATGCTAAATCGGGTGAAAGGATCAGATTTTCACTGAGAAAGGAACATTAGACTTAAAAAAATGACGACCCGGCAATGCAGACTCTTTCAAACTCCTATCGCAATAAACACAAATTAATACTTATTTCATAATTAATACGCTATTTAGGAAGTGTGAATAGAGATTTATAAGTGATAACAACCGTTCCCCTTCCTATTGTTTGTAGTAAATATGCATTAAGTAGGCTTGAGTAAGAATCTGAATGTTTAGCATATTCATTGATGGGTTGAAGAATGACGGCTACGCAGTTTATTGGTGGACACTTAATGCCATTTTTTTCTACGCAGGTCCGGCTGTGAGTTGTCTTCGGGCAGAACACGTCGGCAGCAGATACAGTGTAGGAGCAGAGATCAAGGTGGCCAAGATTACAGAGCGGCAAGCTTGCTTACATCAGAACCTAACTTGAGAACGAACTGGAATTTGCCGAGTCCTTTCAGTGCTTCTAGTCAATCAAGCACTTAGCTATGGCATTTTCTCCCTGGCATCAAGGCAATGGCAACAAAAAATAAGAATTACATAGTAAAAATTGTATTTACTGTGTCTTTTCATTGGCGTCAAGTAAAAATAAGCTCGCATCAAATGTTCATGATAAAAAAGATACGTCAAAGGCTATACGGGAGGCATATTCAGGGGCTCATTTTACCGATATTCCGATACCAATCTTTTCAGAGGCGTGATCTTATTGAGGATTTCTTAGTAACTCTCGCTTGGAAATATAAAATTATTTTTAAAATATACAATAGATAGGGATAGAAATCAATAGGCGAGAAACAGGCGATTGCAAGAATGTTGACTTCGCATTCGTGTTTTTACATGCGTGTTCATTTAACTTCGAGCCCTGGTCGCAGTCCAAGAAATGCACGAAAATTCAAGGAAGAACGACATATTACTACTAGCTGATCGAAATGAAACCTCGACGAAGAATTCTTATTTTCAAGAATAGGGAGTTCAATTCAGGAGCTTGACAAGAAGTCCCAGGATTTGAAGTTCCCACAGAACCTACCACTGCGAGTTTATAGAAGCAATGCATATGAAGATTGGTAACCTTCCCATACACACATACATCGTCACAGCCTCCCACGCAGTCGCATCAAGTCACGCACTCTGATGTAAAAGACTCGTAGCATATAAATAATAATTCATGCTAATCAGATTACTGTTGAGTTACCTCCTTTCTCGCAACATCGCTGCCATTTATGGTGCATCTGTGGGTATAAGGGCGCTTCGTTGATTATGTTACGAGCTCACAAGTTGTGGGAGGAGAATCATTCTGAACACTGTATATAGCCCTAGTTTATAAATACACTTGCCTATAAGAATATTTTTTAGTATTAGCTGTCGTATAAGGGATGGAGTTTGCAGTAGTTCATTAGACTTTGATTGAATCAATGTATTTAAAGTACTCAGCGACTCGAAATTCACAGAACGAATTATGTAAATACGAGTAACAAGGCGAATAATCCAAAATCTTAGATCAGGGTAATTCATGGTACATAAACTAAAAAATATAACTCAGTAATCAGTGACAGTGAGTGACAGAGAGCGCATTTTCTCGTTGCCGAGTATCATGGATACTCGGCAACGTGAAGTCACCGACTGACAGACGAACGGACGGACAGACGGATGGACATGACGAGCACAATAGCGCCTTTTCTTCCATAAATGAGAAAATGCGCTAAAAAGTATCACAAACATCTTTTATCGTATGATCTTAGTTCGTGGGTACAAACTATTAAAAAGCTTCAATGATATGGGCGAGGTCTCCCGTTCTCAGCCATACGTTGGCCTTGCAGTAAAGATGAGCGGTCCATCCAACCAACACACACCGCACGGCGTTCCAATCCAGGCTGCCTTATTCTTTTACTTCAAATCTTCGTGAAATATCCAACAATACTGACCATTTGAGCTCCGTTCTTCATAATGTTAACTTAATAATTACTTGCAACTAATTCCTCCACTTTTTATTCAACTTTGATTCATTACACTGATACTTTATCATAATTTACACCTCTAGTCAACACAGCCAACAAGTCTGACACAAACCATTCCACATTACCCATGTCCTAGGTTGGGCACATCTAATTTCATACTTCAAGTATAACATAAGATTAGATAAGATTCAAGTGTTAGCAACAAAGGACATCAATCAATACTCAGAAGCGGTGGCAAAACTTGCAGAGCAATTAAAGTATCATTAATTTAGGAAAATATAAGTTAACGGCAAAGCTGCAAACTTGGAACGAACGTGGTTTAATGTGATGCGGTGAATTGAAATGCGACTGTCCACTCCCAGTTCTATCGATTATGCCAGAGAGCGGCGACAGCAACGTTGGCAGAGAGCGGCTGCAGCCAGCGCCGACGCGTGAGCAGAAGGAACAGTGAACATGCAAGACTCCGAACGCAGAAATTCATTACGGAAAATCGCACACATCAAGAATGACATCATTGTTGGTTGTTTAGTATTGTGATGAGATAACATGGATGGTATTGGTAATCGTAAGGAATACTATAGTTTCCAGTACAAGAATAATGAGAATACCGTATATAATAACGGGCATAAAGCCATTTAAATTTAAATCTTTCCCTGAAAACTATTTCATTTCATAGTGGAACAGCTAATGACAAGCAATAGTGGTTACCATGACACTGAGTGTGAAGTTGACGTCATGAACGAAGTACAGAATTAACACTATACTGAAACGGGTTAACAATTGCAATTAGTTTAACTTGCAAAAACATCATCTCTGCTCTAAAAGTCTACAGCAATAACGAATTATAGCTTTCTTCAAAATCGTTCCAAATTGGCCGATATTTTTAACTATAAATGATGGGAATGCAAACATTCACACAATCTGTTGATACTGACTAATAGGCATGGACGAATTATAGCTCCCTTCAAAGTCGTTCCAAATTGACCGATATTTTTAACTATAAATGATGGGAATGCAAACATTCACACAATCTGTTGATACGGAGAATAGACATGGAATTACAGTGACAATCAGCACGCAGGCGTCCAAGGCTGATGGCCCACTGACATGCACATTAGTGGAGTGACAGCGATTATTGTCAATAGGATCAATGTTGTACACTAACAATAATTAACACAAATCGAAGGATAAAGCGCTATTATTCACACTGAAATACAACGTATCTCAAGTATCTCGAACTTGAATTGTGTGCTGTAATCTATTTCGAAGACGTATAATCGACGTATATGTATGTATGCATGGTAGCAAACCCCATCGAGGAAAATTGAGATTTATGTTTCGATATTTCAGAGCTACCTCAAAAAAAAAAGATCTTCTCTTCCATTTGGAAATAATATGAAGCTTTGACATAAGAAGATAAATCTGAAGTCTCGTGGATTTAATAACTTAACTACAGGACTTCTAAGCTCATCAAGACGACGAACAATGATAACGGAGGTTTCAAAAATTCAGTTGCCGTGCAGAAAATTGTTTAAAAATAGATGGTAATTTCAGCGATGAGATGTTCTGGTTTCCTCTCCCAGCTCGCGTGCACCGCTGCACGCAACATTTATACAAGAAGATCTGACCTTAAAGCGGGTCACAAGTTTTGTGGATGAGGTTGACATATTTAACTGCGATCACAACTATAGAAAATTACATCAGTAAACATAGCATGTCTGCGAAATATCATTAAATTTGGCAGATTGGCCTAACAAGTGAAATTGACAATCTTAACAATTAGACAGTCTAATAAAATTAGAGCGGTTCAAATCTGAGGCATCAAAGCATTATCCTGGATGCATGGAAAGCTTCTATAAAACTTTAGAATGAGTTAACTTGGTCAGCATTAGGGTCGGAAGATATGCCTAGTTTCCTGAACGAAGGCAACCTGAATCCAATCCAAGGGTTAAAGGCTAAATTCATAGTTACTTCATGCTTTATACATGAAAATATTGAAGATTTACTTCACTATACCTGTATGAAGGTTTAAAAGTCAAATTCACAGGTATATAAAAACGAGTATATACGAAGAGAACCAGAATTAACTGACCCTTTTAATTTGTTAATAAATAAAAAACTAACAACGTTATGAAGTTGAAACTTGTTTTATTTAAAAGAAGAACATTTTTAGGGTAATATTGTAGGTATCCTATTACAATATTTTATTATTGTATTAGTTAAAATATTTATTATGTATTAATAATATGTATTAGTTAAAATATTGTATGCAATATTGTACCTATCCTAGTTAGTTATTGTATCCTAAAAACTAGGATACAATATTACCATAAAAATGTTCTTTTTTTAAATAAAACAAGTTTCAACTTCATAACGTTCTTAGTTTTTTATTTATTAACAAATTAAAAGGATCAGTTAATTCTGGTTCACCCTAGCTGTACGAAGAGAAGCCTGCACGCCGGTGCACCTCATTGAAGTCGAGGAGATCTGCGGTGGCAGCGGCAGCGATGAGTCACGTCGCTGTCATACAGACCAGCAGGGAGCGATCTCCCCCAGACCCCGGGAGTGTTTTAATACTTCACAGCAGCTGTGCAAATAAACCTAACTTTGCTGCCATGCTGCGTGGCACTGATCCATGCACCTGCTACTGCAACTTGCCTAGTTATTATTACGAATATTTACATGCATGGATCAATGATGTAAATAATTAGTAGTTGAAATATAATAAAATAATTTGTATTGCTAATAGGAGTATGCATCGCTAAATTCATTCATTGTAACTTAAAGAGCCGCCACGAACAAGCGCACAGATCACATTGGATCTGAAAATCTGAAGCTATATGTTCTTATTTTATTTAGTTGATAATTGACAGACTGAATTGATCTTGAACAGATAAGCCACCATTTCTATAATCAAAACCTGTCCATCAGATCGAAACAACAACAGTGCAGCTGATATATATATGCCATCAATTTTCAACTTAACCTCAGAAATTCAAGGACCTACAGCAAACATGAAAATTATATGCTCAAATTACGATACGTAAGAATATCTTAGAAAATAAACGCTGCTGCATCAAAAACAGAAAAGTACGTTAAAAGACAAACCTCAAGCCGTTCGTTTCATTGCCGCGGGACACATTTCATCCGTTCAGGCAAAGTGATGAATGAACAAACGAAACTCTAGTAATCACGCCGCACTCTTCAGCGGCTTCAGGGGAAATATTTCTGCGACGTTTAAAGGAAAGCTAGAGAGCGAGAGCTGAAGTCAGCTGGCGACTGGGAAGCGTCTGGTCGATACCAGGCAGACTGGAACGACCTTGTGAGTTCGTCAGGAGACGAGACCACTGCAGTGCTCTGCACGTCAGCTTCAACTTGACTGGTGAACGATTTACTCATTCACGTTTTATTTGAACTTCATTTTTGAACTTAATTGATTTTTTAATTTGATTTACTTTGATTTTCGATTAATTTGAACTTAACTCGTTTCAATTGGACTTTACGTGAGTAGAGTCTTATTATTTTCCCATGAATACGTTTGTTTAGGCATTAGAAAGGAGTATCTTATGAAATCTCGAGCACAATCGGATTTACTTACAAAGATTTCACTACAATATGCAAGTTCTATACACTCCAGCGGCTATCATACGTTGTCACATAATTATCCAATCTAACATGGCATAACAAGCATCGGACATTTCCAATAACGAAATTCTTTGTCTACACTAATACTTATGGCCCAATTAAATCAATACATATATTTATACCCAGCATTACTCCTCAAAAAGTCGTTAGTTTAACTCCAAAGGATTATTCAGCATTGATTGAAACCCACAGTTCACCTAGTAAGGAGACTTTCAATATTGCAAACATACATTTCTAAAAAGTACATTCCGGCAGCTTTAAACACAAAATAATAAACATGTTCAATACTTAATGCATTATCCTTATATTCTGAATAACTGTTGTTCTCTGTCCCTGTAGAATGTACAGCAAAGCAATATAAGCTCTGCATTTAAGTACATAATGCGCACCACAGGTGCAAGACTTCACTGCATGGGCCTGCAGCCACCAATTAACGGTTGTCAGCAAATAAGCTGATAGTTGACCCCTATTGCGCCGCTGTGTACCCTTAATCTATGTAGGTACATGACTAAAATTTCACAGCCTATGACAAAATTATTATATCATTATAACTATGACAAAACACGACAATCAAAATTGCAATTGCTTGTGTTACAAGCTCTGTCATGTAGTTTAGGCTTAAATGTAACAAAAGATCGACCGGGGAAGGTGAAATTTAGTAAAAAAATAGAAATAATATAAAGAGGCGGGAGGAAGTGTGAAAGCCGAAGTGACGTACACCGAATAATATGATCTATCATCGAAACAAATTAGTTCCAGACGATTGAAGAAAGCTCGCCAAAAATTGAGACCACAAGTAGGAATACAACGAATTAAGACATAAAAAGTCTGAAAATAATTAAACAAGCCCATTTCAAACCAAGCCTAATTGCGTAAATTATGAAACAAAGGAACTTCGGCTTACTACGACGCCGGAGAAAATCAAGAATTCTTGTGCATTTTCGAGAAGCTTTTGGCTTAAACTAATGTAATCCAGAGCGAAAGCACCAATGGAAGTTTTTTAATGAACATAAGTTGAAATGGAACTAATGCATGCCCTCCAAATGTGACAACTCCAGCGGAACGAGAATATATATTCTTAGTTAAATCAAGAGCGCCTCTAAAAAATCGTCTTTTCGAATTCGAATATAATATGCGAATTCGAAAAGACGATTGCAAATATAAATTTTAAAAAGTATGTTCCGGCAGCTAACAGAAGAAATCAACAAGAAATTGTCCAATACACACGATTTTAAACAAATTTCACGCAGGCAACCCTGCGCGAAATTTTCGTACATTTACGAAATTTATTTTTTCGTACTTTTATAATGGTGGATTGTGATTATTGAAATTTATCTACAAATAGAAAGACCTCAAAAAACATCATTTTAATGCATGCGTCAATAAATCTATAAAAAAGTATACTTGTAGCAGTAACCAACGTCATACTGTATCGTAAAGCTAACCTATCAATATTACCCAGTTGAACGAACAGGATTAGGGCCTACACTTTCAAAAAAAGTTAAGAGATCGTAAGTTCATCAGCCAATCATTGACGGCCTTTCAAGCAAAATCCGCCAATCACAGACAAGAAAATAGAGCGTATAAATTTCACATAGCGAGTTTTGAAAGTATCGCCCCAGTACTGAAGCTCGAGCGTCCACCTCGAGGTTGTTCCCAAGACTCACCTTACTCTCAGGGGCCTGGCGCTCGCGACGTTTGACTGCACAGACAGAAACAGGAAGATTAATTCCAGCACCTTTGACATCGTCATGACAAACTACACTAGAGCATGGTAGCAAAACTATAGAAAATAAAATGAATTCTGTTCTGACACACCTTAAACTATAAATTCAGTTCTAGGCTAAATAGATGTGCGTAACATACGATGTAAGAAGAATGCCAGAAACTTCATTTAACGGAGAGAGCTGTATCATAGTATTTGGTACTTCCTAACTCGAAGTACATCATTCGTAATATTGAATTAGGAAATTGAAAACAAATGTACAAGGCTTTCGAAACATTTTCAGAAATTTAACAACTTTGCTTGCAATCACTGCGCGTTCTTCTTGGAACGATCCAACATAATATCCAAGCAAAAGGAGCAACGGAAACCTGAAAATAACATTGCCGACATCTTTGCTCGTCTGACGGCCCCAGGCTACAAAGAAAGTTCAAAGGACAGAACGGAGTCGCCGAAACACGTCCCAGGGCAGCCAATTGAGTCCAGGAAGTGGTGTCATTTTTCTGATTCCGCGGGATAACGTAGAGCAGTAAAAGCGCGACTGCCACCGCTGTGCCCTGGGCCCCACAACTCAACCTCTTCGCGCACCAGTATTAGAATTGCAATGCTAGCTACCTGTACAACCCATGAAACAAATGTTTGGTTACTGATCAATTTGATATATTCATTTTGCTGATATTCGATAATTTGCTTTATATATGTACAGGAGATTTAGTTATTGTTAATTGATTTTGCTTGTTTACTTCAGGGGGATGCAATTACAATTTTATTTTGGTCATTACAGGCCAAACATCCGAGATTTCAGGGCCATCAGGCGTAGAAATCTCGAAAATTTGAAATAGAAGTAGAAATTTGTGAGTAGAAGCGAGTGGGCGATAACTGTTATTGAAGAATACTGAAAGAGATGAAAATATCCGCCGCGCCCGTAGCTTGAAAATTTGGTTTGCTAAGAACAAAGTAACTCATAGTAAATTAAAGATCTACTTATTTAAAAACACAAAGAACAGAACACACAAAAACTTCAATCTGTGGTACCGAATAAAATCAAATGTGGCGTGTAAATTTATAATACCATAAAAGAACTTAAAATGAGTTAGTAACTTGAAGACACAAGGAAGGAATTGAAAACAGACTTTAGGCGGAGTGCAGCGACCATGAAAATGTCAGGAGTACATAAGAATGGAATGTAGTATCATATTCTCGAGATACCAGGTATTCACAAGCACCATTACGTACGAGACAGAGCAGAAATCGTAGAAGCTTTAAAACGAAGCAGCCTAAGCGTGTATACGAGAGGAACCCACTGACAGCTAGCATGCAGCAGACATGGAGCGTAAAAGCAGTCGTAAGGGATTTTAAGAGGCACACTGAAGCCTAATAATACACTGACATGTTTTAATTTAGCGAAGTTACTGCGGTGGTGAGCGCTCTCGGCAAGACAATTAAGCTGGCGCTGCTGTGTACGTCTGGCGCTAGAACCTGTCCTGCTGAATACCTCGCAGTTAGTCCACTACTTGCAGAAAAAATAGGAGCACTTTGGGGCGGCGGCGATGCCGTGCAGAAAAATATCAAGGACGGAGCATAGAAGGAGCTAAAATAAGCGGACTGTTTGAACCTGGTGATGCGCTAGGGAAGGTTGTCTTCCGAATAATGTTGTATGTCATAAATGGAGAATCTGGTTCATAATGACGATAAAAATAGAAATACGAAATCTAAATGATGATAGAAAGTGAAAGTTGCCCAAAGAACCCTGTTGAATTGCTGATTAACATACAAAAATTGCCGATTAACATACAACTGTAATTACAAACGGTACAAGTTCAAGAAATCTAAAGATATCTATGTTTCTACAAAAGTCCCTACCGCAGCAAAATGCGTTTTCTGATCATTAACCCATAAAAAAATCGTCTACAGGATTTCTGACCACTTTCAGGAGTCATCATCGCTAGTCAGTAAGAGACTAGCCAGATAAAAATTGCTCGCACATTCGTCCAGGGGCCACTGACACAAACGTAGCTGACAAGAGTGGTCAGTTAGGAGTGATAAGATCTGAGCTCAACGAAAATCGACAACCGCATGGAACAAACGGTGCTGTCAAAACAGGTTATATCACTCAGTTCTGCTGTCGCGGCTCAGAACGGTGCGTGTGGAAGATCACCGTCTGTTTCATGGCTTAGATTCTTTTATTTCATTATAACATGGTAGACGCAAGACCTGAGGTTTGATTGTTACACTGAGTAATAATACAATTCACGGAATAAGAAGGCTAGCCAAACAGGCATTAGAAATGAATAAATTTATGAAGGGAATAGCGACAAAACACTAATTGGTTTTTTATACAACCCGAGTGAAGGAGTGAACTTCAGACAAAGAAATAAGTGTTCCGAGTTCGTGAGAATCAGAGTCAACCTTCAATAAAAATTAAGCCAACTTTCAACAACGAGAAAATTCAATGGCAGAGGAACAGTCAAACCAAAAATTTCACAAGATATCTTACTCAAACTAGTCAAACTTATTTAATTATAAACAAAGTTTATACTACTTACAGAGCACTCAAGTTGAACGGATATTCTTGAGTTCAAAAGTCACTTCCAATTCTTAACAAGAGTAGATTCCTCATCATTTCCAAGTTCCAACACGCAATTCAAGCTCGGCACGTAACTTTGAAATCAGACACCTCAATGGAAAATCAACTATCGTTCGCTGTGAGCAATTATTTATAAATTCATGAGGCCTCGGTAATTACTACTCCGAAGCAAAATACCTCAGGCCTTAAAATATATACATATATCCGAGAGCCGGTATTACTAAAACAACAATAAAGATTTACGACTGACACCAAACACTGCGGCGATCGAAAATTCATTGTTCGAAACCCAATAAGTTGGTTTCGATTGCCAGGGTCAACAGAATTTAAATAAAATAAGCGCGTGTCCAGGTATTCAGGTAATTAAACTTTAAGTCTCAGGAGATGCAGAAGAATCAGATAACAGAAAAAACATCAAAGAAGAATTTAGAAAATTGCAAAGAAAACAACATCAAAACGGATGAAAAGCAAATACAGTATCCTAATCATCGCAGACTTCATACAAAAAGTTCTTTACAAATTACACGATGAGTTTGAACTGCTCGTGTTCCCGAGCTCAGAACCAGTAATCCAATACTTGATGAGCGAGTATAATTCACAAAGAAACGTAATTATTCTTGGCGTCGTCCGAAAATTTCAAATCCACAGTAATAAATCATACTTAACACTCTTGCAAGGTTGCCAACGAATGCAAGGTTGCCAACGAGAATGTTAACGAAAACGATATCATTGATCTCGGCGACATGCCTTAAATGATGATTTTCAAGCGACGTGTACTCGCAAGTACCAGAGATTCATCACTCAGACGCTGCTGTTCACAGCTGTAACGACCACCTCACGATTGCCCCAGGAGATCTAACGCTCTCGCTTTCAGGTACGGAACGCTGACTTGTTTGCAGCGATGGTATGTGACGCTGACTTGTTTGCAGCTATGCTATGTGAGGCTGACTTGTTTGCAGCGAAGGTATGTGACGCTGACTTGTTTGCAGTGATGGTATGTGACGCTGACTTGTTAGCAGCGATGGTATGTGACGCTGACTTGTCTGCAGCGAAGGTATGTGACGCTGACTTGTTTACAGCGATGGTATGTGACGCTGACTTGTTAGCAGCGATGGTATGTGACGCTGACTTGTTAGCAGCGATGGTATGTGACGCTGACTTTTTAGCAGCGATGGTATGTGACGCTGACTTGTTAGCAGCTATGGTATGTGACGCTGACTTGTTTGCAGCGATGGTATGTGACGCTGATTCGTTTACAGCGATGGTATGTAACGCTGACTTATTTGCAGCGATGGTATGTGACGCTGACTTGTTTGCAGCTATGGTATGTGACGCTGACTTGTTTGCAGCTATGGTATGTGACGCTGACTTGTTTGCAGCGAAGGTATGTGACGCTGACTTGTTTGCAGCGATGGTACGTAACGCTGACTTGTTTACAGCGATGGTATGTGACGCTGACTTGTTTGCAGCGATGGTATGTGACGCTGACTTGTTTGCAGCGATGGTATGTGACGCTGACTTGTTTGCAGCGATGGTATGTGACGCTGACTTGTTTGCAGCGATGGTATGTGACGCTGACTTGTTTGCAGCTATGTTATGTGACGCTGACTTGTTAGCAGAGATGGTATGTGACGCTGACTTGTTTGCAGCTGTAACAGGCAAGTCCGACTGGCTGGCAGTAATGGGAAAGGCCTGGTAATTCTACTGTTCCATCGTTCGGTTATCCTGCGGTACTAAGTCTCTGGCACCTGCGTGTTATAAGCTTCATTAATGACCAGAATCAAAAGCATTACAAAGCCATGGAACTTAAGCTGTCAGAAGGCCGTAACGTGGGTCACGACGTTCCACCAGCTAGTAATTAGAATTCTAAGCTTGGGCGTCCGTTGGTAGTAATTGTATTCGGGTAATAGCACGATTAAAATGTCAGTACTTAATGAATGCATATGTCGAGCTAGCTTTACCAGTGAAACTCAGAGTGAATTCAATAATTTCATTTGGATTCTAAAAGCTTCCGATAAAATAAGAGTTTGCCGTAATGTTTTCGAGGATTTGTTTATATTAAAAAATTGAAAGCAGTGGGTATTATAGGCAACTAATAAAACATGACATCAATTACGGTTCTAGACGGGTCATTCAATAGGAAGAGAGATGTTATATGTTCAGTAAAATGGAAACTGAAGTGAGCATTGAATTTCAAACCTTATGCCACGAGAGAGAAAATTTGAAATGAGAATATCGAGATTTATAACGTGAGCTAGAAAAAGTTTCAAGGAAATTTTATAGGTGTTCCGTAAATTTACAGCTTTAAGTTTGAATTGCATCGGGCATAATTGTATTAATCAATAAAGAAAACAGCATAGGAACGATAAGAGCCATAATCTCGAGGATTAAGCAAATCAGCGTTTGAAAGCAAACAAGAGATAATTCTTCCGTGGAAAATTCGGATCACAATAAACTTCACAGTGAGCATATAACAAAGGGAGAACGAAAGCGAATACCGAAGAATATTTCGGAGGACAATTTAAGTTAATTTGATCTGCCACATCCCCCTATTGTGCTCAGCACGGTGCCTCTCACATGGCGAGCTCGTCGCATGAAATTTCCGTAGGCTCATTCAAGAGATCAAGATGTGGTCAAGGTGGTCTAATATTACTGCCTTTTTAGCGCGCATGACTCTTGGAACGTGGATTTGCGACATGCCTGTATTTTTTTTCTATAGGATGGATTACATACTAAATCTGGTCTTCTTTACTCCGGCATGCGAGAAAGTTTAAATATTACTTAATACGTACAAATTCTGAAGTAAGGTAACATGTATTGATGAAGAAATTAGAAACATAATTCCAAGAGAGTTCTCGGTCTCCTAACGCTAACCGTTTGTTTGTGTCGATCAAGCAAAATAAAAAATAAAATAGCTATTCTGATAATCAACATCAAAAACTTGCTAACTCTTCCTGAACTGAGCTCACCTTATGCATTGATGGAATTTCGTCAATTCATTAATGGAATTTTGTCAATTCATTAATGGAATTTTGTCAATTCATTAATGGAATTTTGTCAATTCATTAATGGAATTTCGTCAATTTCGTCAATTCTGCTCTCACATTTACGGATCCATACCTTTACGTATCCGCAACTAATACGGATCACCGGAACCATAATTTCTTTGAAGAAGAAGAAGCGTTCAGTAATCGTCACGCACAAGCCAACACGGTAAGATGCTAAAGTCTTTTCACTCTCACTCACGGATCGCCTGAGGCTTCCATTGAGAGAGGAGCGCCGGGACACGGGCGGCGTGCAGCCATAGTGCCCACGGTGCCCACGGTCAGCTACGGGCGAGCACGCAACGGCTAAATCGTGCCCTGGGGAATCATTGAAGAGCTCGCGTAGGCTCTCGAGGACACGCGGCGCTGATCAGATTACCGAAAGTCTGTGAAGAGCGTCTTCCGCCCCCCAAAGTGGATGAAAGAACGCAGAGCTCTCCCTGTGCAAACACAGCTCCGTAGTTAGGATCAAATTACGGTGTGCGCACGACTGGAATGGGTTACGCATGTTCGTAAACTTTGCAGAGAATTCCAGGCGTCAGGGAGAGCAAGCTTTAGCGACGACGGAGCGAAGGTTTGCGGAGCTTGAGAACACGAAAGTATTAAAGAGTTTACGTGTTGATTATTTTTTCTAATATGAGAAATCTCTGAAAATAAAACAATAGAATCTTCGCCAACCTAATACAGGAAACCAATTCTAGATTGCCATCATCAAGAATTATCTGCTCTACTTTCAATATTCTTGAACTTGTGGTGTTCCATGGGATAATATAACTAAGAAATTAAATTCTTATGGAGGTATGACATTTCATACACAAATTGATGCAAAAAATAAATAAGTAAGTATAAGCGGGAAGTAATTTATTTTATTAGTACCGAATTCCTTACACAGAACTATATATAATCGTCAAAAAAGCAAGAATAGTTGTACGAAGAGTCTTACGCTGCAGCTCGTTTTAATTCTGGGAATATCAGCCCAGAGGAGGCAATCGAATGAGGATCCCAGAAGATGCAAGAGCGACCAATGGTGAGGTTAGGTTGTTAGGAAAGCGTCCCGATTAGTTCAAGCAAAAGTGCTCCTATAATGGACATAAAATGAACAACATCGTTCACAGAGTTAATGGACAGATTACTTCACCCCTTTACATGGTAAACGAAAGAAAATATCTTTCATGGGAAAATATTGGAAAGTACGCTCTCTCTCGACAAGATATTGGAAAATATGCCTCATATTCTTGAAAAGTTTATGTAAATTACGCTGACCCTCTTGAAAAAGCAATTGAAAGAAGGATCCCTCTTTACGAGATATAGGAAAAAATGCCCCATTCACTCAACAAGTTGATATAAATTACGTACGCTCACACTCCTGAAAAGGCACTGAAAAGCATGATCTCTCTCTTCATAAAGTAATGGACATGTCTTTCCCTGAACAAGTCAATATAAATTACGCTCACCCTCCAGAAAAGGCAATGGGACGGACACTTTATCTTTCAAAGGTAATGGAAATGGCGATCTTTCTATTATAGGGTTTACATGAGCGGAGCCCACCCGGCCTGGCTTCGGCGGCGGTGACTGGGTTGGCGGTACGCTCCGGCCGGGTGGTGGTGGGCTACGGGTGGTGGTGGGCTACGGGTGGTGGTGGGCTACGGGTGGTGGTGGGCTACGGGTGGTGGTGGGCTACGGGTGGTGGTGGGCTCCGGGTGTTGGTGGGCTACGGGTGGTGGTGGCTACGGGTGGTAGTGGGCTACGGGCGGTGGTGGGCTACGGGCGGTGCGGTTGTCTACGTGTGGTGGTGGGCTCCGGGTGGTGGTGGGCTACGGGTGGTGGTGGGCTACGGGTGGTGGTGGGGTAGAAGGACCACGCGGCCTACACAGCTCGTCACGACCTCCATCGGACGTGCGCTACGACGAGCCACAATCAAACTCGAGAGGCGTGTAAATCGTAGTTAGTTGTTAACTTCATACACGCTGACGCTTCCACGATAGCTTGTCATGAACAGGGGTAAAGTTAAGCAACTATTAATGAATGTGTGATAAAATTTTTTTATTCTCTCTAAATTAGAGATGTTTGAGTCTTTTACATAAGGTACAATAGAGAAAAGAAACATAGATGTAATAATATCATTATTCAGCTTATTTCTCAAGTTCCCCAAGAATTTTTAGTAAAGGAAACGCCAAGTAAAAAACGCTAAGTAAAAACCAGCTCCAATATCATTTCAAAACATTTTTGAGCATTCAAGTACAATCAGCAGTGAAAATAAAAACATACACTCAAAATCGAAATATAAAACACCAAATGTCGACAAAACGACATCGGATCCTAAAAACTGATCAATTGACAATTGCCAGGGGGGTAAGAACTGTATATATACATGTTATGGAGACAAGGTTGCATTCAAAAAATTTGTAGCGATTTTAAAATCCTTAAATCCATCTGGTATCTTGATATCATTTTATGCTGATGCGAATCGTGGCCCCCCAACGTTCCCCCCAAACATAAGTCGTGGCATAAATCGTTCAATCCTTAATTATTATATTCCTGCAACAATAAAAATGTAACATAAATAGTCTCTGCAGAACGGATCGACCAGAAATTACGATATTACGTACGAATAATACTGAAACACAAGACGTAACTAAAAGTAACACAACGATATATAAGAAAATGAAAGAAGGACCGCTACCAGTATCATGAAAAAGTACCGAGCAAGAGAAGCGAGATCGAGAACGATAACCGCGCGGCGGTAGTGGGCCGCGGCGCGCACGCACGACCAGCTCATGCTTGCGTTCCAGAAAGTCGTGTGTGAGGAGGAACCATCAAACTCCTCGGGCCGAGTTTCCATCAAACTCCTCGGGCCGAGTTTCCATCAAACTCCTCGGGCCGAGTTCCCATCAAACTCCTCGGGCCGGGTTTCCATCAAACTCCTCGGGCCGAGTTTCCATCAAACTCCTCGGGCCGAGTTTCCATCAAACTCCTCGGGCCGAGTTTCCACGCAGCTCCTCGTACAGCTTTTCCGGCGGACGAAGTTCGTCAATTGTTCCAGGTATAAATTCCGTTTAATTTACGGCAAAGAAAGCTGCAGACTTCGGATAGAATGAAACAAATCATTTGTTCGATTTTCACATCCGATCATACGTTTCTTCCGGTGAAACCTCAAGTGGGCATGAATTCTGGAAATACCTATAAACTAACATTCGATATTTACCCTTGCGATAACATTGAATAAAAAAAAGAATAGTGGACACTTATTTTACTGAACCTAAAATGTTCGAGAAGTTTAACAACGTGAATATTTTTAGCGCGAAGGGGGAGTCAAATAGTCGACATATTTGACAACACATTGCTGATTTTAGATGCCGATATCGTTATTAAACAGAACTAATGTTATCAGTAAAGCTAAAACTTCTTCTATAGCCACACTAAGCAGACTTTTATTATAGCCTCGCTAAGCAAAAACTTATTTCCAAGCAACGCTAAGTAAAGACTTGCTTTGAAGCAACGGTGAGCAAAGACTCGCTTCAGAGCAGCACTAAGCAAGGAATCGCTTCAAAGTTTAATTAAGTATAGAATCGCTTCAAAGACTCGCTTCAAGGTAGCGCTAAGCAAAGACTCGCTTTAATGGTACGCTAAGCAAAGACGTGCTTTATATCCATACAAAACTACGACTTGCCTAATAGTCACTAGAATTCATCGAATTGGTCGAGATCGAAAAAGAGATAAATATGTGCAAACCTTTCTGACGACATCGTAACTGCACAGACCAGCAGGCCTTCACAATGAGTGCGATGTAGATGATAAATTAATGAAGGCAACCACAGTGCACGGCATTATATATACTGTAGGTAAGCTTGTCTGAAAGCAGCGCCTGCAGAACACACGAGATTGCGCTCGGTGCAGACAAGCCTTTGAGAGCGTGAAGGCCGGAACGTTCATTCTTTTCGTATAAGTAATGGTGCTTTGCCTCGAGTAATGGCGATAGTTTATAACATCAAAATAGCAGCTTTAGTTTAATCATCACTAAGCCTTTTAAAAGCGTTCTCGTCTTCAGAATTAAGCTCCTCTGGCGCAATAGTTTCGTGGTCTGGTGAGATAATCTCTGCGGTATCGTGAGATTATGCAGCTGAAGCTATCAACTAAAAAGCTCGACCCTTTTATGGGGCTGAAATAACGTAAGATAAGTAGTGTTATAGGGCTGAAATAACGTAAGATAAGTAGTGTTATTGGTCTGCAAATGAGGTGCCGTACCGTCAAATTATGAGAAATTCTCAGTGCGTGATTGCAAAGAATATTGCAAAATAACGTTGCCAGAAGCATCATCAGAACATTTTTTGTACACATATATGTATATATTTTAATATGATAAGGCAGAAGTTTTTTATAGAGGACCAGGGAGCAATTCTTACTATAATATTTTCATGGTTATTCTCCATTTGGCGTTTTATAATTTTATTACGATTTGAAAGTTTGATAACGAGGTTTTCAAGGACATTTTATAATAACACTACTACGTTTCAAATACAACACATTATTAATTATCGAGCGAACTGGAAGCTTTGCAACATTATCAATAAATTTTGCGCTTAAAAGCTCATATATTCTTTCCGCATTTCAACCACAATACTACATATAATAATATTTTGGTCTCTGGGAGGAGCTGGAACAAAACGGTAAGGTAGCTGTAATTTGTACGAGTCACAGGCAAAACGATTAATTGATTCCCGACAATTTATTGAGAACTTTTCATTCACACATGAACATGAGATAAACTAGATAAAAATAAAACATAAACGACTCAGCCTATATTAAATTTTCAGCGTGAAATTCGTTCAACGCTGAAAAGACTATAAGAATATAATCACCCCATGACACTGACTACACTGTAAAATGTCTACCCATCCCATCACCATGATTTAATTACTCATCCATCACCATGATTTAATTACGCATCCCATTGTAATGATTTAATTACCCATCCCATCACTATGATTTAATTACTCATCCATCACCATGATTTAATTACGCATCCCATTGTAATGATTTAATTACCCATCCCATCATAACGATTTTATTACCCATCCAATCACCATGATTTGAATACCCATCCCATCACCATGATTTAATTACCCATCCAATCACCATGATTTGATTACCCATCCAATCACCATGATTTGATTACCCATCCCATCATCATGATTTATATAATTATCCATCCCATAACCACGATTTAATTACATATCTTATCACCATGATTTATTTACCCATCCCATCATGATGATTTAATTACCCATCACCATGATGATGATGATGATGATATCATGTCCTTTTTCTTAACTTTTTAGGAAGGTAAGAATAATTTACAAGTAACGTCAAGAAGGACAAACGTTCACTCAGTGTCACCAGGACAAAACGAACACTCTACTCAGAGAACTCTTCAGAAAATTCCTCCCGGCCGAAGTTAAGCAAAAGCCTTAGGCATGGTTTCTCTGACAGAGCTGCTGACTCCCAGAAGAATTTCCGCCAAGACTAGACTTTTTTTCTCTCTCTTTCTTCCTTTGTCTTCTCTCTCACGAGACGCGCTGTCTGACGAGGCTTCGTTCTGATCATCACACGTACAGCCGTCGCACGCCATGCTTCATCACTCACGGTAGAAAATCATTTTGATCGAAATCAGTCGAAAATCAATCATCTAGAGATTTTTAAATGAACTTCTTCAATGGGTCAAACTTGGTACGTATACCGAGAGCGTAAAGTAGCTTAACAATAGCACAGGGTTTAAGCAGTTTCTGTTATCAGAGAATTAACGGAGATTTTTTCAAGTTTAGGCCTTCGATTTGGTGGGTTAAGGATACGGCGATAACGGAGCCTATACAGATTACTTAATCGTAACTCTCATCATCGTAACTCATCGAGGAAATTGTAAACCGTTCATTACATCTCAACAACGCACATCGTATTAGTCTGATATTTCAACGCTGCCAAAGCGCAGTTAACCTTCTAATTTATTCACTTGTAAAATTAACCGTCATAAACCGCTGATATTCCCGATGCAGGTAATAAAATGCTACACTAATTTACTCCACGATCATAAGCATGATTGCGTCATATGGTCCCTGGTATATTTAATTGGTAATATTTACTCCCTACTAGCAGTATTAAATGAATATAATAAATGAGGAATCATCCAGGATTGCATTCATGATTACAAGTTTCATGGTCATGTTTACTTACTAGGTAACTCTTGCGTTGAGTCATTGAAATAAAAGAAGTCAGTACTTGCACCTGTGATACAATAAGTAAATATTTGATGTCAACTCACCTGGTTTAAAAATTACTGTTCTCGAATATTACTCACACATAAGCAATCCTAATTAGTTCCTTTCTCACTAAAATGATTTTTAATTAACCCGTTATCTTGAACAAAGTAAACATAACTCCACAGAAAATTTTCAAGCTTTAAATAACCGGAGCTAATGATACCGTCTGAATTTTGACTTCCAAAACCCCAATGAAGTGTTGGAGGTACAGCCGCCCAAAAGCTTCGAAACACCATCATCATGCACGAAAATTCCAATACTAAGCGCCGGAACGAGGCTTTCTCCTCATCCAAAGCGGGCGTGATTGCGTAGCATTGCGTAGGCAAGCAAAGCGCCAGTACAGGACGCGCGACTGCGGGACAAGCCTGCCTATACTTAAAAAAAATTTTAAGAGATCGTAAGTTCATCAGCCAATCATTGACGGCCTGTCAAGCAAAATCCACCAATCATAGACAAGGAAATAGAGCGTCAGTACTTACGTTCACTTAGCGAGTTTTGAAAGTATGGCCCAAGTTAACTGCTGGCTACGATCTCGGCAACAGCGGCCGCGGGTGGTCTAACGCTGCCTGGTATACGTACCTGACCGCTCCTCACCTTGCCCAAAACCTCCGAACTTGTACTTTCGAAACATCCATTCATTTATTGATTATATATAAACCTTGAATTATCCTTGCCTGCATCATAATTGGAATTTATAAACCTCACTGCGGCTTATTTGTTATCTAATTACATTCGGGGAATGATCGGCTGCGAGAGAAGTTGTTAAAAAATTATCAGACGGAATTTCCGTAGCGTTAGACTAGGTTTAACCAAGGTGAATTTCGACAAACTTGAACTTGGCAAAAATTCAATTCTTTATTCCTAAAAATTTCTGCTCGAATCCATTCTCATCCGAAATGTTAAATAACGCGACTACCGTCTTATTTTTCAAAGACTTGCAATTTACGCGCCAGTCATTTTTTTAATCATATGCACGTCATTGTTATGCAAGTAGCAAATCTTCATAACCATTATTCTGACGAAATGTAATATTTTAATGTAAGCAGAATCACGGAACGCTTGTCATTACAATCATGCCTTCATACAATTTATTCCACTTAGTTTACTAGGCGAGAAGTAATCCTGCATGCACATAAAATCGGAGGTAACAGAGAAAGCAATTCTACACCAAATAAATGTAACTTTTGTAATTCTGCAAAAGGAATAATTAAGAAGACCATTTTCGCGATCCATCATAGACGGTTATATATCCATATACAATGGCAACTCATGTTAATGAAATCGGTATTCCAATAAACGTATCCTAATTTGTTAGGTAGTGCATGGTGAAAGTATCGCAACTTACCATTCACTTACAAAAAGAGCATAGAAGAAACATCTACAATGCCAGGAAATTGAATCAAAATAAAATTGTCTGCTCTGAAATTGAAAAATTTTGCAATTTTTCAAAAGTAATTCTCTTCTTGAAGGGAACCCACGTATTTTCTCCTCACAAATCTGGAATTTCGATACATTAGAGTATTTTAGAGAGTGAACACTAAACAGCAGGAGTCAGAACCCTATTTTTCAACCTCTTAATGAAATTATTATCCTTAGTAAGTTAAAAAGCTTTAGTTCGTTCAAAATACTCGAAATTATTATATCAAACTAATACTAATTACTGTGATAAATTCCAATCCCCATTGAAGCATATAACCATTAGCTCGGAGTGACGGCGGCAATAATACTAAAAATTGGGCCGAAAAGCGCCAGAGGTCAGGGGTGAGTGAGAGACGCATACCACACGAACTAATGTCTCATCCGCCAGCCCGTGACTTTAATATAATTCTACTCCTTAATACTTATTCCAATTAATACTTAATCCATTTATAGAAAATTAATAGTTTTGAAAGCTTCCTGAGCATACATAAACTGACATAATTGCAATTTGCAAGTTTATACCCTGGGCTAAATGAATCGTGTATAAAATTTACCCAGGTATAGAATTTGAAAGGAGAAAAAGGAACACAGCACTAACTAATCTATAACAAAAAAAGATCATTCACGATTTAAATTTAGTGAGCTTGCCCTGATATTTATTAAAGCGGTTAAATTAAGTGAAAGGTCTAGAAAATTCTGAACAAATTTCCAGCAAGTATAAAGACGTGATAATTTAATTAAGCAATAAGCCGCGAGCAGTTATTTACTTCGGATGTCGATTACATGTCCTCATCAGTCATCGCGTGGATTAAAGTAAACTTCCAAATTTTCCAGTCCAGGAACCCATTAACCAGAGCACTTCAAGGGGGAAATAAATGCCATGAATGGGCCATTAATTAAAGTAGCATGAATGGACCATTAATTTCACAGGACACTACTGACCTGTACACGTTGCACCGTCCAGAGCAATGGAGCCAGCAGGCGCCAGAAATGTATCCCGGTGAACAAATCCATCTTTATGTAGTATTAAATCTTGTAAACTTGTTACTATTGCACTTTGGGATTTATCTTGGCTATCTAATTCTAAATAACACTTCACTGCTGAGTAACAAATAGCCCAAGCTCTTTCTTCTGAGATTGGGGCTCCAAATTTCACCAAAATCGTTTCAAGATCAACACAGCCTCGGTGATCGAGAATACTGCGAGCCGCAGTGTCACCCATCCTATCTCGAGCACTTGTCGACCGGCACTGAGTGTTTCCTAACTTCTGAGCCGAAACGCAACGGCAATCCACACTGCGCGTGCGCTATCTGACTCATCACTTCCAACGTTTAAACGTACTGTGGGTATTAGAAGTCAATGAAACGTTTCTCACATATTCTACACCGATCGTCGAACTTATTTATACACAGACGCTGTGATCACATTGTTCGAAGCAGTTTAATCTTAGCAATGAGATGTGAGATTAGGCCAGAGAAAAGTTGATGCCGAACTTCCAAGTGAATATTCTTGATTTTCCATCTGGACTTCTGCGGTCATGTAGCACTGCGGTTAAGTTAACCGAGAATAGTGTTTACTTAATTCCCTCAAGTGTTGCACAGAATTTCCGTGCTGGTTAATCCGCGTTAAAAAGGAGTGAACATTGAACTTTGATGTAAACACAGATCAGTTTTCTTGTAACTTAACGGTAAAAGTTGAATAACAGTATCGATTTATTAAGACATTAGGCTCTTGTCTTTCGGCTGAGTTGCGACAGATCGCCAGGAATAGCACCTATCAGTATTGATAAGTTTATCAGATATTGAAGCTGTTGCCTACTGCAGCGAAGACGGTTCCGGCTTTCGAGGCTATACATTTTATCCATGTTGTAAACCATCGATCACTTCACACACGGAGAAAAGAGCTTGTCAGGATAACCAACTTGTAGCAATTACAACACGAGCCAAACACCGAAAGTTTAACTCTTATGCCAATCAATTATCCCTATTTACCTAAGGAATAATTAATTGATTAACTGAATTGAGTCAGTCTGCCCTTCAGTGTATCGATGATTAAATACAAGGTATATGGACAATTGCCAACGTAGTGAATCATTATAATGACACAACAATTTATTTATTTATTAAGTATCAAAAATATATTTTCCCTTTCGCGTCATGAGAGCGAGGTAGTTCTTGAAAATTAATGCTTCTCTCTGTATGTACCAGGAAAAATGATTAATATTTTACTTGTAATCTATTAATCCGGTTATTATTAAAGTTATTATACGTCTGGCATAATATGCATGATGTAAGAGTGAACCACGAGTTCATCTACCACGACTCCCGCTGCGTATCGTGGCTATTCTTCCAGATATTCAACCATGGCAGAGGTCGTAATATTGTCATAGACGGAAATCCGCACGATTCAAGTAGATTCAAACTGATTAGTTTCGCGAAAGACGGAGACTTTTCGCAATGTTATAGGCATTAGAATATATAAATTATTTTGGGCGGTTATAAAGATTGAGCCGCCCAAAATCGCTAAACTAACTCGCGTGTTTATGAGCAAATAATAAGAGTTTTTTCCTGGGGAAAATTGCCCTACAAGAATATTTGTTGAAGTAATGTACTTCGCGCCACGGAAAATGGCCGGAGAAGTGTTCCGTAACTTTGTAGGGCGTTGTGCGAACTGCGAACCTGCTTGCCTCGCTCTAAACTTCATGATATTGTCAAATGATTTGGCGATATACTGAGGTACTCGTGGTTTCGCAATATGTTGCGTAATAAACGCTCTTAAATACATATTAAAGTTTTGTGCACGTTTTTTACAGGGTGGCAGAATGCAGTCCTAGTACAATTTACGTGTATTATTGGGTCCATTGACGTCAATTGAACGATATGTATACTGTATACACCAGGCCAAAATGCTTTGTTTCAGTTTGGGGCTTATAAATTACTTTGTAGTTTATTTTTTGCATTTTGCTGTATTTCTATATATGTGCTTGTATATTATTTGAATGTTTTTATAATACAACAATTGCTTGCTTAATGCTATTATTCCATTTGATGAACCGTTCGCAGTCATTAATGTATGGCTTCTGGATCACTATTCGCTGTACAAAATCCTACTACAAATGTTTTTGGAAAACTACGCACTTCGCCGCAGTGACCGGATTGTGATCGGCAAAATTGTGTTCGAGGAAGCGCTTACACGGGCACGTTCTTCGAGGTCGTATAGGCAGCCGCTACGAGCTCAAGAGGTCGAAGAAGTTAACGTTCCGGCGTAGCTAAACTTTCTAGAAATAATTTTCGAGAGAGTAGCTGAAATGTTCAGATTTCCATTTGCTTCGTTTGTTCGACGACGGCAAATCTTTCGCCAGAATCATTACTAGGCGCTGCGTTTCATATATAATGCAGCAATGCGATGGCCGCTTTCTCTGCAGTTCCAAATTATCAGCACATGAAATTAAACACCCATTTAATTATATGAAGACCAATATATATCGTTACTAATTCAAATAATTGTTTTTGCGAAACTAAGCTTTAAGATTGAGTTTTAGTAAATACGGGTTAAATTATAATTAGTGAGTATAATGAGTAGAAAATTAGTACAAATAAGATTTATTTAATATGCCCTCCAAGAAAGTCGAAATTAATGTCCTCTATCCATTTCCAAGCTAAAGACAGTCACATTCAAGACAGTCACAAATCCCATGCTGGGGGTATTCATGTCAATTAAATTTAATGTCTAGATTTACCATGCATTAAATATCTCAACAGTTGATTTATGCTTCTTTAATTTGATTTCATCCAAAGTTGCATATACATTTCTGGAAGTAAAATATTCATCATGTCGTTACAGAAGTTTTGTTACACAGGAAAAAATATAATGCTAAATATTGCTCACCCTATATTGTGCCCAGCTATTAGGATACGGTCATAAAAAATCCTAATGATGGCTATTAAACCTATTATTATAGATAGTACATTGTTATTAGGCCTATACAGTGGTACATTTGGAATGTAATGTGAAGCTTAATTACAGTTTACATTTGAATCGAGATGTTGATTTTTATGTAATTGAGAGTTTTCAATTAGATTGATACAGTTAGTTGTAAGTGACTGAATTCATTCAACTAATTTACAACAATCGAAATATGAAGTTTAGGCTTAAAGCTCAGTATACAACCGAGAATATTTGTGCCCTAAGGATTTAAACTAAATTAAATTATGATAACGACTATAACACAGTATTTACATTTTATTAAACATTTAATAACCCAGAACATTCATCAAAGTTTGCATCAGGTTTCTCGTCCAAGTGTCTCACATAATTAAAGCGAACGACATTCGCTTATTTATCAGTGCCACCTTTGCCAGCACTTATCAATGATTATCAACAGGACAGGACATCAACGAATCAATATTAACAGAAAAAAATTAAATGAACAATGCTTTTTTTAACGCTGATCTTAGGATTCTACGACCCAAAGCAAATATCGGATATCTGTTAATTTTTGGTAATAAATTCGTCGTCCACGCTATGCAGAAGCAGTGACAAACTTTATAACTTTATAGAAGTGGCAAGGTCTTACATGCTAACAAATCTTATCATGAAATTAGCCTTTCTTTCTTTCTTTTGTGAAATGAAATTAGCCTTTCTCACAAAATTGCATTTATAAAATTCCAAAGTTTAATAGCACTATTTCTCTAACCCTATCGTATGGAGGACCTCACTGTAACACCGCACCCTCAGGGACGGTCGTAAACTCATCACGAACATCGCTGTAATGTATGACCCAATGGCGCGAGGTAAACCTGAATGTATCCAACGATGCTTCTTGAAGGTTTTAGATTCAATAAGTCAAAAAAGATTTTTTGATAATGATGAAAAATAACTAATGTTAAGTAATAAAATTACCTACTAACAAAGTATAATTGCCAGATAAATACGGTGATTTCACTATACGTAAGCAGATCAAGGAGCTTCTGCTGCAGCAATATCATCGTCCGCTCAAGACTGTTAGCTCTTTTCGATTATCTATAAGCGCACTGACCTGCGAAAATCAGGTGGACAAAAATTGGACTAAATATATATAGTGACCATAAACGTTTACCGATCAATTGTATCTTTATTTCTGCCCATTAACTTTAATAAGCTAAATCAGCACACCTACACTCAGTATCGCACGAGTAATGCTAGAAAATAGGTTTGTCCGCCAGCCAACTTACTAACTTGAGCGTGTCAACAGATGGTCACATCGAATATGTTGTCAATGGTCAGACTTCTATGAAGACGTAATTTTTGTCTGCAAATTTGACGTCAAATCGTATTACACTTATTTCGTATTTGTTAAGTTTGAAAATAAGTTTAATATTGGGCTTATAGCAAGAAGTAGAGATTATAGGAAGGTTACGTGCGTGGTTTCGAGATGTCCTCCACTCCTCTGGGCGCGAGATCGTCTCGTCGCAAGATCGAGCAACTGGGCAATATACACTTGTGCATGAACCAATGTTCAATTCGGGGCTTTCTGAAAAATTTATGCAGTTTGGGGTGTTTCTTCAGCATAAACAGTTTATACCAATTCCTCAGCATCCGGTACAGTTCCCTCAGCATCCTGTTTACTAATACTGCAAAGTGATTGAAACTTTTAGTGATTGTAATTATTCAAATACATTCATGTCATTGATAGATGGAGCGTTGTATAAATAAATACAGCTCGCTCAAGAAATCTCTACCACCTACACACTGAAATATTGGGGTCTTGCTCACCTCTAACCATTGAACACTCAAGACTGGAGACATAACAGTACATTTTAATTAGCCTCTGTACGTTCTCTCCCAAACACTGGTCAGGTTGTATTTAGTACTTGCAATTATTTTGGCAAGCATCATCGTGTTCATCACTGCGATCATCAATATCCTCTAGGTCATCACTGTCTATTCGGCAGCTTGAATCATTGCAAAGCTGGACGGTTTCTTCGGGGTCTTGAGTTTGAGCTGCACACTCCTGTGTGCCGGAGAACTGCACCTGCAGGGCGTCGGTGATGCCTTCAGGGGTTTTGGAGCAGCACGAGAGTTGTCGGTAAGACGGCGCCTTCGGCTGGCTGGCGTGGCAGAAGGCGTACCGCGTACAATGGAAGGCTAACCACAGCAAAAACGTCCCGAGCAGGACGAATGGCGCCTGCAGGGGTACAGCAGCATGATGTATTGCGATTATTTATTGGGAAGAAATGAAGCGATTGAGAATGGGATTAAGATTGATTCGATTTTTCAGGCGTGTGTTTCTTAATTACAATGAATTTTTATATTTAAAAACTCTACGATTTGACTCGTAAAAAAATTACGAGTTTAATTGACCGAATATCTCGTATATCCGTCAGTTCTGCATAGAAGTGAAATTTGCTGCATGAACTTGTAATGAGTTTTAAGAGAAATTAAGTACCTGTTACGCTCATGTGTGAATGGAATTTCAACTTCAAGCAGTCCACCTCATAACGAAAGTCGTTACTTAGTGATGGATGGGAGCCCATACCCATGCTCTTAGGGGAACTTGCGCCTGCTTGTCATGGAAGCCCATATACCTACCTCGTCATGGAAGCCCATACCTACCTCGTCATAGAAGCCCATGCCTACCTCGTCATGGAAGCCCATGCCTACCTCGTCATGGAAGCCAATGCCTACCTCGTCATGGAAGCCCATGCCTACCTCGTCATGGAAGCCCATACCTACCTCGTCATGGAAGCCCATACCTACCTCGTCATGGAAGCACATGTCTACCTCGTCATGGAAGCCAATGCCTACCTCGTCATGGAAGCCCATGCCTACCTCGTCATGGAAGCCCATGCCTACCTCGTCATGGAAGCCCATACCTACCTCGTCATGGAAGCACATGTCTACCTCGTCATGGAAGCCAATGCCTACCTCGTCATGGAAGCCCATACCTACCTCGTCATGGAAGCCCATACATACCTCGTCATGGAAGCCCATATCTACCTAGCTCGTCATGGAAGCCCATACCTACCTAGCTCGTCATGGAAGCCCATACCTACCTCGCCATGGAAGCTCATATACCTACCTCGTCATGGAAGCCCATACCTACCTAGCTCGTCATGGAAGCCCATACCTACCTAGCTCGTCATGGAAGCCCATACCTACCTCGTCATGGAAGCCAATGCCTACCTCGTCATGGAAGCCCATGCCTACCTCGTCATGGAAGCCAATGCCTACCTCGTCATGGAAGCCCATGCCTACCTCGTCATGGAAGCACATACCTACCTCGTCATGGAAGCCCATACCTACCTCGTCATGGAAGCCCATGCCTACCTCGTCATGGAAGCCCATACCTACCTCGTCATGGAAGCCCATACATACCTTGTCATGGAAGCCCATACCTACCTAGCTCGTCATGGAAGCCCATACCTACCTCGTCATGGAAGCCCATGCCTACCTCGTCATGGAAGCCAATGCCTACCTCGTCATGGAAGCCCATACCTACCTCGTCATGGAAGCCCATACATACCTTGTCATGGAAGCCCATACCTACCTCGTCATGGAAGCCCATACCTACCTAGCTCGTCATGGAAGCCCATACCTACCTCGCCATGGAAGCCCATATACCTACCTCGTCATGGAAGCCCATACCTACCTAGCTCGTCATGGAAGCCCATACCTACCTCGTCATGGAAGCCAATGCCTACCTCGTCATGGAAGCCCATGACCGCCATAGTCACCTTGTCATTGAAAGGTGGGTACACAGGGGACTGGGCCCATACTCACATTGTCATGGAAAGGTGGGCACACAGGGGACTGGGCCCATACTCACATTGTCATGGAAGAGTGGGTACACAGGGGACTGGGCCCATACTCACATTGTCATGGAAAGGTGGGTACACAGGGGACTGGGCCCATACTCACATTGTCATGGAAAGGTGGGTACACAGGGGACTGGGCCCATACTCACATTGTCATGGAAAGGTGGGTACACAGGGGACTGGGCCCATACTCACATTGTCATGGAAAGGTGGGTACATAAGGGACTGGTCCCATACTCACCTTGTCATTGAAAGGTGGGTACACAGGGGACTGGTCCCATACTCACATTGTCATAGAAAGGTGGGTACACAGGGGACTGGGCCCATACTCACATTGTCATGGAAGGGTGGGTACACAGGGGACTGGTTCCATACTCACATTGTCATGGAAGGGTGGGTACACAGGGGACTGGGCCCATATGATCACGCAAACGACGGACTCTGCTGAAGCGAGCGTCGCGTAGAGAAGGAACCTTCTGAACTGCGCCTCGCCGAAGGGGTTAGTTAATCCAAGCAGCCAAACCGCCCCAAGCATCAACGAACTAGTCAGGCTACGCAGGTTTGTTCAGAGCAAAAAAAAAGAATATTTAAATACATTCTTTCTAATTCGAACAGGAAATTAGCATATTCAATCGTTACATTACTTTGCGCGATCTCACTGACACTCGCCATAAATACACGCCAAGTTTCCGCTCAAAATCGTACCCATTCATATTTCTAGCTTCAGTGTCCTCTTGTGTAAGATGTATGCTAACGTCATGTCTTAACTTAATCGAAGCGGAACCTCGGGAACGCCGGTTTGTTCTGAAGATCGATATTTGTATTTTTTAGTCACGTCCAGATCCAGCATGGAATATTTAGTTGGCTCAGTTTCAAAGAGCCTTTGTAAGCATGGGTCTCACAAATATCAATATACTGACCTGGATTCGAAAACGCCGGGATCTATTCTTAATTGGCAAATAAGGGCATTCATTAAAAATTTACCTCTAAGTACATAATTTTCTCCTGAACGGTGAATGTGGGATTCTTACGTCAGCAACGTTTAATTCTGTACATTTAAAATGCTAATAACTGTATTAAGTATTATGGGTTTGATTTGCCCTGTCAAATGATTTGAAATTTGTGTGAATTTAGAAAGGTTATGCACCTACATTGGCTATTTTCTCATTAAAGTTTTGGTTTCATTGGAAAAAGTAATATTCAATTTGTTGCCTGTACCTTGTTGTTTTGGGAGGTTTGACCGACGCAGAGTGCCACAAGGCGTGGGCCAGCCACCTGACAGCCACTATTGCCAATAGCCACGCGCCACAGCCAGTCACTGCCATTGAATAACCCAGCACTCGAGAAGCTGTGGCGCATTCGAAAACATTTGTTAGAAATATCCCAGAAATATTATATAGAGGCAGCCATCTTAAATTAGTACAGTATACAATAAAAAAATATAGTTTTCTATTATTGCTTCAAAGTTTTGAGGGGAGTCTACAACAAACTTCCACCGCTAAAATACATGTAGCCTCTCCTACTCCCAGTCCCAGCAATTTTAATAATTAAACACTCGGCATTTAATTTACCCAGTACTCTGTATAAGATCATTTTAATAGCAGCTTTATGGGAAGGAATGCCATTGTTAAAAAAAAGCAATAATACTGCACATCCTGTTTCTCAAATCATTTTGATAATAAATTTTTGAAAATATTAACTGGAACATACTCCTTGTCACTCAGAAATATTTGTTTCGCAATCACATGTCCTCACAATTGATCGAAAATTGAGTAAAAAATTATCCCTGATGTCACATGTATGATGTATGGCAAGTTACAATTTCAGTTATGATAATGAGGATGCTGTGGATTCAAACACATTGATGGCTTTGAAGACTACTCAATGCAGACTGCGTCGGAAACTACCCGTAAAAGTGAGTTGGGAAGCGAAGAGCAGCAGCGTTGCAAAGAAGTTCAGTCTGCCTTGCCGAGCGACGGCAGAGGCTACGTGCTTGTATCGTTCTGCGTGACGGTGGTGGTACTGACGCTTCAAAATCACACTGCGAACACAGTTCACACATTTGTTAAGATTTTTTTAATATTGCTAGCATAACGATTGTTTAGTCTGCTGATATTGTGCGTATGCGATAAAAATGTATACCGATTTGGAATTGTGTGCTGGTATTGTCCAGCCCATAATACAAATGGTATCCATGTTAATGATATTCACGCAATTTTGAGCAAGACGATACAGTAAAAAATAGGTGCAATTTGCATATGTTAGAGTAAATTTATCTTTTTTTATGATATCAATAGCTGAGCGTAACAATCGATGTGTTAAACTCACGAGCAGAAAGCCACGGTTTGAGCGACTTTGGAGAGCAGGAAAAGGAACCGGAATATTTTCCAGCGCATCATGGGAGGAGGTGGAGGCAATGATGGATCACCTGGGTTAAAAAAATAAAGGCTTAGAATGGCTCTTTTGTTGAAAATGCAACGAGTCATAAATGAAGAAAATAAAATTAGGATATTGCCGCACGACCGACCGCAAATACCACAAGAGTTTCGCCAGACAAGTGCCAGTAGCAGTAACAAGTATCAGTAGCAAGTATCAGTAGCAGTAGTAATCGAATCAATCACCTCCCACCATGCTGACCCAGTCCAATGGCTGGGCCCAGAGGTCGTCCCACATCAGCAGGACCAGGAAGGGCAAGTCGCAGACGAGGGAGTCACACAGGCGCAGCAAACCTGCTTTTGCACTCTCGTCCAGGAACCTGGAACCATGTTTTGACTCTTTGTCAATTAAAAAAAGATCTTAAATCTTGGAAAATTCAATTTAGAAGATCAATCTTATCTTAAGAAAAACAAACGAACGAGTGCTCCAAGACACCTTTTATTATGGATAATTGATTATGTCAGTCAGGCATGCGAATACTGAAGAAAAATGCTGCAATAATAAAATAGTTTCAAGGAAAATGCTAGCCGTTAAAGCTTTCTTGATAACCATATATTTACTAACAGCTGAGATCGATAGCTTACCGTATTCCTTGCGCTGGATCTTTTTTCTCCCGCAGCCCAAACCTTGTTGCTCTTGCATATCTGAACATGGAGATACGACATCAGTCTCGATAACTTTAATTTGTTTTAAATTATATATATGGTATTACATTAAATTACACTCTAGATTTCAGATTATTGTTTAGATTGTTATCTTTAATGAAAATGTATTAGCAAATACATCAATAATGCTGCACTAATTACTGACTACGTAGTTAGTGAACCAAAACTTTGCAACCTGACGTGGTCCCAAGCAAGGCTTAACTTACCTGATCAGAGGTGAGACGGGCCAGAGACAGCAATGCAGCAACAACTGGGGGGTCGATGAGCCGCGGCGAACATCTTGGAGATGACTGGAGATGACAATGCAGAAGAAACGTCAGATATGGAGGAACTTAAACTCGCTAACTCAATAAAGCATGTGTAACTCATGAATTTATTTAAATTTATTTTTTCTTTCACACAACCATTTCACAACTCGAAAAAAGAGTGAAAGCTACTAATGTAGGTGATAAATCCTCGCCAGTATTACTCAATGGCTTACAAGTTCACGTTGACGATGCCAGCTGTCAAGTGCCCCAGCACGAGCAGTACGGCGTATAGATGGCGGTGGTCGGTGGGCGTCTCGACGATCTCCTTCTGCACGACAATCACGACGGACACGGCGTAGCCAAACGTGTACGAGAACAACATCAGGGGAATGAACAGCATCTCCATCCACGTGAACTGGAACACTCCATCGCCTCCTAAGCGTCAACAAACAAGTGGGATCAGTGAGTCTCATGTTAGATTCTTCGTCGTTTAGCGTTACATTGAACTCTCATATTGCCCTTATTTTAGGGTATTCAACCATCGTGAAGAAAGTTTGATTGTTTGATGCGATCAAAATACAGGTTATTAATAAAATCGTTAAATTAATACGCTTGTTCGTTAAAGGCAAATAATTTTGTCAGCAACCGTTCCATAAAGAAAATCTGTGATACGTAGCCACCGAGAAGGAAATTCTATAGAAATGAGAGTCTATAAAAAATCGTAAAATACACGATGATTTGAGACGGCAATCTAGATATTGAATCGCAATATCCTTCTTTGCATTGTCTAAGATATTTATGGCACGGAAATTGACGAACTGATCGTTCTCGTGGTATGTTAATGATCGAACCACATCCCGGGCTTGCGTTGTGCGGTGTGGGTTTAGTTGAGTAGAAGTTGTTCTATAACGCACATTTTGTCGAAGACGAGAGAGACACTTTCACGAACTACTTGCCGGTTAGCCTATTATTGCCCGTGAAGAATAATTACTACAATTTGAAGCCACCACTATCCCAAATCCCGCCAGCCAAAATCTAGCCAATAACTCGAGTACGTTAATGTAGAACATGTTAAAACCCATATTTAGCATGTTACTTTCATTTAAATCCCATTTCCCCGTATTTGAATTTTTTGGAAGCTAAATTTTTAGTTTTTACGTGAATACATTATTTACATAAGTAAATACAATACACTGTTTGAATAAAACTTCACGCCCGAGGTTCAATGTTCAATGATCGCACCGTTAAATATAAATCTATATTTTTCCCGGTTAATATCCCGATATTTCTTATGTATTGGACACGCCTCTGAACAGCCTAGACCTATTTCAAGCGCCAGGCTTCAAAGAAACACGCGCACGAACGTTGACAAATATTTAATATAGATAGATTTAGATAGATTTTCTTCATTTTCTTCTCTCACTTGTACGAACCTAACTTTTAATTTGGGTTGAATGTAGAAAGATACGGTTTATACGGGAACTTTTATTTCACCAAGACGACGTTTCAAATCAACATATAGTTCACTATCAAGTTAGATGCTGGTTTTACGACACTTACAATTTTGGTTTAAGGAGGGGTCTACCCTAAAATCGATAAAATTATGTTTTCTGCATTTTTCATATCATTTTGTAGGGAGAACATTACGCACATGGTTGAACTAGTTTCGTATAGTATAGTTCAACCATGATTACGCAGCGGATGAAGCAAACGGAATTGAAGTTTTTTTTTGCCAGGCCTTTTTTAACTTTTATAAAATAAACATTTTCTGGTTTTACGGGTATTATTTTTATAATATGGTTTTGATTTTTGTTGCCTCATAGCTAATCAATGGTTTGATTTTGTTAGTTTGTGGTTGTGTTGCTATTTCAACTTATTGTGCTTTCAGTTATTGCAAACTGAAAGCTTTAATTCATAATATTTTCAAACCCATTAAGAAAATTATTGGTGAATTTTCTCATGTGTAAAATTGGTCGTAAATGTTCTCTCAGGTCTTGAAAAACACACACGTTATAGATTGTATATGTTATTACTTCCTGACTGTCTACCCAGTAAAACTTTTCCTGAATCTACCAAATAAAACCGTTTTGAATGAACTTTCTTTCCCTAAGATATTTTTCTCTGTAAGTTTAGGCTTTACAATTGAAGGAAGGAGACTGGACTTCTCGAACCTCTTATTTTGCCTATTGCATGCTAATCAGGTCGGCATGAGAGGATGTACTGTGGGTACTCACTCAACAGGTTCAGTATGCAGCCGAAAGAGACTGTTCTAGGCGACATCTTGAGGACTTCCTCTGGAATTACTGCGGTTCATGAGAAAATGTTGCTCTTCAGTGCAATGTCATCACCGGCAAACTTCTACGGAAGTCATTGTATTGGCAAAACATTCGGTTTTCTTCCTGTTTCTAGCCACTTTTATCGTGCATTTTGCTAAACATAATTTTTTGAAATGGATATTAAATTTATACATCGGTTTATTGTACAAGATTGTTTATTGTAAATGTTCGTTGTGGATCGACACAAGTTTTAGGTTCTAGGTCCAAAACACGGTAAAGTTAGAGCTCGAGTGCATGAGCAAGATCTTCGGCTACTGAATTTCGTTTCACCGAAGTTATACACCTCCATGCAGCGCCTCTGCCGCCTCATCTCCTGCCAGTGAGTGCTACTGATTTCACATCAAAATTTCGATCCTCAGCCAGCCAAATAAAAATTGTAAAAAATCCAGCGAAAGTGTAATTTGATAATCAATCGACTTTGATGTCAAACTTATTTATATATGCACGAAGTTTGAGTTAAAATTTTGCCTCTTCTTGTCTAACTTTGAAATATTGAAACATTGACATAATTATAGCAAAACATAACGTTTTTTCATAACATAACCGCCTGAAAATAGACAAAGTTTTTCACAACTTATCGTTCAAGATTTTTTTTGCCATCATGGCTCTAATCAACTTTCCAAAATACATGAAATTATCAAGGGAATACCAAAATTTTTAAGTGCTTGAATTGATCAGCCACTAGAAAGATAATTATTATTTAATATTTTTACTTCGAGTTTTCCGAGCTTGAAAAATTCGATCAAAAAGGTAACAAAAAGTCAGATACAATGTTCCTAATCTATCATTATATTAATTGCAGCTTCAACTGCTGGTAGAAAACCGACCGACCAGAAGATCTACATGTCTCATGAACAATGTGCTTACAAAACATAAAGAACGTCTCTCAGGGTTGGTTAGTATTATCCTCGAACTTAAGAAAGTTTCACATCTTCATCTGTTATCTGCAGTGGCCCCGATGGAGGTCGGTCAGTATTCTGCATGAGATATGGAGGCGATAGCGAGCGATATCATATGGATGCATTATATATTACTGCCTCACGATACGATGCGGCATCGTTAGAATACACATCAAAATGTTACTGAAATTATTAAGAGAAGACTGAAACTCGTTGCCAATTTTACTGATCTTGATTTGTCGATGAGAATTTTCAACGTTTAAATCTCAATATCACATTAATTACATCTTAAATTGAGCATGAAAATAATTTTATCTTTCGTTGAATTATTCTACGCGGGCAATAAGAAAGTAACGCTAAGTAATAATCATAGCGATCATAACTATATCCACACATTGTAGAAAAGGCTGAAAAGATGAGAGAAATGTCCAAAATGAAATAATGATATAAAAGTAAATCGAACATTTTTCGTCTGGTTGAGCAACCGAATGATGTTCTTAGATAAGATAAACTTATGTGAAAATATAGAGCATGTAAAAAATATCTTTCTTGGCTTCAAAGGATCCTGAATATATTGAAAAGGTAAATATAATTAAAAGAGCTCAAGCAACAGTGGCATCACTTCTTCGAGAATCTACACACCGTATTTTTGAAAGATGCCTAAGGAAATTTGTCAGCTGGCGATTTAAAACGTATGATCTTGGATAGTTTTCAGTATAAATTTGAGACACTTACGCAGAAAATGCTTCTTATCAACAGAATGAAGCCAGAATGAAACGTGTACAGCAATGAAATTAATGATGTAAAAATTTTCTCACTGAAAAACTACTTGTTTTCGTAACGCAACGTGGCTCGCCTGATTTCCTAGTCTAAGTCCTCGATCCGGATGTTTTTCTCACAGAAAATTTATGATAAATTACTTTAAAATTAAATATTTGATACCTTGCAGTGATTCAGGCGAAACAGCATTTCGGAAATTAAAAAAAAATTCACCGGAGACTGCGTTACCCGTTACGTACGCCCTTATATGTTATATGTAAGGGCGTCTATGGCCTTTAAAGCAGGTCCTTCACACAATAATATAACTGAAACTTGAACTCATTTATTTTACTTTATTCATCTCGGAGGCTCATAGGGCAACTCCACTGCCCAGCCTGTTCTTTATTATTGCGTTGGATTAAAAGTAAGACGTAAGCCGTAAACGGATGTATAAATACTCATCATTGCGGAGAGAATTGGATCGCAACGTGCATTTAATACAGTAAAAAAAAACTTGCAGTTCTAATGCAGAAGAAAATTAAATCACGCATTTTATTGCTCAACATTAAAATCGGAATTGAATATGCAATTTCTTCTTCTTTTAAAATTTTACCACATTTTTACCATACGTAGTCAACTTGCTCAACTGTTGCCCAATGAACCTTACTTCTGGCTCACACTTCTGGCTTACTTCTGGCGCTAAAATAGCATTTACTAAAAAAATCCAATCCTAGTGTTATAACTTCAAGTATTACTGGTTACGATTAACTGTCAAGATATCAACGTAAATCAAATAGCGATAAAATTATCACATATTTTAGCCTATCATACTCGTATTTATCGCTTTCTTATCGTATCTCGGAATACGCGTTAGATACCGCGAACACTTGCGCAACGTTAGAAATCAACCTCACAGCCTATTATTAATTATTATCAAATATTATACATAAGCGTTTCACTCTTTTACCACTATAGTGCATCACTGTTAACGAAAACACATCATATCGATAGCCCAGGGCACATTATATCGATAGCATCACAACAAAAATATTCGCACTTCACTCATATTTTCCAGTTCAAATAAAATATTCTCACGTCAGTTTCTTTTGAAAAAAATAGTTGGCTCTAAACATTCAAACTGCAGAATGAAGGCAATGGCAACTGCCATTGCATGCAGAAGGCAACTGCCACAGCCCAACAATGCCAATACTCGACGGCTATCGCCACGTGACCAACCACTCCGCCCGCCACGCATCGACTACCGGTCAGCAGCTGAGAGACCCAACATGCTGCGACTGCATGGACGTTTTTCATGACTATCGACCATCCACGAGGTATGCATACTATAATCTACGCATGCTTTTGCATTCTCTAAAAAAATTAAATATACATACTCTAAAATTTTCAGCTGCCTAAAATAAATGAGTAAGTTAAATTTTCTCGCAGTAGTAAGTATCCGCTCATATGCAAGAGGCCAGCCTGTTTGGTGCAAGATGCCAGCCTATTTGGTGCAAGATGCCAGCCTATTTGGTGCAAGATGCCAGCCTATTTGGTGCAAGATGCCAGCCTATTTGGTGCAAGATGCCAGCCTATTTGTTGCACGAGGCCAGCCTATTTGGTGCAAGATGCCAGCCTATTTGTTGCAAGAGGCCAGCCCTGTCTCTTATACACATCTAGATGTGTATNGCAAGAGGCCAGCCTATTTGGTGCAAGACGCCAGCCTATTTGGTGCAAGACGCCAGCCTATTTGGTGCAAGACGCCAGCCTATTTGGTGCACCTCCCTAGCACCGGTAATAAATGAAAGCTATCAAGAGGATAAAACTTAAGATTTAACTAGTGCAGGAACTGCCTAGTGTTGTTTCCTTCAACTGCTTAATATTTGGTCGTTTCTACCCATGTTTAACAATTGTTGATTTATTTAGTCCAGACGTCTGATGCCTTTTTTAGAAACAGAGAAAAAATCTTAATAAAACCAGATTTTTCAATTGTTAAGTGGAAGAATTGAATTGCTTAACAAAAGGAAAGATCGGAGAAATTAAGATAAAACCCAATCATATGAACATTACATGGATCTTGAAGGTCTGAGAACATTTATATACATAAACATGGCCGAAGCAACTGATAACCAACCACTGATAAGATTTACATAGTGCGTGGCATATGCGTGCTTATAACTACAGCCAGAATTTAATTTCTTGGTAATGTATTTATTTTTCGAACATCTTTCCTTCAATTCCATATGTATAAATTCACAGTCTGTGATGCGGTTTTTTACGCATTACACCATATTTTAATGTAGTAAAATTTAAAAAAATATTTCAATTGTTTGCGTTCCTGTTGATAATTAATTTATGAATATTCGACTGGTCAGTTGTCATCGTACATCAGAATCAGCTTTGATCTTCAAGAACAGTAGAGCCGTAGCCCAACTTTGGAAAAATCTGCTGAGGCTTCCCAGTCACCCACAAACGCGTGGAACGTTCGTTTTCTGCGATAAGGATATTAATAGAGTTTCATTTGTCTGACGACAGTGCATAGGCATCCGCTGGGAAGTTCGTTTCTGTGCGTTAATTGGAGCAAATTTTTTAGCATTATTTAAACTTTGTCAGCCTTCCCGAATGCTACAATACAGCAATAAAGCCAATTTCTCAACATCGCCTAACATTTCGACAAATTTATTATTTAATTTGGCTAATAATCACTTTTATTATGATATTACCGCCCTAAAAAAATTTCTGCTTCTGAGTGTAAACAAAAAATGCCTGGAATAATGTAATTGAAACATACAGTATGAGTAAACATACGTATTTAGGAGACTCTCAACTTCTAAAAAATTATGTTATCAGTATTATCTTGCTTACCACTTTAATCTTATCAGCAATGTAGTGAACCCTAGGTGTGAGTTCAGAATCAGTTAAAATTCGAACCTATATCGGCTGAGCGCTCTTGTGGGTCGCGTACGAAGGGGCTGAAAAGTCTGCAGTGTTTGAAGACGATGTCGTAGTGACATTTAGGCCCTCGATCGTTTATGCGCAGAAATTTTCCGGTGTTCAATAGATTACATCATTTTTTATTCATAGGTCTTGGTTACAAATTGTTGTTTCTGTGCACCACTGTCATGGTTGGAACTAAACATACACGGCCCTTCAAGTAGTCTGGTGACACACAGATCAGAGGAGACATATCGTGGTTTTCCTTATAAGTGATGTCAATATTTCAGTATATTCTAGTTGACTTTCAATGCTACTAGGCTTGTGTTAAACAACGGATTTTCTGTTATTTTCTAGTGTATGTTTTTCAAATAATTTTGCGTTACCCTCGCAATATTGTCGTTCCTATTTATTAGGTTAATTGGGCTAAAATATTCCATGAATATAGGAATAAAGTTGTGTAAAGTTTTCTTTACCTTTCATTTGTTTCGAGACAATGTATCATTAAAAATATTGATATTGAAACCCCATGATAGTAAATCATTAAGTCCAGTTTTCCGCTGATATACACATTTATGGTCTTGTATAGTGTAACCTACAATGACTGTAACAATTACGTATATTTTTTTTAAGCTTACCAGATTCTTTGGCAGCGATGGAGCTTTCGAAGACATGCTACCAAGTCCTCATGTTTGCTTCCGTTGCAGCTTGGCTGTTGTGGCAGGTGAGCAATCCATGTTCATTTCATTTCCAAACCCTTCAGGTATGACATGTTATAAAAATTACAAACAAATTTATAAGTAAGCAATTTTAAGAGTAATTTTTTGCGTCATCAGGCAATTAAATCACGGTAGAAAAAGCCACATCCTTCTAAAAAACGCATTGACTGGGTCGCCATATTTTTCAAAAAATCATGTCACTCCGTAAACTAAATGTAGAATTTTCACCAATGGCATCAGTGAATTTTTATGAGGTGCTGTGGTTTTTACTAAACACAGATGAGTGCTGGACTGTAAAAAGCTTTCCGTCTTCAATAATTTTGGCTCCGTGGCTGCCACTGCTTCTTACTATAGCCCGCTTAAGTCACGAGAAAATTGATTGTTTGCCTCTGACGGTAATGACGCTATCATTTCCAGCATTTTCGAATTACATTGTTGTAATATTCATGTAAGTGATTGCATATCAATGCCATTATTCTGATATTTGCTGTAGTTCATACAGGATTTTGCTACATTATTTGTCACATGTGAAGCTTACAATGCCCATCATTAATCTTGAAGCCAGTCACGAGCAGCAACGATGGAAGCTGCTTTCCTCCTGCGTTTGCCCAAGAGGGTAAGGAAATTCCAGAAGATCAGAAGCATACGATCCACCTGTGGGTGATCTTGCCTCCTGACACCGCATCGCTCGTTCTACCTGTCGTATGTCTTGCTAAGAAGGAGCTTCTTGTACTGGGATCAAAAGGGCCACTCCCCAACGGCTGGAAGATCAATGTAGTTTTCAGAAGTTCTAATGGATCAGTAGCTGTAGCGATGAGAGCAGCTCTGAAGTTGTTATACGAGAACCCTAATGGTGAGATTAGCGGAATAAATAAATTATCAATTAGTAAATGTGTCCAATGAATCGACGTCGAAATATGAACTTAATAAACCAAAGTTACCTCATGAAGGTTACCAAAAAAGTAGTAGTAGTAGGATCAAAGTTACCATCATGAACTTCCGAATGATTACTCATTCGGATTTTCTAACTAAAAAGGCAATTCTATTACAAACCATTCCACTTATTTGCTCGTTTCACAATGCATGTTTTTCAAAACGTCATGAAGCTGTTTAAGCGATACTACGTAACATTTGACCATTAGAAATCTTACATGCCTGCAACTATTTCCCTAAGCAGTTGGTGAAAGGTCGTTCTCAGATGGTCCTACGGATTTGCGTTGTGCAACCAAATCGAACGAATGCGACGTCGGTGAGTTTCGTCAGCGGTATTAGGATATTCTATTAACGGATTCAGTTACTAATGAAGTGAACTTCAATCAGCAGTATAAAATTACCGCGTTGGAATTTGTTCGATCAATTATCAACTCTTTAAGCAGAATACCAACAGCCCGTAATATTTTCTGTCTGCTCTATGCAGTTTCAAATATCGATTTCGATTGTTTGCTTGATGCCTGTGTAGTGATTCCATAAATTTAGTTGTAGGGCCATGCTTGGGCAATATCATAGATTGGTACATATAGAACGTGTTAGCTAATATACCAGATCATGTGTCAACTATTTTTAGTTGAAGGGCTGATTTGGAGTTTGCGATATAACTGCTCAAAAGTAGTGGGATTATCAATAAATAATTACATTCGCATTTTCGCGATTAGAAACGTATTCTTTGTCCACAAGGGGTGTTTTTGGGCTCTACCAACAACTATGAGCTGGATTATATAGCTTCATTCGCTACGCGTTTCAACATCCCAACTTTCAGTACGGCAGGAAGGAGCAAAACTTTCTCCGACCCCAAGTACAAGTCACTGTATCGCTTACAAGGAGACTACTATCAGGTATCCTAAATGTGATTTATCGGATATCAATGATTCATAAAAGTATCGTGACTCGTTTATTTTGTTAGGCTTACCTTTCTAAAATCATTGTTTTTAATCATTGTTTTAAAATCATTACAGCTGGCTCAAAGCGTTTTGTCGATTATGAATAAATGGAACTGGAAAATCGTGTATCTTCTCTACGAAGATGATAAGAAGGAAGTGTGCTCAAAAGCAATGCAAGCCATCAAAGACAGAATAGATAAGAAGAAGGTAGCCTTCTGTGGAGTGGATTCATCAACTTCCGAGTACTCCTTGAAAGGGAACTGCGCAAATAAAATCGACCCCCAAAACGCGACCTCCTATGGAGCGGACTCAAAAACTCTCGAGAACTCGGGCAAAGGGGGCTTCTTGAAAGAAAGCGATCTCAAAAAAGTTTTCGATAATATCGCTGAAAATGCAAGGAGTGAGTTGATCATATATATATATATATATTTCGAATACTTACAGATTCATCATGCAGCGCCATTAATAATATTCCCAGCTTCAAATGCATTACTCATTTACTTGAAAAAAGAATGCATCACTCTCTCTCTCTCTCTCTCTGTTATTTAGAGCGCCTTATTTTGTCCTGAATTCTGCAGTTGTCTTCGTTTGCATCTTGAACAGCTCTCTTCTGGAACAAGTGGCGCGAGAAGCCAATAATAGAGGTAGCGACTACGCTTTCATTTATCTGGACTTGGGCTTCGGGTAACTTATCTTATTCTATGAGGAGCGGGTATATATTACACTAGTGAGACAATTATTTTCAACAAAATAACTTTTGAGTTTAATTTCATATTCTCACCTCTCAGATTCATTTCTAGATTTTTTAACAGACCTGCATTGCTCCTAAAAGATGTTTTGTTTGAAAAGGATAATTGAACATACATTTATAATAGAAGATTGTTGCTACGAGGAACGTTGCTAAAAAATACGAAGAACAAGCATTAATTACATCATTAAATGCAGAACGCCTGACGACTACCGCCCATGGACCGAGAAGGCAGTTGACACAAGCCGCCCCTCTCCCAAGCTGGTGCTGACATCTCAAGTTCCTGTAGAATATTCAACGGAGTATCAGAGGGTGAGTTAATCATTTAATCTATTATTCAACATTCCTTAATAGAGCTTTTCAGGAGTAGGCAGGGGGCAAATTAAATAAAAATAGATTTTTCAAGTTTTACTTTTGATTTTTTCATTGCGATCAATCAAAACTGATAGATCTATACAGTAGAGACTTTAGTTGAGTTGAATTATAGAATAAATAATAAGAATAATTATTATTTTATGCGACGTACACCAAAATTTGTGCTCAGTATTAAGAAGTAAAAAGAAAGTTCTTCTTTAACAAATGCACAATATTACTGGCTTCTTACCATAGTCCCCGGCCCTTGAATTAATGGCTACTCCATTACTGAAGCAGGTTTTGTTATGTTGAAATCTACAGGCCAGGGATGCTTACGGTGGTCAAGAGGAGTGGGTACAAACCTGCTCAAATGATTTAGATAAGCTCCCTAGCAACAGCCAAGCTGCTGCCCCAGCGTCTTCTTCCGTGGACAGTTTCTACGACAGCGTATGGCTGTACGTTGAGGCGCTCAACAGAACCTTATCGCGTCAACTCCAGAATTGCTCGAATTTCAAAGAGGAAATCCTCGTCGAACTCAACAGAACCTTATCGCGTAATCATTCGTGCGCGAATCTTAAAGAGAAAATCCTTGTCGAACTCAACTCCAGCTATACCAGTACGTGTTTGCATTTTCGTTACTTGCGGAGCTGAAAAACATGTTGCGCGGTAGCAGTACCATTTTTTCAGCATACTGAATAAAAAGATGTTGCATGCTTAATAAACATTAGTTAAACGCATATCTCACTCAGGGTGTTATAGTAAACTTTAAGCAAACTGATTTTTTTCTTCAAGCCAATGCACTTGTCTCTGAAGCCTTTGTTTTCCACTTTGCTCTAATTGAAAGGTATGATAAGAACCGCTGCATAACAGTAGCCGTTACATACCTTGCTTCGGTTCTTGTAGTTATTGTAGTTAATATAAAAGTTGGCAAGATTTGAAACTCCGTATTCTGACAGGTCGGCTGACGAATCGAAATTTCCGTGTGGAGAACAGAACAATACCGACTTCTTATTTCTTGATGATGTTGAATCAGGACGCCTCTTCTTATGAAGTAAGAAATTAATAAGCTCCTGGAATCACTCCTGCAATGCTTAAAAAAACTTTTGCACAAATTAATATAGTGATTCACCTGCGGGATTGACTTGCCATCAGACTTGACTGAATATAATGAAGGATTAGGATTAATCCTTGACGAATTTCGAGCCTATCCCTTACTGCAGACGGTGGTAAACATCTCTTACCGGAATGACGACAACGCTTCCTGGGATTTTGAGTACAACAGTGAAAAATACAAACCACCCAAAGACAAGCCCATTTGTGGATTCAAAGGCGACGAATGCTGTGAGTTATTATGGTTTCAAAGGCGACGAATGCTGTGAGTTATTATGGATTCAAAGACGACGAATGCTGTGAGTATTTTTGGTTTCAAAGGCGACGAATGCTGTGAGTTATTATGGATTCAAAGACGACGAATGCTGTGAATGTTTTTGGATTCTAAGGCGACGAATGCTGGGAGTTATTATGGATTCAAAGGCGACGAATGCTGTGAGTGTTTTTGGATTCTTAGGCGACGAAGTGTTTTATAACAGAGCAATGCATAGCCTCGATCATCAAAAGTTTGTATTAAATTTAATCCTTTTTTTCAACTGACACGGAGCCAGATTATAAATCTTTTAATAGACTGTGTTGTAATTTGCGACAGAATTTCGTTTTGTGGAAAATACTTTTTCAGCAGAGATGATTTTTAATGAGAATTTGACTTCCAATATTGTTACGTTGTGTGAGAGCTTCTTGTGTTCACGGAATTAACATAGCAAATTCATTGCTCCTAAGGATTTTAGTTTGATTTTACGTTGAACCTCCTATAGGTTTACGTTGAACCATGGAATCAAATGCAAGTTTGATGATACCTGCATTGTTCAATGTGCAGTACTGTACTACTTGATTGGGGCTGTCATCTTTCTGTTCTGCTGCGCCAGCTGCATCTATGCGTAAGCAACGTTGTCATTCTAAAATTTGCTTTGTTCCTCTAAACGATTACGATTTGTTTGAACATTTATGAGATTAATTCAACTCATGAATTTTAGCTAACGTAAGGAAATTATGTAAATTAAATTTGTGAAATTTTGGCGAACAAAATTCATCTTTGACCGTCGGGACTGAATACCTAAGATTTGATGCATTCATCTGCAGTTGTTTGGTTTCATTGGCTATTGACTTGAATGATTTCAACTTATTTTTTACATAACAAACCATAAACATTAAAGACTTGGTTATAAAGCATGTTGAATCACTTTGTGTTTGCGTATAACGGGCTTATTGCTTATAAGGTTGTCATATAAATCCATAAAGACGGAAACAGAATTTCGAGGAGTGCTGAAGTGAAACATTTTAGACCATGGCATTTTCCAGACTAGTTTGGCGCAGGAAGCGTCGGGCGAGGCGCGTCTGGCAGATCTCCCTCAAAGACCTGCAGTTGTCGAACTCTGGAGATGGGCGAAAGGGATCCAGCGCTGGGGTGATCCTTCAGAAATTTTGCTTTATTATTATTTATTCGGGCGGGATTTTACTTTATTATTATTATTATATTATATTATATTATAATATATTATATTATATATACTCGTACCTTTATTTTTGTGGGGTGCATTCTGTACGTGAGATCTGCAGCAAACGTACGAAAAATTTATGCGTAACACTGAACAAGTTTTGTTTGGCTGGAAGTGCTCAAGGTACAAGTCGCATATTATAAATGAATCAAATATTGTGCAAAATCATTGTTCATATAATTTTAGTAATCGTTTTCACTCCTTTTGCAGAGCACGACGTCTCTTGTGAGCCTGGCTTGCAACCACTTCACGGCCGAGGAGCGATACAAGGTACCAAGAAAACTTACATTAGTACATATTGCAAATTCATCACTTCAAGTTACAGATATTCAAGGCAACAAGGATGGCTGCAATACCTGAACAACTGTCGTGCCGAACTCTATAGTGGAGATTATTCTAAATTGATCATTAATATACCTAAACTTTATTATTTTGAGTAAGATCCCGAGTTCCAGAATTTTTTCGATAGTCCTTGTTGGAGCGTCATCTCTACGGATTTCGGTTAAACTTGACTAAACAATCGCTGACCGGATTTCTGAATCACCATATAACAATGCGGTTAAAATATATATGTGAAAGATATCACAGAATTCAGTTTTTAAAATTCGTATTTAATATATTTTATCGTCTTGCTGAAGTTTGTCCAAAAACATAGCAAAATTTTACAGTAAAAATGTTGCAATAAGTTTATGAATTTCAATAAGGGAAATGTCCCTGGCACCCTGAGTTGAGTACTTTGTCAACTATCAGTAGACTACTTTATTACCAATAGATGTTCTCATGCAAGGCGATAAACAACAATGTTAAGGATTTATTTAAACAATTCAATCTAATAAACCAGGCAAGAAAATTTAGGTAGTTTGCTAGTTGAATCGGATTAGGTGTTATTTGATGGGCAACACATTTCTTTATTAAGAGAATCTAGAAATAAGTTTCACAATGATATTTAATAATTCCAAAACGATATATGAGGTCGTGTTGGATCGACTTAGATGCAACTGAATTGGTATTTAGCCTGTTTAATATTCAAATTTGTGTTACTACATTTACAACAAAGTTCTGATTCAATTAACGACATTTGGTAGGGCCAAAGAGTGTTCATCAAGAGGCTTCCCAAGAGACGCATTGCTGTCAGCTCCGCAATGACGATTGAGCTGCAGAATGTGAGTTCAAAAAATCGAAAGAAGGTTTCATTTAAAAAAAGTGATGAATATATAATGCATATGTCATATTGAAAATAATTGTTCGTAAATTTCAACCTTAAACATCGAAGATCTATATAGTGATCGAGTTTCCTGATCGTTGTATATTCATAAGGTCTAGCGGAGATCACGAAAATAATTTCGAGACCTCACTATCTATGCTTAATGTTGATGCTCTCGCCCATGGCTTTGCAGCTGAAACTCTTAAAGAACGACAACGTGGTACAGTTCATGGGCGCGTGCTTTGAAAACGACTTGAACTTAATGGTACTCGAGCTCTGCCCCAGGGGCTCCCTGCATAGAATGTTGCAGCAGCACACGCAGGTTGTCCGCGATGACACCATGAAGTTTTCGCTGCTCAGAGACCTGCTTCAGGTTAGTGCATGGTTCTTCATTTTTTCGGCTACTGCGTGTTCATTTGGTGCTTCAATATTAGCTACGGTAATTGATACTCATTAATTGTTTCCATCATTTTTACTTGAATACTGACTACGTTAGCGAATAGAAAGCCTGGAGCACGGTGCTCACAATTTCATTTTGACGTATGTGTATGTGAGTTCAGGCAGCTATGCGATAGCCTTTTGAGAGGGTACCTGTTTAGAATTATATAGCTTCATTGGACATTCTTTCAGCACAGCTAGGGTCTCATTAATATTTGATTTTACAGGGACTGAATTTCTTGCACAAAAGCGCTCTGAAAATGCATGGTAATTTGAAGTCATCTAACTGCGTCATTGACTCCCGTTTTGTGCTCAAGCTCTCTGGCTTTGGTTTGCTCTCGTTCAGGAATGACGACTATCAGGAACGCGGCGAATCATGTGATAGAGGTAAATAAGGGGCGCTGTAGTGGGGAGAGCAAAATGAGAGATTGAAATTATCTTAAAGCTTTGTGCCGAAGAAAGTAGGGAAATGATGTTAATTTTAGTGTACGAACCGTTTCATTTGTGGATGCAAGCGTATACCGTAGCGTTCACTCCAACAACAAGTGAATTCAGTGTGTGAACAACAAAGAACAAGAGAAATTCACTTCAACAAGTGAATTTCAAAGCTTATTCAAACAATGAACACATATAGGTTTCAAATCATGGACTGTGCATATTATTCTGAAATGATTCGTTCTAACTTCTAACCAAATAAAAGCAAACCTTATTTATATTTAATAATTTATAGTCTTGAATATATGAATTCAATATGAGGTTTGGAATTTTTTCAATTTAACAACCAAACTTATAAATTTAGCCTATCATCAATTGCAACGAACGAATTTGCAGAGACTATGTTTTAGAAAAGATGGGGCTAATGAATAATAAATGCTTCATGCTTATTTAATAGAGGTTTGAAATGTAATCAAATTAACGATAGCAGGGAAGCTGTGGCGTGCTCCTGAGGTGCTGCGCTCGGGCCCCGGCCAGCTCAGTCCCGAGGACGCCCAGATGGCTGACGTCTACTCCTTCGGCATCATCATGAACGAGATCTTCTCGTGCGCCGGCACCTTCCCTACAGACGAGGACGTGACATACTCGGGTAAACTATGGTGCACCTTTATGAATCCTGAAAATTAATTATATAGAGAACATTATATACATTAGGACGTCTACTCTTTCGGCATCATCATGAACGAGATCTTCTCGTGCGCTGGCACCTTCCCTACAGACGATGACGTGACATACTCGGGTAAACTATGGCTCACCTTTATGAATCCTCAAAATTAATTATATAGAGAACATTATATACATTATATAACATTTTAATTGTATAGAGAACATTAAGTTTTAAAATTCATCCTTTGATTAAAAGTTTTGGAATATTTTCGCTTGAATTTCGTTCTTGGAATAGAAAATTGAAAATACCTCCATTTGACTTTGAGTTTTTCCTTCACCAACAGAGATTTCCTAGAATTTCACTCCTGGACGAGAAAATTGAAAGTGACTGAGTTTTTAACATATCTAACAGAGATCCTGAGGCGAGTGGAACATGAAGATAACCCTCCATTCCGCCCCCTAGTGGCCGAGGAAGATATTCCTCACCCCGAGATCGTTGACCTCATCCGGATGTGTTGGGATCAAAATCAGAAAATGCGCCCTCCTCTGCACTACATCAGCCAAACCATCAAGCAAAACTCTAAGTTTGGAAACTTTCAAATTTTGATAAGTTCATTTTATAAAAATATCAAGTTGGTTTTATTGTTCTTTATTGATACAAGACTAAATTTATATGATGTGAGAAAACTATCACACTGAACATAACTTGCAATAAATTTGAAACGACTGTTTTATTGATCTGTAAAAATCAATCTTATCTGAGTTATTCTAATTTGTTTCAATTGTTCGCGAGTTGTTCTGAAAATTGTCTTCCGATTTATTCAAAGGCTATTTTTCAATCATCGATAACTTAATTGACTTTGTCATTTTTTACAATCCCTGTAAGCAACCAATTTGATATTACTCTAATGCAGCAAGAATTTTCACTATATGATTTCTACTGATCTCTCCAGAGGCTATTCATCATCCAATGTAGTTGACAACTTGATCAGGCGTCTTGAGAACTACGCACAGAACTTGGAGAACGAGGTGCATGAACAGACTCTTTCTTTTCTTGAAGAAAAAAGAAAGTGGGAAAATTTGCTGCATGAAGTCCTTCCTAAGTAAGTATGGTTTTGCTTAGGTAATATAATCGAGCTTGGCTGGGGTGGCCGAATGATTAAAGATCACCCATATTGGAGCAGCGAGTTGAGGGTTCGCAACCCGCAATTTGTTGTGGAAAGTGGTCGCATTCGGCAAGGTGGCCGCTATACTAATCACAACTATACAACACGGCCTGCACTTATACTATTATTTGTTCTTATTTATAACTTTCTGTGTTGCTCCAAATAGCAAAAGAGAGAGTTTGAAAAATAATGGAGAGTTAATTGCCATATATTCTTACAAAGTTTAACCAGTTAAACAAATCAATTCTCTTATGTTTTTAGATGCAACAGTCGCCTGCAGATTTTTCGGCAAATTTAATGTACGTAATTTTCGTTTATCTAGGAATCAAAAATCTAAAATTAATCCGGTCAAGACCATGTCACAGCTAATTTTTATTATCACGTTTCATTTGAAATTCCAGATCGGTAGCACAGAAGATCATCAACCAACAGAATAACAACCGCAAGCTTGACGTGGCGGAATCTTTCGAATGTGTTACGATTTACTTTAGCGACATTGTTGACTTCGCCAAAATTTCTGCAAGTTCCGACCCTATGCAGGTTGTATTTTCGCGGCCGGTTTTAATTAAATTCATGTCAAAATGCGTACAATGACTATTTTCATAACGATTGTGGGGTCAAATTTTATACTGCATGATATAATATAATGTTTGCGCGTCGTTTTCTTAGAGTTAAGTCAGTACCAAATCCTGCCTTTTTGTGCAAAATTTCATTCTAAATACTATTTTGCTTTAGCAATTATCTTTTAGCAATTATCAAGCTGCCTTTTTACAGATCGTGGATTTACTAAACGAGTTGTATTCACTCTTCGACGACACCATCAGCAAGTTTGACGTTTACAAGGTGACTACTGATCATGTCGTTTCTATTAGTTGCCACACCATGTTTTCGCCATAATTCTTTTATGTTAGACACTAGTGAATTTCAACGGTATTTAATGTGGAAGTATGGTAAGCCTGAAAATTTTAACTTGCATTACAAATACCGAGAAAGATTTTGAACGAATAAAAGTTTTTATAGAGTGAACTGCTTATAGTTTTTTTGTTGGCTAGTGATAACTCTGCTGCTTTCCTTCTAATTTTTGATACCCTACGCTATTTTATTGAGAGCTCATATTCAACTTACATTTCTAAAATAAATCACAGCAGCAAAATTTTTCGAACTACCTACGTCCCTCAGATTTATTAATACCCACTTTATAGTATCCTTTATAGTATCCTTAGTACAGGGTGCGGCGTGGGAACTTACTCTTTTAAAAAAATCACAAAGTAAAAAGTATTAAAGATAGCGTTTTAATTCTTTCTTTTTTACAAAGAGCTACATTTAAAGTTTCGTTGGGTTTACTTACAAGTTTAATTCTTGAATATTACATCTTGTAGGTGACCTCCATGCTGTTCAATACATTTTGTCAGACGAGATCGGAAGTGCACCATATTGCGCATGGCGCCACCTTCCTAGGACTAATGGCCGCCACGTGGCGCGCAATTCAAATAAGTAAGTTCCCGCGCCGCACCCTGTATTTGTTTGGGACATAGCAGTCCCAGGCCACGATGGATCGCCGCCTCTGTGAGTGAGTTCGCATTTGGTAGAAATTGTTAAGTTTGGCTCAATAGTTGCCATTAGATTTACGCAGTCGTTATTTTTAACGCATTTTCTCATTTTTGGCAAAAATGCCCTATTATGCTCGTCATGCCCGTCCGTCTGTCTGTCCGTGACTTCACGTTTTCGTCGACGAGAAAATGCGCTCTCTGTCACTCACTGCAGTGAGTACTAAGTTATATTTTTTATGATTATTCACCGTAAGGTCGAGACCATTGGTGATGCGTACGTGGTGGCATCAGGGCTGCCTACTAAGAACGGCATGCTGCACCTGCGTGAGATCGCCCGCATGTCCCTCGCGCTGCTCGACGCCGTGCGATCCTTCAAGTAGGCTGTTGCATCGGAACAAGCGTAGGAATTACATTTTTTATGAGAATGTTAGAAATTTAAATTATCTTGAATTGAACTGCAATTGAACCTCTGTGACCAGCATCTAACTATTCGCATCTTCAATGGAAACAACGTCGAGAGTCCCCACCACTCGACGATTACTGTTGAGGGATGTTAGTGTTACTCAGTAACAATGAACGAGATACCCATGCAAACAGACAGCTCGCACAGCTTTTCGATTATTTTATTAAAGCCCACAAGCGAGAAGTTGTGGTTCTTTGGTAAGCCAACATCTTGGCACAAGGCATGTTATTCATAGACCTCTTTGGAAACTAAGAAATTATTTCAAATATTCATTTGACATTTGAGGTTGTTCAATCTCGTGCGATAATACAATTGAATTCGAGAAATGTTTTGCTAGATCTTCTATTAACACAAAATATTCTTGTTTTCTGAAGCAGTTTACGCAACTTTCTCAACGCATTATTCCACTATTACTCTCTTTTATAACGGCACAGTTTTATGTTACAATATCCACTTGCGTTTGTTCCACGACTTAACTGATCCAGCGCTAGATTCCTGTACTAAGTTTGTTTTCCTCATATATTATTGGATTTTTTGTGGATTTTATTCTTAAGACGTTACACGTTCTCCGAATATCGAAACATTCTCCAATGCCCTCATGTGCGTATGCGCAACCGTTGTTGGTTTTTTTTTTTCAATTATGGAGTATCCATCGTATTATAAATGAATGAATGAATTAATAAAATTGAATTTCTTTAGAAGTGACGCGCTGCCGGAGCAGAAATTAGAGATCCGCATCGGCATAAACTCCGGCAGATGCGTAGCTGGGGTGGTGGGTGAAAACAAGCCTCGCTACTGCATCTTCGGCGACACCGTCAACACAGCCTCCAGGATGGAGTCGTCCGGGGAACGTGCGTGCCACTGAATTTCATCAAATTTCTAGCTCCTTGTCTCTACATTGTTCAAATGATTACGATCATTAGTATTGAATTACTTGATTTCGAATTTTGTATCTGTTAAATAATTACCAATAGGCAAATATAGTGAATTTTTAATACAGATCATAAATCAATTTTACTTGATTTTCTTTGTAACTGGTAGTTATTTCTTGATATGTTACTTAACTGTAATCCGGATTACTCAGTAGGGCTTCAGATTTTCCACGATTTTGCTGAAAATTTGCTCTTCTCTTTGCAGCGATGAAGATCCATGTATCCGACTCTACTCATTCCCTCTTGCAGCAGCACCACCCCCAGTTTCTGCTGGAGCGCCGCGGGCCCATTGCAATCAAGGTATATAGAAAAAAGTTTATTACATTCAACTTGCTTGCAGGAATATTTATTCTTACACAGAAATAACAAGAAATGGGCCGCGGGCCTATTGCAATCAAGGTATATAGAAAAAAGTTTATTATATTCAACTTGCTTGCAGGAATATTTAATCTTACACAGAAATAACAAGAAATGGGCCGCGGACCCAGTGCAATCAAGGTATATAGGAAAAGTTTATTATGTTCAACTTACTTGCAGGAAAATTTAATCTCACAGAGAAACGACAAAAAAATTTCTTGTTATATCCGTTACAATCTTCTTATTTATTTAAAATTTGAACTCAGCTTTTTAATACATCTAGAGCAATGCTAGCAACAGGAGCAAGTTTCTATGTTAGCACGTGGTTACGTGAATCAAGTTTGTGCCATTTGTTTAAATCGTACGATTAATATATATGGAATCCTATTTGATTTATTTTTTGCAGGGCAAGGGTACGATGGTGACTTACTGGCTGCTTGGCGAGATTTCGGAAAATCGAGCGCCTATGTAGATTAAAATGGATAAAAATATAGACATTCAAGGTATAGTCAACGAGACGTCAACTAAATAAGGGTAGTGGTAGACTTAGTAACAATAGACGAGGTTTGAAGCTTCAATAAGCGGTGACCCTATAGGAGATAATGGATTTTTCTAATATAAAGAATACATTTTCGAGTGAAAATGAAGTAAAATTTATTACTTACCGATTTATATGACTGATTCTTATAATTTACATCTTTTTGTTATTAATTTATAAATAAAATACATAACGTCGTTAGTCAAATTTTAAGACAAAGGATGTCTGCATCGTAGAAGAAGATAATAATCTACGATCACAATATTTAACAACATCAAGCCGTTCGTACCATCCAAAGTGTCGAGGCGATTACCGGTTAACGAAACAAGAGCAGGGAAATGTTTCGTAAATGAAGCTTGCTATTTTATAGAGTAAATGAAGCGACTAACTGTAACTCACTTTGGAAGACATGTGCGGACGGCAGACACTTTGGAGGGAGTGTGATTTATCCGTTTATGAGTAGCTGGAGTGAGCGCAGGCTACATATAATTGTCATTATTATTATTAATTGGTTATTTTACTATTGGTATTAGTTATTATTGAAAAAAGGATGTGATAATATCTATATATATGACGCCCTTAGAAAAGGATGTGATAAAAGGATAATAAGGGCGTCACTCGGTTTTAAGGATAAGGTTCTAAGTCCCCAACGATTTACTACTACATTCAAGGCAGTAATGACTGGTTGTACGATTATTTATTTAAACTTATATTCAGGCCAAAGTATATTGAATATGTCGGCAATTTTATAAAAATTATTAATAATTTTAATGGATCAACCTGAAATTATTTACAGAGCTTAACAATATTTTAGGGGCGATAGAGCCCCTAAAGTCAGAGTGAAAATTGTATTTTCGAAACGTCGCAATCCATTAAAATGTCATTTGTTAACCCTGCTTTTTGATCTCCCGGCGCCAGCAAAAAATTTTGTTCCACTAATTGAAAAAAACGAATAAGAAGATTATAATTAAAAAGCATGATCTGGTCTTTAATCAAACTTGCATGTATCACGTTGCCTCACACGTTGCATGAATCACACGTTGCGTTTTCTGGACATACTGGTGCAAGACGATAATAATTCGTTCTTAACTAAGTTCATCGGAAACCTACAGACGTCGAAAAGGTCCTGAACCAAGAAAGAGAATGTTCCCAACGCTACAAAATCAGCACCATACGCGCCCTCATACATCGAGCGTTCAAGACCTGTACATCCGCTCGTGACCTGCAAACAAATTCTTGTCAACAACGGTTACGCTAACAAAACTATTGACAAAGAAAGTTCAAATATCAGAGCACGGCAAAACTGAACAGATGAATCCACATCAAGAGGTTGCGTCACCAGAATTTACTATCGAATGAACAGCGGTCATAAGACTGACGAACGAGTCCTCAATTCAATTGTGCAAAATAACATCAGCTGCACAACAGTAACTGACCGAATACAACTTTTGATTTACTACAGACATAAAAAGATCAAGAATTTAATAAAGAAAAACAATCCATGTAAAAGGTCCGGACCGCTGCAAGAAACTAATCTCATTTACAAATTTTCCTGCTTGGAAGAAGGTTGTAGACTTCTCCAAAATGTAAATTACATTGGTTTGACCAGCACGACATTGAGCCGCAGACTCACATGCCATCTGCAAGCTGGACGACCAAAGAATCATATGCGGGAGGCCCACAACGAGACCATCATCCGTGCCACGTTGGAGGCCTGCACCAGCATCGTCATGCGGTGCCCCGACGCTACAAGACTGTCGACAGCGGAGGGGTGTATAGCTAGAGGTCAGCATAACCCAAGTCCACAGTGCGATTCATATACCTTCCCGAGCGTAACGCAGCCGGACATCTTGACTGCTTTTGACACAAAGCGCCCACCACAACAGCACCGTTCAGTCACAGGCCGGAGCGCATACAGGCCGGAGCACAACTGGCCGGGGTGCAACAGGCCCTACCGCAACAGCTACTCCTAACGTAACCTAACCTAACCTGCGCCGCCTGTTGCGGTAGGGCCTGTTGCGCTCCGGCCAGTTGGGCTCCGGTGCTGTGAAGCAGTGGCTGTGTTGTGCAAAGCAGATTTACTGTTAGCCGGAGTTACCCACAGCTCATTGATCTGAGGCTATGTGTAGATATTGCATGCTGATGGTTGGCGTTGGGCCCAGGGCCTGTTTACGAGTCAATTTCGTTACTCACGGCTGCGCTCCCTAGCGGAGGAGAAGAAGGGCGAGTCTCCTGCTATCAATTTCCAAACCACCGGATTCGTCAGGACGTTGAAATTATTCTCAGATTAATTTGATTTTCGATTTTAAACCGTATCTACGATACTTTCTGTATGAACTTATGTCATGTCAAAATTTCAAGTTTGAGCGTTGTAATAACTCGTCACTTGATTTTTTAATAACTTACTCATATATTCGAAACGTCGCATCGTAGTAAAATATCATTTGGTAACCTGCTTTTTGATCTCCAAGCACATGCAAGAAATTTCGTTCGGCTTTTCGAAAAAAAAACAATAAGAAAGTTGTAAATAAAAAGTACGCTCTGGTCTTCAATCAAACATATATATATAACTATATATGTTTGAAAAAAAAAATCGATATCAAAATTATCAAAAGTTCAGGAAGAGGACTAAAAATTTTGTTGCGCCATCATACGAATCAGTGACTGTGTAGTATGCTGGAGTTGGCAACAACTGTCATTGCATTTTCTTTGCTGATCATGTATAGAAATGAAATCAGGTAAATTCTCTTGCAACTACTTATGCCATTAGTCTGCTAGAAGAACAACAAAATCAAAAACAAAGAATATGGCACGTAAATTCACAATATCTTCATGGCACACGTTTTGGAGACCTACTTCGTTATCGGTTCACAGAAATTAAAAAAAAAATTACAATATAGAATAAGCCCATATGCGTACTGCGTAGAGCATTCCGCAGTCCGCAGATAGATATTGCAGCAGGATTGCTAGGGGAGCGCTGCCGTAGCCCAAAAATTTGACTCTTAAATCAGCCCAAAAGCCAATGCCAACCCTCTACATGCAATAGAAATAGTCAGTCTAATACCTATGCAGCTGTTCTTACTTGCCTCATCTCGCCACACTAGCTTGAAACAAGCAATGCCTCATCCCACAAACTGATACTACGAACGGATTACGCCCAATAGCTCCTACACCAATGATTTAAGCCCATACCATCACTTCTTACAAATGCCGTAAGCAACAGGGTCCGCAGACCGCACCGGACTGTTGCATCACCTTACCCACTTCGCAGGCGTAAGCCCAGCCCTAACGCTCACCACTCACCAGCATCTTCTACCTCCACACTTACCCCATTCTCTCCACCTTTCCGCGATACCGCGAAGGGGTTAGGTTAGGTTTGGTTAAACTTCTTCCGCAAGCTGGTACCGAAAGGAGGGGGAGCAGGGGTAAGCGTGGAGGTTTAGCCTCCAGAAGAACGGACAGGCTGGAGAGGTAGCAGTGTGGCGCAGGGCGTACCGAAAGGAGGGGGAGCAGGGGGTAAGCGTGGAGGTTTAGCCTCCAGAAGAACGGACAGGCTGGAGAGGTAGCAGTGTGGCGCAGGGCGTTCTTTATCGAAAGTGGGGAAGGGGCTAGGCTGCATGGAATAGAAATATTTTGGGGTTTAGCGTGTGGGTTACGACCATTTGTTGGCTAATTTGCTCTGCAGCATGCTTGCGCACGGGGTGAAGTATGAAAATTATGCTGGTATTGGGCAATGCTGGGTTATTTCAGTCGTCCCATTGCGAGGACATTCGAAAGCTCCGGACGATATCGGATGTGTGTAAGTTGTTCTGCCCATTCTTCGACTTTTGACGACAAATATTTGATTTATATCTAATATACAGAAATAGTTAAAATCAGCAAAATTATACAACAACAAACCGCTAAAATGCCCAAGCACGGTGAAATACTGAAATTGAAGAAATGATGGTTAACATATTAATTTTGATCGTCCTTGCCCTTGGACCTTGGTCGGTTTTTCGTTCCAAAAATATTATTTAAGATAGAGAATGGAAAATAGGAGGAATTAGAGTTGCACTTAAAGGAAGGAAAGTTGAATCACTTGAATTTTAATTAGACTAAATAACAGCTAGTAATTTATTGACAATTTGTCTCTAAGTTGAACACAACAAAATGAACAAATTAACCTTCAATAAAACTTGAGTAGGCCTAATAAGAAATCATGCCACCTAAGTGAGTAAAGTGACCAAACCGAGTAGCTTGCTGAAGAGTGAAGACCACCACTGCCCTGGATGCATAGTGGCAAAGCAGAGTCTGCCAGAGAGTTTTTTAGACTCTGTCTCAAAGACTCAAGTTAATTTTTGAGTCCTAGGCCTTGGCCTATAAGTATACCAGTAAACTCAGTTAAGTATCATGGATACCAGCATTATCATACTTAAGAAATTGGCTACAATCTTGAGTAAATGAGGAAATTAAAAATGAACTGATTCTAAAAAATCTCTGGTTTGTCACTATGGATACCAGAATTATCATACATAAGAAATCTGTTAAAATCTTGAGTAAATGAGGAAATTAAAAATGAACTGATTCTAAAAAATCTCTGGTTTGTCACTATGTCCAGGCTCTGGAAAAGTCCTATTTTTGTCTGAAATATCGTGGCTCAAATATCATATAGGGTAAACGCGGTATATTCCGACACTTTAAGGATGCATCGAGAAATGAAAAACTATAAAAAAAAAACCGTATGCGTTACGTAAGTTCTGTTGCCTTCACATGACTCTCAAAACACTTCACTACGCGTCAGCAACGATGAAACGTCACAAAATGTTGCCATATTTATTAAAAAGCCTTTAGAATGGAAACCTACCAAATCCCTATATTCCGTCACTTTGTGTGGCAACATCCGACACGTGGTGAGTCGTATTGCG